>NC_084484.1:10233810-10537738 GCF_030035675.1 Rhineura floridana | reverse complement strand
TATAATTAATTCTGTGCAACTCTTATTTCATTCCAACTATTGTAAGATAGTAGTTTTGAGTAGTTATCATTGAGCTTTAAGGGTACTTCCAGACAGCTCTGATTTAAGGGTCTTGATGTGCCATTTAGTGATGGATTCAACATTTATTCTTCCACATAGAGACAGCATTTTGCTCTGACAGAATTAGACGGTGAGTATATGATCCAGAAGAATCATGCCATGCTTGAGGTGGTGACATAACTAGAAAGGCCTCCCCAATGTTTGGCCCATCAAGTAGGTCTGTTCTTTTATTTCATTTCAGGGATTTGTCTGAATTTGGGGGACAAGTGAGGGCAAAATGAAAGAGGGACAAAATGATTCAGGGGAGAGGCTTTTAAAAATGATTTTTCTTTTAAAAACTTTTTTTGTTTATTTAGTTTTAGTTTTATTTTTACACTGTGCTGTAGTAGTGGAGCTCTGTGACTCCCAAATCAGCGCTGAGATTGCCACCCCACATTCACCATCTGCAAATGGTCAAAGGCATTCCATTGGCCATACATAAAGGCTCATCAGGTCTGAGGAATGTTTATTTTAGCTAATGGGGTTGACAATCAGCTGACAGACAGAAACTACATGCTGGTGGACCACAAGCTGTGCAGAAACATGGAAGATTTAGGCACAGCTTCAGAAGCCTTTAGGAATGTGGTAGGTCATATCATGAATGTGCCTGGGCTTCCAACTCAGATGATGAATGGTAATTATAATTGTGCCATGTTGGTTTTGTCATACATAGGTGGCTGAAACATGCTAAAATTGGTATATTTGGATAGTGGAAGTTCAGACAGGAATCTAGACCCAAAAATGGATCTATTGAACTCTCTTTTTTCCCCCTGGAGAAAACAGTTCAGTAACCCAGCTCTAATTCTACAAATGTTTTGAGCTACATAACACTGCTGGAAGACATGGGCCAATACAATCTCTGCATTATACACTAGGGATGAGTGAGAATTTTGATTCAGTTCATATTTCAAACAGAATTTATCAAATTTGCACTTTCCATAAAATATGAGAACCAAAACACAGCCATCCTTTGAAATGTGCATTTATTAGAATTTTGGGATGCAGTTCGCCAACTAAACAATATTTACAAAAATACATATATTAGGGGAAAGTGTGCATAAAAATGAATATATAAGTGAAGATAACATGCAAAAGGGCATGAAATGATGAGAAATGGCTTGCAAAAATGTGTACCTTTGTCAAAACTGCCTACCAAAATGTGTTTGTGAAGAAATTCACACTAAAATGGTGATTTTTATGAGGATTTTTTTAAAAAAAATCACAGATTGCTGCATAAATGTGGAGAACTGAATTTAACATTGGAAAAGTGAGAAAGTGAGAGAACCGAAATTGACAGATCTTTCCATCCCTATTATTTGCTTCGTATACATTCTGATGTTGGGCAAGGCATTGTCCTGGAGTGGCAACAAGAAGTTCCAAACAGCAGCAAAACAAACAAAAACAGTTTCCAAGAAAAGTGAGATGATAATGGAGATGGACTGCCTTCAAGTCAATTCCAACTTATGGCTACCCTACGAATAGGGATTTCATGGTAAGTGGCATCCAGATGGGGTTTACCATTGCCTCCTCCCCTGCTGGCTAGGGCCTGCTCAGCTTGTCACAGCTGCACAAGCCAGCCCCTTCCTTGTCCGCAACTGCCAGCTGGGGGGCAACTGGGCTGCTTGGGACTATGCAGCTTGCCCACAGCTGCACAGGTGGCAGGGCACATAAACCTGAGCCCTCACTGTGGGAGTGATCTTTAGCTGGCCCTTTACACCTAGGAGACACGAGCGGGGATTTGAACTCACAGACTCTGGACTCCCAGCCAGGCTCCCCTCCCCACTATGCCATACCAGCTGTTGAGATGATAATTTATTTATTTATTTATTTTATTCAGCTTACATCCCGCCCGACTAGCAAACAGCTCTCTGGGCGGCAAACATAGAGGACATAATAGCAACAACGAAAACCTCTGATGGTTGATGGTCCTTTTCAGTACTTATCTTTTGTGTGCATGTTTATGTTGATGAGATTCAAATTGTTTGGTTTATCTGTAACATTTATAAACCTTGAGAGTTACCTATGAAATGTGTCAGAATGCAGTCTTTTTCAGTGCAGCTGTCTTCTTGTTGCCCTTGGGGCACCTGGAAGTATCTGTATTCCAGCTCTGTGCTACAATGTCAAATTGGGAGCATAAACAGCTGTCACTTGTGTATTAGAAGAGATGGGTGAGTTGTACCTGTTGATCTAATAAAGTTGGAGTGATTACACCAAATATATCTTTGAAACAGTGACACATAGGCACCGACTGAAAATAATCTCCCGTTTGCAATTATTCATGCGATGGGCAGCGTGGTTTTAAGCCCATGCTTTTTTGTTCTCTCATTGGCTGTGTCTCCATAGTGGTACACATACTCTGGGCTGCATGGAACTGATGTGACCCATACAATGAGTAACTTTCAAACGTTATGCCTGCTACATAGAATGTTACTATATGGAAGTGTTTTTCATGCTGTTCCACATGCCTCTCCATGTGTTATCCATATAAAGGAACTACACATGATGATACAGCTGGCCTGATCTCTGGTGTTGACTCTGGGATTGTTGTTGATCATGTTAGAATAAGCAAACTTGCATGTTTCCTTTAAGGGATATTTGGGAAATATCCCATGTACCTGTTTACCAGTGATGTAACTTCCTAAGGGGTGGTGTTACCTGGCTTTCTCTTCCTCCTCCTCTGTCTGGTAGTTTTTGCATATTCTCCATTAAGCCTGAGGAGAGTGAAGCATGCACATGCTCCTCCCCAGGTTGACCATTATTATGGACTGAGACTCCTTTTATTTAATCTAAGCTAGAGCCTATGTTTCCTGAACATATGAAAGGTCGTGAGTAAACATTCTTTATCTTTCACTTAAGAAGATTGTGTCTGTAATTAGGGTGGACTGGTTGATTCTCATCCCGCTGCTTGCATTTATATCTCTGCTAAGAAATAGGACCACAAAACTATTCCTATTTCACACATATTTTTAAAATACCAAACAGATCACAAGCTGAATATGAACCAACAATGCAATATGGCTGCAAAAAGGGCAAATGCTGTTTTAAGCTGCATTAACAGAAGTATAGTTTCTAAATCACGTGAAATACTAGTTCCCCTCTATTTGGCACTCATTAGGCCTCATCTTGAGTACTCTATTCAGTTCTGGATGCCATACTTTAAGAAGGATGCAGACAAACTGGAACAGGTTCAGAGGAGGGTAATGAGAATGATCAGGAGACTGGAAACAAAGCCCTCTGAGGAGAGACTGAAAGTACTGGGCATGTTTAGCCTTGAGAAGAGAAGACGGGAGCTATGATAGCACTCTTCATGTATTTGAAAGGTTGTTACACAAAGGAGGGCCAAGATCTCTTCTCTGTTATCCCAGAGTGCAGGACATGGAACAATGGGCTCAAGTTACAGGAAGCTAGATTTCAGCTGAACATCAGGAAAAACTTCCTGTTACAGCATTATGACAATGGAATCAATTAAAGGTAGTGCTCTCTCCAACACCGGAGGCATTCAAGAGGCAACTGGACAGCCACCTTTTGGGTATGCTTTAAGATGGATTCCTGAATTGAGCAGGGGGTTGGACTCAGTGTTCAACTCTACTATTCTATAATTCTATGTTCTATGAGTCTGTGTTTACTGGTCCTTGCCTCTGGCTGTGCACATGTTGGTGTGAATGACCATGTGCTGGGCCAGTGGGAGGTCAACATCAGGGGCAAGTCCAACAGCCTGGTCCTGCTCTCTGATCATTGTGCAGAGCCCCTTTACATGGAGGATATGTGAAACAGGCTCATTTGATAAAAATTTACCCTTAGACGTTGAACCTACTCCAAAAGTATGTTTACCTGGTGCAGAATTGGGATATAGACAGCTGGATTGGAATACTCGGTACTATGACACCCCCATCAGGAAGTGAAGATGATCTGATGCAAATCTCTGCATTGTTAAAAAGGAAGTTCTTTCATTTCCAGTTCCATGGGGGGAGGGTATTTCTTTTTTTTTTTTTTTTTTTCAATAATTTTTATTCAGATTTTCATAAAACATACAAGACAAAATCATAAAACATTCAAAGACAAAAAACAAAATCAAAAATAGTTAAACAAAAAGAAAAAAAAAAAAAAAAACAAAAATAAAAAATAAAGAGTAAAATATTGACTTCCCATTTGTCAAAGATCAAATCAGTTATAAGTCTATAATATATAACAATCCTGTCTCTTAAGTCATATTATAAAATCACTTTCCTCCAGTAGTTATCTTACTTAATCATCAAATCTCATAAACATTACTTTATTCTTTCCACAAAAAGTCAAAGAGAGGTTTCAATTCTTTAAGAAATATATCTATCAATTTTTTTTTCCAGATAAGCATATCGATTAATCCATCTCATTACTAATTATGATAATCTTATTGTCATAACCATAGTCAAAATAAACATTTCAATTAATCCATCACATCAGAATCTGTTAGGTTCAATAATTTCAGTAGCCATTGTTCTATTATCTCTATTAGTTCCATTTTCCATCTTCCATCTTCAGTAGTCTTGTTAAGTCCAGTAATTTCAATATCCAATCTTCCATTATCAGTATTCCATAATAATCTTGCTGTCAAAGCCATAGTCATATAGTAAGAGTCTGATGGGGATTACCTCTATCCCAAATATTTTCTTGCCATCCATTCTGAATAGGTTGCTGAAATACTGCTGTAAAATCATATCTCTGTTCTTTTTTTCAAAATACACTGGGTCATCTCTTAAAAGTTTTTCCATTGTCACATGGCTGCAGTTAATTCCATAGATTTTCTCTATATTGGGCTCCATCACATCATTCCAGTCCAGAAGATTATCCATGCCATTGATAACTTTATCTCTAGGATCTTCATTCATTTCTTCAGAGATAACATTGAGTTCCAAACAATAGATTTTATTTCTAAAGTCCATAGACTCCAAATCTTGTTCCTGTTCCACGTTGGTTCCAATCTCCGGGATCTCCTCTCTCACAGGGACCCCTATTCCAGTCTCCAGGGTCACCTCTCTCACAGGGACCCCTGTTCCAATCTCCGGGGTCTCCTCTCTCACAGGGACCCCTTCCAGGGTCACCTCTCTCACAGGGACCCTTATATCTTTAATCTCCTGCTTCATTTTACTCAATTCAATTTTCATTATCTCAATCTCATCCATTATTTTCTGAAACATAGTTATTTCCAGATTTTCAGCCACTTTCTTAATTGCCATTTTAAAAGAAAAATATAGGAAAACCACTTCTTATTTCAGCAACAATTGGGTTAATACTCCAAACTTGGTGACATCACAGTATAAACAGAGCAGACAGCCTTATCTCTCCAATAGTTAAGTAAACAAAATGCAGTTCCCAGGATCGAAACAATTAATGGCAAGCGTCAAGAAACAGATTCGTCAAAATAAAATAGACCAAAAAGAGAGTAGTCTCAAAACAGTATAATATTTTTCAAAATAAAAATCTGGAATAGAAATCCCTCTTCTGTGTATATCTTTAGAATGCAAATCCAGGACAGCTTTTTGCAACAAAAACAGAGATAAGCTATTAATTAGTGCGTAGCAGAGAGAAGTTATGGCTCCCCAGTGAGATGTCAAAAACTGATCAATCTGGCAAATCTCTTTTAAACAGCAACAATTTAAGTCAAGTAAAAGAAAAATATAGAAAGAAGGGTGCTTGCCTGTTAGTGCGTTCTCTCTTAGAAGATAAGATGAACGTTCGCTTTAACAGATAGAGCTTGCTGTTGAAAATCCGTCCCACCTTCGTCGGCTGGACCTCGTCCCATAAATTAATGAGATCTGGTCGTCCCAACAAAAATAGGCTTTGAGGTTAATCTCTTCGTTTCTCCCTACCCGGGAGAAGTTTAATCAGTCAAAAAAAAAAAGAAAAAACTGACTGATATATCTGAATAAGCTTCTTTTGAGGCAGGAGCCCGTCTCAAAAGCAGGCACAGGCTAAGTCACCCTTCCCGGAAGTCCCGGGGGAGGGTATTTCTTGACTCTTAACACTCTTAACCATAATGATAAACATAACCAGATGAGAACAGTGCAACTGAAGTTGTTTGAAAATTCTTCAGGTACAGAGAAAATAATGAACAATTTATTGAATCCAAACAGGTGTGTATGACCTATGACTCAGCAAACCAAACACAACTCACCAGTTAGGCATTATAACATTCCAGGTGCTTAAGAGCCCCCAGTTTGTGCAGTCCTAGGCAGGTAACACAAACAAAGTTTCTCAAGCCCCCTGATAAGTCTACATATGTTAGTTGTGGGCTGTGTCAACCTCTGTTGGTTCTTACATGGTACAGGCTTCATTTAAAATGAACTGTCAGGTGAGTCTGGTCAGTAATAACAGAACACTGCCATATTAATTAAGACAATTATATGATATCCTGTTACAAAGCTACTTCTTATGCAAAAAATATTGTGTTTAAAAGCTGCTTATTTGCTTTTACTTAAAATGTCTGATCTGCATTACTCTTGATACAGGAACACAGAGGTTAATAGCGAGAACCGCCTGTACACATGGCCTTCATTAACACTATATAATTATACCAAGATTCCTTCAGCTTGACTTGTCAGACAAGATTTTATCTAGATGAATGGTTTTTCCTTGCTTTGAATGCCTGAATGAGCCTCAGAGTTATTTGGCACTTGGCAACTTACATTATGACATGTTATCAGCCAAGTCGTGCAAAGAAAATTTAATTATTTCAAAAGAAAAGTGCATGATAGAAATATTTGAGAATGTTACAATAACTGTGTTGCCTCTGAGGAAGAAAAAAATATATAAAGCAGAGACAGGTCCAGTGAAGAAGAACATCTTTCTTCAGAAAATTACAACAAGGTTACCAATCAGTGAACACAGTTGTCAACTACCAGTCCCCTGCTGCAATGTTATTTTGAGAAAGTTTATAGTGGTTCAGGAAACATTCTCACTGTCCTCCTCTTCATAAATTAACTTAAACATTTTTGCTGTTATCATTCATGTCCTGAGGCAGTTTTTTGACACAGTTACTATCAAGGGCAGGCAGAAGACGAATTGAATATCGAGATGAAAATTCTGGCATGGTACAATCCATGGCATGCAGAGAAGTGTCAGCACAGATTCCAGACTCAACTTACGAGCAGTCTTTCAGATACTGCTCCACAGACCAATGTGACCCAGCTTTAAGAAAAAAGTGACAACTTTGGATGTGGCTTCATAATCAAGCTCAGTTATGGATTCTTGCCCTGATTGGCTGTCATCTGTTTGTTTTTTCACCATCTCTGGCTGCTGCTCTTTTCTGTGCTCCAATTTGGCATTGGGTCATAAGCCTTGTAATATAGGCAGTGGCTAGGTAGGCTGACACATTTTTAATAGAAAAAGGGCTATAAGAAGCACAATCTATCTAAACCTCTTGAAAAAGAAGATTCCCTAGAGTAGGGCTGCATGTCTTTCATCCAACATACTGCTAAGTCAGTGTCCTGTCAGTGCAAAGATTTCTGTGTATGTTATTCCCCCCTCCTCCCCTTGTGTGTGTTCTATGCCATCCTGAAATCTGATCTGAAGGGTTGGGGGAACCCTTATAACAGATTTAGGGGATGTGGGGGGAATCCCATTGCACAAGCAGAAATGCTTCTGCTGACTAGATGCTTATTTAGCACTATGTTGGATACAACCCTAAGGCTGGAAATGCACTGATATTTTAAGATGTGGATTATTCAAGAGCAATGAACTTTCTGCATACCTTTTATAGCCATTTCCCCTCTATTAGAGTTTGATTTAAGTATTTTGCTTTGTGACCATACAACTTTTCATGGGGCACAATAAATAGGGGGGAGGAAACAAACAAACACAGAGAGCCATTTCTGTAATGAGTTGGATGAAGATAGTGCAACCACAATGACTATAACATCTGGAGATACTTCTGGGTGCAGTAGCCCAGTGTCAAGAGTCTGGGGGTATCAGTGGAGTCCCTGTCTGTTTCGTTTTGGGGGGAGGGAGCCCAGGGGGCATGCACTCTGAGTTTTTGGGGGCCAGGAGCTAGTTTGGGGAAGTATAGCAGGGAAGGTAATTTCATACTCTCTGAACCAGTCTGCATGAGGAGTTTGTAAGGTCTGTTGGCAAGGTAGTCACTCATTTACCTCATTTACCTTTTATTCTTTCCTCCTTTCATTATATTCCACCTTTGCCTCTCCCTCCACTTCTTCGGCTTATTGTCTTTCCTACTGTAAACGTGTAGATTGAAAGTTCCTAGATTTAAGTTCTTTCACTAAAATAATTATATTAAATAAAAATTGCTCTGTGGGCCGTGTCTGACCAGCGATGTAAGTAGTGGACACTGTTCATTTTGTAGTCCAACACTTCCTCCTTGAAACGCACCCACTCAACAACGCCTATTTTTGACTTCTTCCATCTGCTGTGTATCCACTGGAATGAAATGGTATCATTCCAATTTTTTTTGGGACTATCCTTAATTGCAGTCCAGTTTACTATGCATCATGCATCATGTTGTCCATGCACTGGTAATCTCCAGGCTGGATTACTGTAATGTGCTCTATGTGGGGCTGCCCCTTGAGTTTAGTCCAGAAGATGCAGCTGGTACGCTTACAAGCACTTGTTGGACGCTGCTTATGGAACAGGCCAAAACTTGTCATTTGGGATGTACTGGTGTGATACTTCTTATTATTCCATTTTATTTATTTGTTCCTAGGACTGATTTGGCTGGCCTGGCCCTGTTTACTGATTCTAGTTTCCTGCTACCCAATAAGATAGCACTAGTACAAACTGAGCTTGCCAGCAGCTAACTGGGTGGCATCCTGTGTTCAACTGGCAGACATTTATAGACTTGGTAATAAGGCAAAAATAACATACAATGCAACATGCACTCCAGGTAACACATGAACACACACAAAAACTCCATACCCTCATGGTTCAAAACAATAGTGCAACAAGCTCCACAGACACAATGTTGTATCTAGCAACTTCCCATACTGGCTGCCTAGGATCCTAGGAAAAGCACGAACACACCGCCACAATCCAAGAGCTGAAGACAATTAGGGTGGTCCAGGCAATGCATATATATGGTTTTCATATATGGTTGGGGAAGCACACAGGCAGTAGATTTGCTTTAGCAGATTGTAGGATGTAGAACCCAGACCCCTGGCTGCAAAGAGCAACTCTCAAATGCTTATCCACAGAGACAGGCAGATAGGACTTCTGGGTGGGAACACCCCTTGTAGACTCCAACAGGTTCATTTAAGGCTTCATGGCATGGCTGTCTCTCTCATGCCTGTAACGCAGGACACATTGCTCAATGTATTCCAGGCAGAATCCATATCTCAGGGCTGGATATACTAATTTCAAGCCCTTCTGAGGTTGATTCCTCGTCTATAACAGTTCTCGAGAACTACAACCCCGCTAACACCACCTCCTCTTTCTGGCAGTGCAGATAATGATAATGTTTCTATTTAATTTAATTTTTGTATATTGTATTGTTTATATTGTATATTATTATATTTTTATACCTGTGTTTATTTTTCTTGTAAGCCACCTTGAGGGACTTTGGCCAAAACGCGGGGTATAAATAAACTTTTATTATTATTATTATTATTATTATTATTATTATTTGCTGCCCTGGGCTCCTATTGGGAGGAAGGATGGGATATATATTTAATTAACAAATAAAATTATCATAAATAATCATAAAAAACAACAAAATGAAGTTAATATCAACAACTCCAATGATTTAATCTCTCCTAATTAGCAGTTAATTGTTTTTGTAGCAGATTCAGGCAGGTCTGCCAATTACTACTACTTATAATTGTTTACAGATTGCTACTAAATCTGAGTTTCACTGAGTTATCCCAATGTAGTGGGCTCTGTGCTGGCCAAAGTGCCTTCAGCATCAAGGCAACTGTAGCATGCCATACCGCCATATGCCTGTCATTTTACTCCACCCCCCTCTACCCAAGCATGGTGAGGGTGCCCTGCCCTATAGCTGCATGGATGGGCAGTTAGGCAGACAAGCATGTGTCTGATAGAACCAGTGCTTTTGATGGGCAGGGGAATCTGAGCACTTGAATGACCCAGTGTCTGCCTCCCAGTCACATTTGCATCTCTGATCATCCCCTGTTGGTCTAACGTCCCACCATGAATTGCTGCTATTCATGGACTACTATTTCAGTGACTATTTCTTTGCTGGTCCTAGCTGGCTGTGGGACATGGAGGGGAGTGCCTATGTCACAGTGCCTAAGACAGGATGACTAACCTTTTTTTTCTGGCTGAGGACTGCATTTACCCATGGTCAGCCTTCAAAGGCCTGCATGTTAAAGTAGGCATGGACAGAGTGTAAAAGCGGGTGTCTAGGGAAACCTTTTGGCATGTCAGGATGTTGCTTGCAGACCACAGGTAAGCCAACCCTGGCCCAAGGGGTATTGGGGGGCATTGTAGTAAAGGGGCTGCAAAAGGCAATGACAGGCAGGGCTTGTACCAATAATGGATGAAATAGAATTAAGGGATCTTGGTGAGAACCTTGAAGCATTCATGAAATAGTGACATGGGCATCACTGGATCAGCCTCCCAGGGGAGGCAGGGAACACAACTCCTTTTAGGTCTAACCTACTGTATTGAGGACACAAGGACCTCAAAATTCCCCAGGAGGTGTGGATAGGTAGAACTGGGATTGATCTGATTTGTGGCTCTGAACTTTTCGGGATCTCTGTGTGTAGGCCTGGTGATCATGTTGATCATCAATCCAAGGGGAGGGATGGCCAACTCCTTCCTCTCTCCTCCTGCCCCCAAACAGATCATCAACACAGTCACTGGTGATATGATCAGACTGAATTCATACAGCAGGCCATGGCAAGATGGTGTCAGGAAGTATGCATGGATCACATGCAGAATTGGGACAAATATCTTTTAGGGCACTTGCGCATGTCAGCCCCAGTATATGATAACTTTCTGAAATATCACCTTGATTACACCTACTACTGCCCCAATTTTGTTTGACTTCTGGAATTATCTGCATGCCCCATGAAAGAAAGATATTTCATGTTACAAGAAAAGCTCCCCAAAAAACTGAATGATTGCATTAGGGAAGACAGAGGTGCCTTTTCACGTCAGGAGATGAAATGCTTGAAAACAGAGTGGAAGCCGAACTATTGCCATGGCTACGAGTTCAATTATTAGCATCCAGATTGAGAGTTCACACTAAAATCCAATTATCAATGATTTAGCAGTGAACATTTAAAAACAGCTCTCTATAAATAGCAACCCAACTAACAGGGATTTCAGCACAACAGTAAATAGTAGAAGCAGAGAAATAATAGCAACAATAGGTATAAGTTATATGAAAATTAAGGTTGAGTCACACTTTGAAAAACAAAATTAACAAGCTTTTAGAGCTTAGTGCAAAAATCACACACCGAAATAGATAGATTGAAACATGTGTGCCTTAAAACCTGCTAGCAAATAATACCCTGGGGCGGCCTCAAGCCCCTTGAGAGTTTACAGGTTGCAAAGCTCAGCTTGCACCACCTGCCAATGAGTCTGTCTCCCTACCAAAATAAACAAACAAACTGAGCTTGGAGAATTTGGTTCTGAATAGCAGATCTGAGACACAGTTCACTTCATACCATGCATGTCATTCACACAGTTGATTCACTTACAGCACTCCTGGGCATTAGGGGCAATAGGAAGGACTGGATGCACTTCCAGCAGAAAATCCATCCACCTTGCTCTGAGCACGAACTACATAGCACACCAAAATAACATAAAGAGAGAGGGGAGAGGTCATCCTTTCCCCCTCTTCCCATGCCCCATTGCTGTTTCCATTGCCACCGGCAAAATAAGTACAGCAAAAGATTGTTATAATGCTGGGGATAGTGGACAAGGAATTATAGGAGTTCTGTGTTATAATGAAAACTGCTATACTGTGTCCAGTATTTTACTCGGGGGATATTGTCATACCTGTGGTATATCCAAATCAACAGTACAGCAAGACGCTTTATAACAAGCTTCCACTGTAAAGGGAAGGTGGGGGGGGAGTGGAGTGCTAGTGGTGAGGTTGTTTTGGGGATAGGGAGTATAGGCAAGGAGGGGTCATTTTCTGAGTCTCAGATTGGCTCAGAAATTGATCCAAGTTATTTCTGCTTTGAGGTGGGAGAAAGAACTCTGATAATTTCTGGATCAATCCAGGGCAAGCCAGGATAGCCTGCCTATTCAACTGATGGCACATTCAATGAGGGGGACAACCCACCTTACTGCTATATATTTAACTCCTCCAAATAAAAGTGGAACTAGGACCAATATGTGGAGCGGGGAGAATAAGGGAAGTGATACTGCTTACGTTAGTAATAAGACTAAGGCACAGACAACAAAACTTAATTTATTAGAATAAATATAGGACTGGGATTGATCTGGGAAGGATGGAAAAGGAATGGAATGCAAACAGGTATAGAAGAAAGACTTGGTATTGGTATGGACTGAAGGATAAATGAAAGACAAGTTGAACAAATGAATAAGGACTGGGGTTGAGTGGGAAAGGATGAAAAACAAACAGCTATATACTGTACATGACAAAGGCTGGGTAGGGTACTGAAGGATAAACAGACAAACTGAACAAATGCCAGACCCCAGCCAACTCTTTCTAACTTTTAGATAACTTATAAAGGTGAAAGGCAATGAGAATGAGGTGCTAATTTTAACACTTCACCATCTCTCCTCAAGTACTGTGATTGTTGAGTGTTAGGTGAGATTCTAGCCCTGGATTGGAAGTTAGAGCTGTCAATGAGCAAAGTCCAGCTCCTTTCCTCTCCCCATCCTGTCATTCTCCTTATATGGTGCTGGTTTGCAACTCTTCACAGACAAGCTGTCTGGCTTCCTTGGAGAGTATTTCACTCTGGATCACTCTGAAGTGCTTCAGAATTATTCAGATTGTTCAGACCTGCTTCAGACCAATATGGAGCTGCCTTGAACTGCTTTGATTTGGACCAGATCTGCCAGATTAGGTTTGGAATTTGGAATTCATCACAACTTGAAGTCACCCCAGGGTATTATATGAAGCCCTAGTTTCCAGTACATTTTCCAATATTTTCATTACAAGTCTCTCCTTACATTTTGATAGGTTTCCTATATGTTTTGAAAAATAGAATAAAGTTGCTTGAATGTTGAAAATGAAGAGAGAACCTTAGCAGACTTTATAAAAGTGCCTTTAATTTCCCACAAATTTTCCATAAATTCCCCAAAGATCTCTCAAAATTCCTTCACAGATTCTGCTTAAGTAGGCACCTCCAGTCACATTTTCAATTTCAACACTTCAAAATTTGAAGCAACTCTAGTCTTAAGCAAGTTGCATTCAAACTGGGCAATCATGATGCACTTTACTGTGAAATATTTTCCCCTATCAACAAAAGCACTTTGTTCCATCTTTCATAAGATGTCCCAATCAATTAAAATAAACTTTTGATTTGATTTAGCATTAGAACTAGTAATTTATTTGTTCGACATTATTTGTAATGTGAAGGGAAAACTTGATGAACATGGCAGGTTTTTTATTATATTGTTGGTCACTCATTTATTACGCTTGCTGTGTTAGGTGTCAAAAAGTAGCATTATTATTCACTGTCTTCCTGGTGTTTAGTGTGAATACAGGTTTCCTCTCCTGTTAAATTGTTTCTAGTTTTTAAAAATATAACATTTAGAGAGAAACTGAAAAACAGCAGTAAACCTAGGTCATTAAAAAATGTAAATGTACTGCCTTGAAGTCGATTCCGACTTACGGGTGATCCTATGAAGAGGGTTTTCATGGTAAGCGGTATTCAGAGGGGTTTATCATTGCCTTCCTCTGAGGCTGAGAGGCAGTGACTGGCCCAAGGTCACCCAGGGAGCTTCATAGCTCTGTGGGGATTCAAACCCTGGTCTCCCGGGTTGTAGTCCAACACCTTAACCACTACACCACACTGGCTCTCTCAAGATGTAATTACTTCTTGTAACTGGAGAATGGTTCTCAAATGAAAGTCCAATGGAAAAGTAATATCTGTGACCAGCTCTTTCCAAAACAAGGGGTCCATGCAGATCAAATTTATGTGAATATACAGAACCTCTGAGGAGTCACTAGACCTAACTTTTGATATATGTTTCTCAAAAATGTTGGTTGGGATAAGCCTGTTGGCTCCATCTTCTCCATTGTGTCCCCATTGCTAGCTTATTGACTTCCACAGAGTTGAGGTTGGTCCATTAGGGGAACCAGGGCAGAAGCCTTTCAAGCAATTTTTAAAAATGTTTCCCAAAATCTCAAAGCTATGCTCTTTCCTGTCCTCCCCCTCTTTAAACTCAGAGACACCCCTAGAGATATTTCTGTCCATTGTCAATTTTCTGACCAATTAGGTCTCTGCATCACTCAGCCAATCCCAATTGAAAACTATATTGCCATGGCAGAAGTCCCTCCCATCCAGCTCCAGACAGGAAAAACCATGTGAGAAACTTGCATTTTCTTGCGCCTTGGGCACCTTAGCCCTAGCAGTCTTGCAGATTTTCTCCCACCCTCATTTTCTCCTGATGGCAATCCAGCCAATCAGGACACAGGAAGTAGCATACAGCCACAGAAGAATATTAATGGGGCTCCGGTCATGGCAGACCTCTTAAACGATTAGCCTATCGGGATCATACATATGTTCTGAACATGTATACCTTGAAGGCCACACTTACACAATAGCAGTCAGAGCATGCAACAGTAATGTTCGCTTGCACAGCCTTTCTGTTTGTTTTCTTTTCATTGACTGAGCTGCCTTTTTGTATAAGTGAGCAGCACTGAGTCTCTGCTCAAGGCTGTGACAGCAGACTGTAGTGTCCAGGAGGGGTTGGTGATAGGGATGGGAGCGGCCTGCAACCCACAACACATTTACTTGGTAGTAAGCCCCATTGAATCTAATGGAGCTTACTTCTGAGCAGGCATGCATTGAATTGCAGCCTTAGGTGCTAAGTTGCCACAAACCTCTTTTTAAAAATATTGTAATTGCATTTTTCTGTTAACCACCTAGGGTGCTTCTGTTGGAAAGACAGGGTGTAAATTTAAGTAACGGGTCATTACAATAAACCTGTGAGGATGTAAGTCATTTTCTGGGCTCATTTGGTGATTCCATCATCATCATCATCATTTTCTGAATCTCAATTTTGTGTTTCTCCTCCAGGTTTTTTCAGGTGACAAATTTTGAAAGGTGCTACTTCAATGTCCTTTCCTCTCAGGTTCTTTGCTTTTAACACAAATTGTTTTAAAAATACAAGTAAATCAAAAGAATCATTCATTAAAAATGAATAGCTAATAGTTAATTATTAATTACCGGATGGAGAGACTGAGTGCCATTGCCTGGGGCTTGCCAAGCTGTCATGAAGGCTTGCCAAGGCTGCTGGGCTTATCAAACTCCTGTGCAACATTAAACAGGGAAAGTTAAATGACATTTGCAGTAACCTGGAGAATTATATTTGGGCACAAAAGGAACTCCCCCCCTTTAGCATCTTTTTATGGTATGCTTCAGTTGCTTTTGTTGCTGTTGGCAAGACAAAGAAAATAATAGAAAATCTGTTAATCAGACAGTAAGTGGCACATTAAGTTGTGGAGCAGCTAATAATCTTATAACAGTGGACAAAGAACACTATTTGGAAAGCCAACATGTGCAAAGGGATAAAGCACCTTTCATCATAAATATATCTTGTATAATTGTAAAGGATGCATACTGGTTGAAAGCTGAAATGAATGGGAGTCAGAAGATGTGGTCTTCTTACAGAAGGACTGAACTTGTGAGTAGGTGAGGTTCTACATTTCTGGTATAAAAAAATCCCCAAATCTTGAACATTATCCTAACTGTGTGTGTTGCATCACAGCATCCCAGTCCTAAGCACATTGATTACAGGAATATTATTCAATTGAACTTACTTGCAATTCAGTAAAATAAAGACTTATTTCAATTGAAGATACTTGTGATGCTGTAAAACAAAACCACAGCCTTAGTACTATTTTGAAATTGGCAGCAGAATGGTAACCAACTAAAATGATGAATGACCTGGATAAGAACCCAGAATTGGCATCAAAGATCATGTAACACAGGGGCAGTTATTTAAAAGTCATAATGAAATGATGAGAAGGCTTTTTCTTGCAAAGACTCCAGGGATCATTTTTGCTGGCCTTGCATAAAGAGAACCATTTAATAATCTCACACTTCCCATAGAATCCCTGTCAGAGAAGACCAGACCACCAAATATCTAAGGCAGATTTTACCTTCATTTCAACAGCATTCCCAAATGTGGTACTTTAACTTTAAAAAAAATTATATTCCTCTCTATCTGAAAAAATACACAATACAACAATGAACAAGTAATGAATGTTTTCCCCCTTCCAGCTGTTGCCATGAAGAGCCGTTTAGAAAACCTGTTCTAACTTAGGAGACTATCAGACATTTATTTGTTTATACCACTATTTAAAAAATCAAAGCAGGTTACAACAAATAAAAAACCATGAAAACATTAAAAATACAGAAAAACAAAGGTCAACTATTGTAAAAAAAAAATCTTTGTTATTGCCTGCATAAGCCTGGCAGAGCAGAAAGGTTTCAGCAGCCATTTAAAGGTTAAAACATGCCTGCTGAATCTCTGTTTGCAGAGCACTCCAGAGAACTGGGCTCAATTTCACTTTGAGGTTAAATGAGCCTTGCCAACTTGAGGGATGACCAGTGCTACTCTTGCAGATGATCTCAGTGATCAAGCTGGGATATAACAGTTCAGGTGGTCCTTAAGATATCCTGGAACTAAGTTGTGCAGGGCTTTGTAATTTAATACAAGAACTTTAAACCTGGCTCAGTAGTGGATAGGCAGCTGATCCAGGTGTTTTAAGAGTGGTGGCACATGTTGTCAGGCATGTGCCCCCATCAACAGTCTGACCACCTTCTGAACTAGGACCAAGGACAGCTCCACATACAGCACATTGCAGTAGTCCAAATTTGAGGTTACCAATGCATGGACTACAGTGGTCAGACTATCCCAGTCGAGACAAAGTGGTAAAAGGCATTCCTAGCCACAATGGATACTTGGACCTCTAGTGACTAAGATGAATGCAGGAGTATCCCTAAACTACATACCTTCTCCTTCAGAGGGAGCACAACCCCATCCAGAACAGCTAACTTGCCTGTCTCCCGGACACGGAAACCACCTACCCAAAGAGCCTCTGTCTTCCCAGGATTCAAGCACAGTTTATTGGCTCTGCTCCAGTCCACTACAGCATTCAGACACCTATTGAGTGCTTTCACAGCTTTTCCTGACTCAGATGTTATGGAGAAATAGAACTGTGTGCCATCAGCATACTGATAACACCTTGCTCCAAAACTCCTAACGACTGCTCTCAATGGTTTCATATAGATGCTAAATAGCACTGGTGAGATAATAGTTACCTGCAGAACCCTTGTCAGGGGCCCGAGGAACACTCACCCAGTCTTTGGACATAACCCTGAAAGAACAGCAGAACCGCTGTAACACAGTGCCTCCGATCATCACCCCCGAGTCTGCAGGAGGATTCCATGGCCAATGGTATCAAATACCACTGACTGATTGAGCAGAAGTAACAGGATTGCACTTCCACATCTCTCTCATGATAAAGGTCATCCATCAGAGCGACCAAGGCTGATTCTGTTCTGAAACCGGGTCTGAATCTAAATTGTAATGGATCTAGATAATCAGTGTCATCCAGGAATACCTGCAGTTGCTCTACAACCATCTTCTTTACCACCTTTGCCAAGAAAGGGGTGTTGGTGTCTGGTCTATAGTTGTTACATACCATTGGGTTCAGTGAGGGCTTTTAAAGAATTAGACACTTCTTGAAGGGCAGTAGGCATCACACCATCATACAAAGATGCATGTACCACACCTGTGATTCATTCAGTCACCCCAGTCTGACTACCTTTAATAAGCCAGGATGGACAAAGATCTAACGAGCAGATGGTCAGACATTACTGCAAGCATCCTGTCCACATCATCAGGCTGCATTAACTGAAATTGATCCCACAACACTGGGTTTAACAGTGCATTGGACACCTCAGCTGGAACTGTCAAAATAGCAGCATATAAATCACTCTGGAGCACAGGGACTTTATCCTTGAAGTGTTTAGCCAGCCAGCTATAGCTGGAGACTATGTGCTCCAGAGGTCAGCCCCCCAGGTCAGGAGTGACCAATCCCCAGATCATATGGAAAAACTCAGTCAGGTGGCTTCTTGAGGATGCAATGGAGGCAGCAAAGTAGGGTTTTTTGCTGCCCCCACCACCACTTTGTAGGCCCGACTATGAACTTGAACATGTGCTTAGTCAGCTCCAGAGCAAGATTTACACCACTTATGCTCTAGCCTTTGACTGGTCCATTTTATCACCATAGTTCCTCAGAATACCAAGGTGCAATGTGGTCTCCATGGCACCAGAAAGGGCCCTCAGAAGTGATCATATCAATGGTCCTATGAGTCTCACTATTCCATAGTGAGACTAGGAACAGGATCACCTGCTCTGTCCACTGGAAAATCCTCCGGAGTGGTCAAGAAGTCAGATTCCATCAGTATCTGTGAGCAGACTATCCAAATGGGTTCCCCACCCCTGCAAGGGAGAATTGGCACTGCAAGATCAAACCTCACTAGGAAGTGGTCTGACTATGACAATGGGGTTATATTCTTCCACAATTTCAAGACCACTACCTTCCCCACATAAAGCAAAGACTAGATCGAGGGTATGCCCTGCTCTGTGTGTTGGGCTGATGACCATTTGAGACAGGCCCATAATTGCCCTTAAGGTCATGAACTCCCTAGGTGGACCTGAGGCAGCCTCAGCATGGATGAAGTCACCTAAAACCACCATTCTTGGTTCCTCCAACACCACAGCCAAGACAGCCTTGACCAGCTTAATCAGGGAAACTGCTGAGCAGCAGGATGGGCAGTACACAAATAGCATCCCTAATATGTCTCTTTGGTCCAACACCAGATGCAGGTCCTCCAAGAGATAGGGGTTTCCTGGTGATAGGAAGTGAACTCTTAAGGACTACAGCAACACCTCGCCCCTGCCCCTCCAGTCTGGCCGATGTCACACTGAGTACCTAGGTGGGCAAATCAGAGCCAGATCTAGACCACACAGCTCCCCCACCCAGGTCTCAGTGATACATGCCTGTTCAGCCTGTTCATCCATGATCAAATCATGGATGAGCATGGTTTTATTATGGACCAACCTCGCATTCAGCAATAGAACCACCAGATAATGGTAGAGCATACATTAGTATCAGGAATAGGGGAGACCCCAGAGAGGGATATCTGCTAGTGGGAAGACGCTGTTTGATATCCTCTGATATCCTCTGATTTCTAGGGAGCAAGTTGGAACAGTCTGAGTATTTTTAAACTTTTAAACTTTATTTTTATTTTTAACTCTATATAACTGGTCTCACTCATATTTACGCTGAAGCTGATTTCTTACCGGGCTAGCTGTCTCTAAATTATAAGTACAACTCCTATCTCTACTCCTACTCCTCCATTGTCTAATTATGGTTTTAACAAGGAGAATGTGCCTTGTTAAAATGTCCCAGCAAGAACTCCAGCAAGAACAAATACCGGTAGATAAGGATATGTCAAAAAGTACAAAACAACTTAAGATTACTCACTTTTTTGGCTGGAAACACGGAATGAATGGAGGGAGTAGAGAGGCAGAAGGACCGTGCTCTCTCTCCTGTTTGACAATAGATCAAGATTTAAAGGAGCCAAGTCCTGTTATGAGTCTCTGTTCTGCTCCATTATGTATGTTAAACAATGAAAAACTCGATTGGTCCTTAGACTCTAAAGTGTTCCACTTACTACAAGAACCCTCTGTGCCAATCACCCCAAATTTAGCGGTGTAATTAGCCCAGGTGGAAGTTCAACTTGGACAGCACATGGGAGAACTAGAATTAACACAAACAGTTCAATCTACGATAAATAAACTAACCTCTATCCGAACCGAAGATCTTTTAAGAACGCAAAACTCCTCTTGTGCTAATGATGATTTTAGTTTTTTTCAACCTTCTTTTAATGATCCTCATCTATCTCTTCATCTGGCAATATTCTCCGATCAATTGAAATCTATAATAGACTTTATTTCTGTAACCAACAATCTTTTAAGAACCCTTACTGAAGAGTTTGTGAAGACATCACTGCCAACCAAATTAGATACTCCTACGGAGAACCCTCCGTCCGACTCTTCCCCTCCTATGATGATGAAGAAAGTATCTCAAAATCAAGGACAAAAAAAGAAACGACCTAAGAATGCTAACAACATAAAGAAAACAAAGAATATAAAGAACTGTAAACGCCCTAGAGGGAGGAAGATGAATTTCCGTAAACTTTTTAAATTATTAGAAGATGTACTTTCCCTTGAACATACTAGGAGAAGCTCGGGACAATCCTCTTCAATACGTATACTGGATACAACTCCTCTGGTGAAGCATTCCCCCCCTCCTATATCTCAACCATTTTTGGGAGACACACCCTCTTCCCCTTTGAAGTTACAGACAATAGAGCAAATTCAAGCTCCTATAAAGACGGAACCTATAGACTGTTGGTCTTTACAACTTCAGCAGAACTCAGTTGTTCTTTCCAACTTGCCTTACCCTGGTTCCTCTGGTCAATTGTCAAATCTAAAATTGTATTTTCTGAAATTATTCCAATTTTGGGACATAGGCCCAATTAATTTCAAAGATTTTGCTAAAATTACTGTTCTGTCCAAAACTCCTTCTGATTTTACAGTATTGTTTTCCTTTGTTCCTTTTAAATTAGTCAATTTATTTTTAGCTAAGATATTCTGGCTTTGGGAGCGGGGCATCTCTGTCCATAGATACTTTTTAAATTTAGCGACTCCTCCCCCTTTGATTATTAAACGGCCAAGAACTTCGCTAAGTTCCTATGATCAACAACCACCTCTAAGAGAATTACGTCAGGAATATGCTGTCCCTTTATCATTATCTAGTCCAGATGATCCTAGGGATTCCTTAATGAATTGTTGTGATCATAGGATATTGACACCTTCTACTAATATATCCTTGCCTATTATTAAGAATTCTAATCGCATGGAGCCTGTTGATCATCCTCTTATATTAAAAAAGCCCCAGGTTGAAGAGTTAATGATTAAATTTCCTAGTTTCTCTGATATAGCCCAACAAGATATCATTGATGACCTACATAGTCTCCTTAGACTGCTGCAGAATCATAGATTGCCACAGAATAAGGAAAGTTCTAACCATCATTTAGCAGCTGAAACTGCCTGCAGTTTCTCAGAACAAACTGCTGTGACAGATTCAGCACTCTCTGCCCCCTTGGGGAATCTATCTCAGACAGACTCCGCTAAACACAGACCCCCATTAGAATCTGATGTTGCCACCTCTTTGAATTCTATCGCAATTGATATTGAAGAATCGAGGCGGATACCTATCGAAGGTCTTTGATAGCAACCCTATTCCTACGATATTAGGTAGAAGGAAGTACAACCAAAACACCATATGTTCGTTCCAAAGAAGGCATAGTACATCGCCATCTACTTGCCCCTGTACAATTAACTCAAAAAGAGGGACAGACTCCTGCCTTAAATTCGGATCCCAAATCGCACTCCTTAATGCAAGATCTGTAAATAAGAAATCGGTGATTATCCAAGACCTCATTGTGGACGAACAAGTAGATGTACTATGTATTACTGAAACCTGGTTAGACGAAGCCAGCAGAGTTAATTTAACTAGTCTTTGCCCGCCTGGCTTCATGGTTATACATCAACCTAGACTTGGCGATCCTGGAGGCGGGGTGGCAATAGTATATAGAGAGACTATCTCCCTAACTAGGATCCCCCTTTCATCTCCTCCTGGATTCGAAGTCCTTAGTCTAAAATCTGGCAACCAGGATAATTTGGTAATTTTATTGACCTACCGTTCTCCATGCTGCCCCACGTCCACATTGCAGGATCTATCGAATTCGATCCTGGAATTAATGTTGATGTCCCCCAAACTGTTAGTATTGGGTGACTTCAACATTCATGCTAATTCTTCTTTATATGGTGCGGCTCGAGAGTTTATGACGACTATGTCGACCTTGGGACTTCTTCAACTAATTAAGGAACCTACACATAGAGCTGGAAACACTCTTGATCTTGTTTTTTACACAGGATCAGATGAAGAGATCTTAGCAGTCTCTGACTTATCTATTCGTCTATTACCATGGACGGATCATTATTTAATTAAATTTAAAATTCCACCACTATTTACCCCTTCTACAGGAAAGAATTCCATTAAAGTGATTCGTCCAAAAAGATTATTAAATTCAACAACTTTTTTATCTACTGCTGAAAAACTCCTAGTTCCTTGACCTAACGAGTCTATTGTTGATCTAGTAGATTTCTGGAACAATACAATGTCCAGAACTATAGATATTATTGCTCCGTTACACCCTCTCACACACTCTCGATCTAAAGTTGCCCCATGGTTCTCTAAGGAGTTGGCTGATATGAAATGGACCTATAGGGGCTTAGAACGCCGTTGGCTGAAGACACGGAGCCCCTGCGACCATCTTCAGGCAAAAAAATTTCTGAAACACTATATGTCATCTAGAATTACGGCTCAAAGAACCTTTTTCTCGGCCACCATTGCATCTGCTGATGGCCGACCAAAAGAACTCTTCCGGGTGGTTAAGAATTTACTTAACCAAGACCAACATAAGCCGAATCCTGATCATTCTGCTTCTCATTGCCAAGAACTAGCCACGTACTTTAGTACTAAAATTGCTCAGATCCGTTTCGACCTTGACACTAAGAATATTATAATTTCCAACCCCCTCCCTGCCACTCATGTCTGCGTTGCCACCTTAGACTCTTTTCAGATCATACATCCAGCAGATATAAATAACCTTTTGGAAGGGATGAGACCTACCACTTGTCTACTTGACCCTTGCCCTTCCTGGATTATAAAACAGTCCAGAAAGGGACTCGCAATTTGGATCAGTGAGTTGATTAATGCCTCCCTCCAGCAAGGTCACCTTCCAGGAAGCTTAAAAGAAGCAATTGTTATCCCATTATTAAAAAAGCCTTCCTTGAACCCTTCCTGTTTAGACAGTTTTCGTCCTGTTTCTAACTTACCTTTTTTAAGTAAAATCATTGAGAGAGTTGTAGCCACGCAACTCCAGAGTTTTCTGGAGCTGACGGATTACTTTGACTCATCTCAATCTGGTTTTAGGCCAGGTCATGGAACTGAGACTGTATTGGTGGCCTTAGTAGACGATCTTCGGAGAGAGTTAGACAAGGGGAATGTGTCCTTACTAGTTCTCCTCGATCTTTCTGCAGCGTTCAACACGATCGACCACAACATCCTCCTAGACCGCCTCTTTGAGATGGGCTTGCGAGGCACTGTTTTTCAGTGGCTCCGCTCGTTCTTGGAGGGCAGATCACAGAGTGTATTGCTTGGGAATTTTAGTTCTGATCCCTGGCCGTTATCATGCGGAGTTCCACAAGGCTCGGTGCTTTCTCCGATGCTATTCAACATTTACATGAAACCGCTATGAGAGATCATCCGGAGGTTTGGAATTCGATTTCACCAATATGCTGATGATACCCAACTTTATTTTTCCTTTCCTCCAGATATGAAAGATGCCATCCTCCCATTAAACAATTGTCTAACAGCAGTAAAGACCTGGATGACGCAGAATAAACTTAAAACTAAACCCAGATAAAACAGAGGTGCTGGTAGTTGGACATCGAACTAAGTTGGAAACAGGGAATGTTCCGATATTAGACGGAGTTGTACTCCCTTTAAAGACTCAAGTCCATAGTCTCAGTGTTCTCCTAGACTCAGCCTTGACTGTAGAGGCTCATGTTCTTGCAATCTCTAGAAGCGCTTTCGTCCACCTGAAGCTAGTTCGCCAATTGCGTCCTTTTTTGGAGCTTTCTGACTTGACCATGGTTACCCATGCCTTGGTCACGTCTAAACTAGATTATTGTAACTCACTTTATTTAGGTCTTCCCCTTAGAATACTCCGCCAATTGAAATTGGTTCAGAGAGCAGCTGTTAGGATGCTAACTGGGGCGGACGTCCGAGCTCACACTACTCCGTTTTTAAAACAACTACACTGGCTTCCAATCTCCTATCGAGTTCAGTTTAAAATCCTGGTTTTAACGTTTAAAGCTCTATCGGGCTCAGGTCCCAGTTATCTATCAAATCGTTTGTCATTTTATGAACCGGCCCGTCCTTTAAGATCTTCTTTAGATCCTGGTCTTAATATTCCCTCCTTTTCCCAAATTCACCAGATGGGCATTAGGAACAAATTGTTCTCAGTGGGGGCACCAACTCTTTGGAATGCTCTTCCGCAGGAAATTCGTTCTTCCCCTTCTCTGTTTAGCTTCCGTCGCCAAGTTAAGACCTTTTTATTTCGGTTAGCTTTTAATTGTAATGTGTGATATACTGTATATTTCTTATAATGTTTTATAACTTGTTTGGTATGTTATACTGTACTTTGTTGTTTTATTATGCTATTGTTTGCCGCTTAGAATTCCTTGGAACTGAAGCGGGATATATATATATAAATAAATAAATAAATAAATAAATATCAGGCACAAGTACCTATTATCACCCCCAACATCTCCCTGTACCATGCCTACCCCTCTCCTTGATCACTGAGATGGATTGCCCAACAATTCCCTCTTCCAGTATTCTCTCCCCAAGACACATCCTATATATAGAAACACTCTGCTAGAAACATTCAATATACCAGGCTATGCAGACATCAATCCACAATAATCAGACCACAATACAGTCCACCATAAATATACCCACCATCCAGCAAAAGAAACAAAACAAATAAGCAGGCATCCTATCCCATCTCTCCCTTGGAACCTACACAATCCCTTCTCTACCCTGCCTCTCACCCAGAAATTTTAAACTCTCTGGGACACACCAGTCTCTCACACTGCGCACCTCAGAAAGCATAAGATCTATGTGTATCACAATGGCTTGGATAATCTTCTGGACTGGAATGATGTGATGGAGCTTGATATAGAGAAAATCTATGGAATTAACTGCAGCCATGTGACAATGGAAAAACTCTTAAGAGATGAGCCAGTGCATTTTGTAAAAAAGAAGAACACAGATATGACTTTACAACAGTATTTCAGCAACTTATTCAGAATGGATGGCAAGAAAATATTTGGGATAGAGGAAATTCCCATCAGACTCTTATTATATGACTATGGCTACAACAGCAAGATTATTATGGAATACTGATAATGGAAGATTGGACACTGAAATTACTGGACTTAACAGGACTATTGAAGATGGAAGATGGAACTAATAGGGATAATGGAATAATGGCTATTGAAATTATTGGACCTAACAGATTCTGATGAGATGGATTAATCGAAATGTTTATTTGGACTATGGTTATGACAATAAGATTATTATAATTATTAACGAGATGGATTAATTGACATGTTTATTTGGAGAAAAATTGATAGATATATTTCTTAAAGAATTGAAACCTCTCTTTGACTTTTTGTGGAAAGAATAAAGTAATGTTTATGAGATTTGATGATTAATTAAGATAACTACTGGAGAAAAGTGATTTTATAATATGATTTAAGAGACAGGATTGTTATATATTGTAGACCTATAACTGATTTGATATGTGACAAATGGGAAGTCAACATTTTATTTTTTTTTTGTTTAATCATTTTTGTTTTGTTTTGTTTTTTGTCTTTGAATGTTTTATGATTTTGTTTTCTATGTTTTATGAAAATTTGAATAAAAATTATTGTAAAAAAAAAAAGATCTATGTGTATCACGCAGTTAACCCTCTCACAGACCCCAAATGCATGCTACATACAAGGAAAGAACAGAATACCCACAAGTGGGGAAAGAAACCAAAACACAGTAAGAAACAAAAGTGGGGTGAGGTGAGGGCATTGCCCCATCTTGAAGTGATGACCCCAAATGGATGATCAACTTTGGTATCACCCCTTTAGGGTCACTCCCCAGAGTTGACCCACCAGTTGGCTCTGACATATGTCTCTGCTGCTGATAGTAGGTAATTGGCAGCAGTTGCAGAGTCCTCAAATCCTGCTGTTCTCAGCTGCTGCATTGTGTGGCCTGATGGTAGGAGGCTTGCCAGATGATGAATAGCAGGCTTTCAGATCATATTGAGGTCTTAAGAAAAAGGTTTTCAATTTGTTGAAGTAATCACACTGTACCCATTTTTTAAATTTTATTTTGGATGATATGAAGGATCATATGAAAAGAGCCATAATATAATTTTAGGGAAGGGACGCCTAACCCACCTCACCATGTATTCCTGTGAACGACAGTTTAGTAAATCTAGTCCTCTTCCCAGGATGAATGAAATTATTAGGCTTCACTTGCTAACCTTTACTATCTGCCTCTGGTAATTTAATCAGAAGAAACTGAAACAGGTAGAGAAATTTAGATTTAATAGCAGTGATATGTTCAAGCAGAGTATGTTTTAGCTTTGCCCATTTTTGAAGCGCTGCCTTGACTTCTTTTATCACAGGTTTGTACTTTTGCTTTTGTAAAGTATTACGATTTACAGAAAGAAGAACTCTCAAGTATCTGATGGATGCGGTGTGGGGTATTCCTGCCTGCTCTTGTATTATTTCGTGTTGAGCCTGAGTTAAGTTTAAACAGAGAAAATCAGATTTAGTGAGGTTTATTTGGAGTTCAGCTACTGTTCCAAATTCATCAAATAAAACCATAATTTCCAGAGCCACTGCCTTCCAACATCCTAAAATTATACTCCAAGCTCCATTCTTTCAATCTGGAGGAGTTCTATGACATCTCCAATAGTAGGGTTGCCAGGTCTCTGGTTTTTGCCTGGAGAGTCTGGATTGTTGGGGTCCTCTCCAGGTCTCTGGATGAGTCACCCCAATCTCCAGACTCTTAGCTTTCATTTTTTAAAAATGTTTCTAGGTGGTTTGGTTCAAGAGATATACAACAAAAAGCTGTCCCCTGCAATTTCTGTTAAATAAGCTCATAACTGGCTGCTCTAACTCTGTCCTTTCAGGTTTGTACCCAATAAGCAAAGTCAGGGTTGTGATTGATTTGTTGACCTCCAGGCAATAGCTAGAACCTAGTGCAAAACCAGAAAACTGTTGTATTTTTCTGCTTTTCTGAAAATTGCAACTCTGGGCTCCAACTTGGAGGAAGGGCAGGATATAAATAAATCAAACAAACAAGCAAATAAAAAACTCATAAAATGAGTAAGTTTATAGCTTTTAGCAGTAGCAAAAGTCCCTTTCTCTCTGTGTGCAGATGTAGAACAAAAAAACCCTGTAAATAAATTTCTGTAAATAATTTCAGTTATGATTATAATAAAACTGCACATGCAGAGTTTTTTAAATTACTTGCAAAAATAGCATATTATACATTTTATCTTTCAAATAATTTGTGGACAGAACTTTAAAAGAAGTGTACATGCAGTTTATGATGCCATTACCATATGTTATACTTTTCTCATTATGAGGAGTCAAACAAGTTTTAATTCTGCTGGGCTGTTGAAGTGGGCAGTTTATTTGTCTAATTCATAGCTAATTCATGACTTTTGAATGAATGTAGCAAAGAATTGTGTTTGTGTTGCAAATCTTTCTCTCCCCCTCCAATTCTATTTTTAAAGCAATTAGGCAGGGCTTACCTAGGTGTCACTGCTTTTATTTTGTAGGAAACTAATACTGATTTTTTTTTTAAAAAAAATGTTATACGTGACCAACTGGTTTTTACAATAAACTATTATTTAGGGTGTATGTATTTTTACATCTTTAGTGTGTGTGTGTATGGAACCTTTCCAACAACCCTGTAAGGTAGGGTTGCCAAATGGAAACTAAGACAGCTCACAACAAGAAATAAATTTGGTGAGTTCCTTATCACTTAAGGTTGTAGTTCTGTGCATGCTTCCCTGTTTGAGTAGACATGGTTAGGATTTTGCTGTAAATTAATGGGACTTTTGAGTGAACATAGCAAAGAATTATGTTTGTATTGTAAATCTTTCTCTCCCCCTCCAGTCCTATTTTTAAAAGCAATTAGGCATGGCTTACATAGGTATCCCAGTTTTTATTATCTAGGAAACTAATACTGATTTTATAAAAAATGTTTTGCAATTACTATCTGGTTTTGACAATAAACTACTATATGGGGTGTATGTATTTTTACATCTCCAGTGTGTGTGTGTATATGGAGTCTTTCCAACAACCCTGTGAGGTAGGGTTGGTGACTGGAAACCAAGCCAGCTCCAATAAGAAATAAATCCCTTTAAAATCCAATAACCATAAAAACGAGTATGAACAGTTGCAAAAAATGGCATGATTCTAAATTTTGGGCTGGGTGAATGAAGTTCTTTATCACTTGCGGTTGCAGTTCTGTGCACGTTTGAATAAGCCCCTTTGAATACATTGAGACCTGCCTCTGAGTAAACATGCAGGATTGCACTTAAATATCTTTACAGGTTGTGTAAATAATAAACATATTTGATAGTCATGCTTATATAAATATTTCTTCATACTATGTCCCGATAAGTATCTGATTTCACATGAAGGTTGTACATTATTATTTCCTCTACATTTTAAGTGTGCCCTTCTTCCTTGGGTTGGTCATGGTTCCTCTCTGTTGTTTTCACCCTGAGGGGCAGATTAGGCTGAGAGATGGTGAGTAGCCCATGAACACCCAGTAAACTTTATTGCTCATTCCATTTTTTAAAAAATTAAATGATTTTCATGCAGGCAAAGTTTATGAACTAGATCCACACAACACATTTAAAGCACATCAAACTTGCATTTAAGAGTATGACTTCCCCCAAATAATCCTAGGGAAGTGTAGTTTTCCCCTCACAGTTACAGATCCCACCATCCTTAACAAACTAGTTTCCATGATTCTGTGGTGGGATTCACATTCTTCAAATGTGTGTTGAATGTGCTTTAAATGAATGTTGTGGATCTTGCCTAGGTATGCTATGTATTCATTAGGGGAAAGAACAACTTTAAAAGATATGTTTTTAATCAAGGGAGGGGCTGTAGCTCAGTGATAGGGGACACACGTTGGATGCAAAGGTCCAAAATCAATCTCTGGAAAGGACTATTGCCTGGAATCCTGGAGAGCCAGTGCTAGCCTATGTCATCAGTACTGAGCTAGATAGTACCAAATGGCCTGAGTCGGTATAAAGCAGATTCCTTTGTCCCTAAAAGAGGAAAGAGAGACAGGGTTCACAGTGACTCCAAAATTTATTTATGTATTTTATTTACAACATTTATATACTGCTTTATTGTAAAACTAAACTCAAAGCAGTTTACAGAAGAAAATAAAACAATAAAATTAATGGCAAAAACAGTTAAAGATACGTATTTAAAAACATTCAAAATAATAAACCAACAATGAATTGAAAACAGATAAAAAACTTAATAGCTTCTACATATCTGGGTAACCAAAAACAGTACAATGAAGCTCCTGCCTAATGTCAATAGAGAGGGAGTTCCAAAGCTTAGGTGCTGCCACACTATCAGACTAAAGGACTGATTTATTATAAGAGCAGAACAAGTACTATGTTGCACCTATAACATGGAAAGCACACCTTGAACTTGGCCTGGTAGCAAATCTGCAACTAGTGCAGATATCAAAGCAGAGCTTTATGTGCTGATAGGATCTTACGCATGTTAGCAATTGTGCCACAGCACAGCAGCCCCCAGGTCAGGTTATGCTGGTTGCCAGGATTTTTTTTTTTTTTTGGTTAGGAGACCTGACTGGTTGTAGGATGCTGAGTTTTCTGCCTTGCTTGTAGGAATCTTGTTGTGGTTGGTATTGTATTGCATTTAGGAAATCATCACTTCTTTTCTTTTTCTTTTTGCATTTCATTTACCTCTGACCTCACACCCTTACATCCATAGAAGCAACAACAGTGGTTCCATGTTCCCAGCTCAACCCCCTTAAACCCACTGATGATGCATGATGGTTTATTTCTTCCCCAATAATGGTAAAAGATAATTCATATAGTGGGAAGCGTGTCTTCAATTCCTTTTGTTTCCACGCTGCTGCCTGTGAAGGTAGACCAAACCATGTGTGTTTTCTCTCTGTCAATTATTACTCACTGGAATTGGGTTGGCTGTCAAAGTGAATTTGTAGAGGAAATGGTAGAGAATCTTAACTCTTACTCATTTCTAAAACCTCTCTCTGCAGTGAAGTGTCAAGTCTTAAGAGGTCTGGAGCAGCCACATTAAAAGGCAGGCAAGGCATTTCAGGCAGAGGATTGTCTGCTTTGATACTGGTATATTTTGCAGAGGATCCCTATTCAAGCTTTACCAACAGCACAGTCCCAACCATATATACTCAGAAGTAAGTCTTGTTGTTCTATGGGGCTTAGGCCCTTAGTAAGTATGTTTAGAATTGCATCTATCAGGGGCATCCATCTTTACTCCTGAGTGCTCTCATCTAGCATCTCCACAACTCTAGGCTTTTTTTCTTCCTACAATGGCCTTCTGGCTTGGCCTAAGGGGACTTAAACCCTTCTTGCCAGAAGCAAGCAGGCTATATTAAATGTTCCCTATCCAGGCTGTCTAAGCAGGTGAGAAGGAATGATCCCATCACTTCAGCTGGACAGGGAAACATCCTCATTTAGCTACAATTTCTATCTTGAGTTGAGTTGAGTTTATTTGCAGTCAAATTGACCCTTCAATACAAAATAATATTACAGTATAAACAAGTATAAATGGGATCATTTTGATTTAACAGCAGAAAAATATATACTCAAGTAAAAACAGTATACAGAAAGAAAACATTAAAACTAAATTATTGCACCTTTATTTTCCTATGTTTAATAGCAGCAGCACTAAATTTGGCAACAGCAAGTGTCACCTCCGGTTTATAATCACCTAATAAATAATCTAGGTAGAAAGAATTGAATCTATCTTAATTTCCAATCAGAGAAATTTTTTTGTTTGAGTGGTATAGTCCAAGAAAAGTTGGTTGATGCTTAATGTATGATGCTTAATGACATCACTAGGGCCCACATACAGGACATCACTAGGGCCTGTCCCTGAAATCTCAGGGTTTGGGATGCTTCTGACCTGGCAGCCCTATCCAATAGAACTATGAGCAGGGTGTCAGTTTTTTGCTCAGTTTCACACTGGTTTTCTTTCAGTTTTGCAGGATTAGGATTAGAGATGTGAAAGCCTGAAAAAAAACATGCAAATTTTAGGAAAAAACCCACAGTTTTCCCCTTAAAACAAAAACAACAGGAAACATTGGGGGAGGGATCCCATTTTTTTCTGATTTTTTACAGGCCTTCACATCTCTAGTTAGGATTGATGGCAGTATAACACCCACACCCGGTAGTACTTTACTTTTCTCGATAGAAGTGAATCAAGCCATTCACTTGTATGGGCAAAACAAAAGTGATGCAGTGGGGCACAACACTGAGGTAAAGTTTAAACTTGCTCCTTCCCCCAACACAGCCCTCTATATAAAGGGGTGGCAGAGGGCAGTCATCTATGTAAAGGATTCCTCTATTTGAAGAGTTCTCCAGTCCAAGTCCAGTTTACAGAAGAAGAACCCAAAGAAAGGAGAGAATGGCCTTGAAGTTGCACATCAACAGTTAGCACCTGGCCAGCAGACTGAGTAGTCAGAGGTTACCTGGTCACCATCTTCCTCACTATGGTAAGATATATTGCATTTCTATTCAAATTGTAGAAATTATTTCCAAATATGCATCTATACATTGTGCAAATCTGCATACTTGCCCTGTCTCTTGGTGATAAAATTTCTCTTTTTGATGTGATGCATAGCTGATCATCTTAGCAGAATCCCAAACTAAGTTGTTTCTTGGTGATCAAATCCTGGGAACGGACTTTTATATGTATTGGGAATAAACAAACATTCATGTGCTTTATTTATTTGTGATTTTTCCTACACAAAAGGGTGTCCCAAAATGACTCTCAGAATAAAAGACATCAGAACCACATACAAAACAATAAAAAACATATTACCTAAACATGTACATCCATGACCCATCAAACAGAGTTGGCAAGAGAAAAGAAAGCCAGAGCCTTTCTCCTCAAAAACAGCAGATTTCAGGCTTTTTTCCAGGACAGCTTTTTGTGGAGAAATAGGGTTTTTTCCCCCCTAAGTAACATGAAATTTAGATTGTGCCTCAATGATTCACAGTTACTTTAAATTTGATCCAGTGGAGGTGCTTAGAATGTAATTTTGCATTGCAATTCACGAACCAACCAATGTTTACAAAAATGCATATTAGGGGAAAGTGTGCATAAAAGGGAAACTATGAGTGAAAATAACATGTATTATACAACAAGAAATAGCTTGCAAAAATGTGTACATTAATCAGAACTGCCTACAAAATGTGTTTATTAGGGAAAAAATCCACACTAAAATGCTGGAGAATTTTCAGGAGGATTTTTTTCTTTTAAAAAATGCAAATTGCAAATTGCTGCAGAAATATGGAGAACTATATTTAAGATTGAAAAAAATGAGAAACTGAGAGAACTGAAAATATAGCTTTTCCCATCCCTAATTGGGATTATGCTTTGTGCATAGAAATGGCTAGTTACGGCGCTGGCTTGATCTGCAAACATTATAGTTTGTAATGTATATTTTCTGACACAGATGAGGCAATGGTGGTATAGAAGATAGAATGAAATAGTTTGAGAAGAAAGGGTAGGTGTGAAATGCGGATAAACAGTGAGTGGTGGTGTACAATGTGACTGTTCTAAACAGCATTGTCTATTTTAAGATGCTATTGTCCTGTATGCAAAAATGGAAGACACAAATTGCTTCTTGGTTTTAGCAAAGTCTCGTCTAAATTAAGCTGCCATAAGAAGCAGAGGATGAGCTCATTTGCTATATTGGACTGTTTGTGGCAGACAGGCATACTCCTTGTTAACTAGTTTTAATTAAAATATCAATGGATGGATTTCAGATGCCCTGTGACAACCTGTGCCCAAACCCTGGCTGCTTTTGCTTTTTTTCTTTTTTCACGAAAACCTAAGGGGTATCATTTCCAGAGCTTGGAAAAGTTACTTTTTTGAACTACAACTCCCATCAGCCCAATCCAGTGGCCATGCTAGCTGGGGCTAATGGGAGTTGTAGTTCAAAAAAGTAGCTTTTCCAAGCTCTGATCATTTCAGATTTCATTATAGGCCAGTTAAGCCATTTCAGTGGCAGTTGACCAAGATTCAGCAAGGCGTAAAATCCTGCTCTTGAATATATTCCACATTACATAGTTAAAAAGCAGTCTACATTTAATCTCTTTTTAAAAATATCTCTGTAACCTTTATTGGAGAAAAGTCTTCTCCTGTATTCCATCATTGTCCAACATACTCTCACATCAGATGGAAGATGGCTGGCAGTACCCTCGCTCTCCTCATCAAGTGAGAAAAGTAAGAGTCAGGCTGCTTTGCGCCGACTACAAGTGTCACTGGAAGTGCAGGAGTATAGTTCTAGTCAGAACAGTAGACAAGGATCTGGAACTACTCTCTGTGAAGATTAAAGTGTTTATTGATTGATAGAACTAGCTCTGTAGGAGCTGTAAAATGTTTGAAACAGAGACTTGCTGATTAATAAAGGTTATACGCTGCAATTCCTATTTGATGAAATCACTGATTTGTGTGCTGATCCTTCCTGGCAGAACATGCTAAGTGGGACAGGTTGTGAGTCACACTAATAGCTCAGGGTTTGCTTGTACTTCCTACTGACTGAAAGTGCTGAGACCAGCCGCTTGCTGATTGGAATACAATTTTGGGTGCTTTCACACTGCAGTTTATTCCATTATTCTGACAGTTATTCCGTTATTCTGACAGTTTCTTAACTGTTAATTTCCGCATTATATTTGACCTTTCACACGACGCACAAGCTAGCTCCAGAATTCTGGTGGAATGTAGCAGAAGTTTAGTGCTAATTTCAGTGACAAATGATACCACAAATAATCAGTTAGCAAGGCTGGGAATACGAAACATCCCGGGAGTTTTCCATTAGTTACAGCTGCTCACGTGACAGGCATCCCAGCATGCAGAGTGGAACAGAGGGGGAAATTAGCAGGAGCCGCCCCTGAGCTGCAGCCGGGAGCTGCCAACAACCACCAAAGGACTGGGGCCAAAGAAGGGTGATGGGAGGTGCGTCATCAGGCGCTTCCCACCCCACAGTCGACCGGAGCTGCAGCTGTGAGCTCTGGTATAGTCCAGCCAAGATGGGAAGAGCTAGGGTAAAAGGAGCCGCCTCTGCAGACTCCCAACAGTCCCTGAAGCTGGAGCTGCCACCTGCAGCCCCCAAAATAAAAATTAAGAATAAAGAGAGCCACCTCCATGAGCTCCCGGAGGCTGCAAAAGCAGGCACCACCGCCCCCCAACCCCCAGGGCTGCCTCCACAAGCCTCGAAAACCAAGCTGTGGGGGGAAATACACCAAACCCCCTAAAACGAAGGGGGGGAGAAAAACTTTGCTCTGTTCATTGTAGCTCTGTGTGTGTGAGAGAAAGACTGTTGCACAAAATGCCGGTATAACAGGTACTGCCGTGTGAAAGGGGTTTTAAAAAATCGGGACAGAAGCACTTCCTTTTTAATCAGTTAAACTAACGCAATCAGCCCCATGTGTGAAAGCAGCCTTTAACTGCTGCCCCTAGGTGGCAGAAGAATTTGCAAAATGTTGAAATGTGCTACTGCCATCTGCTGGAGAGGTTATGTTGCAATGCCCTCAATTTTCATGGAATATACAAATAACCTCATATCACTGATTGCATTGTTGAATTAACTGAGGAAGGCCAACGGATAGCTTTCCTTGGCACTCACAGACCTTGGGAGCAGATGGACAGTTTTAAACTTGGAGATAATTTTGTGGTTTTCTCTATATTACTAGTCTTTTGTTGATGCCGTCATCGTTTAACTTGAGTAAATTTGGTTGTTTAGCATAACTCAGGAACAGGAGGGAGGGATTGCTACACAGACCTCCAAATCCCAGACAATAAACTTGGCCCTAAGTGCTAACATAAGGGTCATATTTTTGGGGGGGGGTGTCATCCAGTATTTCAATTTAATTGTTAAATTATTTGTGTAGCACTTCCCTCATACCTTGAATTGGTGAATCAGTATTTCAAGTATTATACAGTGTGTAAGCAGTATTTTGAACTATGGCTCTGCCGATGTTGGAGGACAAATGTAAGATCATGGATATTGATAGTAAGAAAGCAACATTGGTCAATCCAATAGAAGGGGTTTATTCCAACTGAGTATGGGGAATGGAGAATTTTAAGCTACAAGACTTCATCTCCTAACCAAAGTGTAGCATTTCTACTCCTCCCACCCCCACATTTTTTAGAGATTGCAAGGGCTGGGGAACAGCAGTTCTGCCCCCATGATCCTAAACTGCTATTTCCTGACCTCCTGGGGTCTTGATGGTGCTTCTTAGGCTCTACTGCTCCAATTTACTTTGTTATTATGTTTGAATACCTTGCAGTGCAATTGTTTGTATGTCTCCTCAGAAGTAAGCCCCATTGGGCTCCATAAGACTTTCAGGTGGGGACTGAATGACCTGTCCATTGTGGTTCTCTCAATTTTTCATTTTTTTCCAATCTTAAATTCTTCACACTTCTGCAGCAATTTTGTGATTTTTAATAAAAAGATCATCTTGAAAATTCTCCAGCATTTCAGTGCGAATTTCTCCTAATAAAGACATTTTGCAGACAGTTTTGGCTACACATTTCTGCAAGCAATTTCCGATTATGTAATGCATTTTTGCATTTTATTTTCACTCATATATTAATTCTTATTCACACTTTCCCCTAACATATGCACTTTTGTAAGCATTGTTTGGTTGGAAAACTGCATCACAAAAATAGAATTAGTGCCTTTCAGAAGATGGCTGTGTTTCAGTTCTCATATTGTTTCAGAAAGTGTAAATTTGATAGATTCAGCTTGAAAAGAGAACTGAATTGAATTTCTTGCCCATCCCTACTCCCAGGTGAGTATAAGATCACAAGTTGCTTTGTGTGTCCAAATATCCAAATTCATGAAAGTAAGACAAACATAATAACTGAAACCCAACTAAAAAATCAAATGTGGGAATTGCACCATGAAGACAGACTCCCGTGTTGCTAGAGGTATGTATCAATGGAGGTTGTGAGGGGATAGTTCTTGTATGCTTTGGAAAAGTGGACATCGAAGCTGAAATCCCCTAGTGAGTGACCTCTACTGCAAAAATTACCTAACAGCCAAGGTAAAAATGAGCATAAGATTTTAGGAGGAAGAAGGAGGGGGGACCCCAAGATGCCAAAAAAGGAGAATTGCTTGATTAAGAAATCCAAATCAGTTTATTAAAAAGAGGAAGGAAGCCCAACGCCTTGTGGTTTTCATGGCTTGTGAAAATACAGCTATTCCAAAGAACTTCTGGACCAACTGTTGCTACAACCGTCTATCTTCGCAGAGTGTCACAAGGACCCAAATATAGATTGGGAAGATATCATTAAGCAGCACAAGAATATGATTAGAAGCGAATTACATGCTTCTACTTTGTCTTGGTCTTGCATGCCATCCACTTTTGCTGTTTGCTCGCCATAAGACTTTAGACCATGCCCAGATATTGCTGGAGTACAGTCCCCAAAATTCTTGACCATTGCCATGGTGACTGGGGCTGATGGAAGTTGTAGTCCAGCTACATTTGGGGACCCAAAGGTTGGTAAAGGATGGTCTAAGATGGCCTTTTTCTGCTACCCTGAGTGCTTCCTGGGAGAAAGAGCAGGATAGAAACAGAGAAACAAACAAACAAAGGTTGTCAGACCATTAAACTTTGTTTTCTTGATCCAGAGGTGCAAACTGAGCTATAGTTTGTTAAAAATTGTTAAGGGATGTTACAAAAACAAAGGTTGTGAATGTTATTTTCATCATGGTACACATAATAAAACTACTATTTATCAATATTTTTGATGTATTAATCTGTCCTGTAAGTGGGCCAACATCTGGCAAGCTAAAAAAAAATCTAAAAGGGTGTTCCCCCTTCCCTCTGTGATATTAAGAGATCTCTTACAAAGAAGACTTCACATAGTTTTCATTGACAAGTTTATTAATAGCAGCTTTCTGGTAGAATGCATACCATATGTATACTTTCATATATTTAAAAAGATAAATCTAAACTAAAATTAAACCCAAGTCAAAACAAATAAAAGTAGCTAAATACCATTTCCATTCAGCATGTGATGTTTGATAGAAATAGCACAAGAGAGTTTAAAAACCAAAAGCAAAAAGAAAATCAAGGAAAAAAAGAAATATACAGTCTCAAGACAATCTATAAAACTGGGAATGAAAAAGAAACTCTTAAATAGTTTGTTTTGCTGCTTCTATTTGATTATGGATAGCTTATTGACTGAAGGTGTTCTACAGGTAGAAATTAATATACATCAAACTGGGGTGTTGTTGATTTTGCTGCACTTACATGCTTAGATGTTGACTTCCTTGCCTCCTAAAATGGAATTTTGCCTGATGAGTTTGAGCAGCCATCATCTCACCTATATGTAATGAAATACACATGATCAGATTAATTGTTGTTGCCCTTCTTCTTCTCCCTCTGGGTAGGCAACTCTGCTGCTGGTAAGCCATTGCTGCAACTTTGCCTTACTCAGCCAGCTGCTCCTGGTTTTACCCAAAGCAGAACCAGGTCGTCTTCAGTTCAATTTTCACCTCTATTGTAGGCTTATTGGAGCCTTATGTAAGCCACTATCATTCAGCCAGATATACCTGAAATATGGAGATAAAAATACTTACCCATCTTCCCAATTTGTGTTAAGGATTACTGATACAGTGTTTGTGGAATGTTCTGAATATGTTAAAATACTGTAGAAACACTCAGTGATACTTTTTGCTTGCACAACAGGACATCTGGTTTTATTCTCTCTGTCCAGCCCTTGCTCCCTGGTACACCAGAAAACTCTGCTCCAGAGTCTTCAGCCCTCTGGAGCAGTTTTGGGGGCACTAGAGTGGGCAGAACAGAGGAAAGGGAAGCCCCATTTGTAAGCGGACACCTGCTCAGGCTATATTGACTCTTGCCCAATATTTTTCTCAAATGAGTAGCCCAAAACATTGCTGCAGCCTATTCAGTCCATTTTGGAAACAAGCCATACTCGTTCCCCACTGCAAATGCTCCAAAGCCTCCATTGCAGTAATAATAGTGCCCCATCACCTCACTGACCTCTTGTCATAATTCACTCTGGAAGTGGGTTGAATCCATTCTTCACTCAAACATTTAAATCAACAAGACTTACAAATGGCTAATTTTGGTTGGATCGTCCCTAAAGTTTTGTTTTGTTTTTTAGTGAAGGCAAACGTCTACCTTTATCCCGTTTCCTTCTTTGGTTTTGGGACTGTAAAACCTGTCACCTTAAGATCCAAACACCAGCTTGCGAGTCTGTGGGGGTCACCATTTGCCATGTGATCTGAGAGTGAGAGGATCTGAGGGTGGGAGTAGAGCCTATAGCAAAATTATTCAAAAAAATGTAGAATTACTTCCCTGATGAGGCTTGAAGCTGATTTCCTCTTGCGACTTTTCAGACAGGATGCAAACCCTACCCTTTTGAAAGGCCTATGGCTGCTTAGTGGGCCCTGCGGACCTGTGTAGCTGCTGCTATTGTTTATTTTGCGTTTATTGATCAGAGGTTTTTCTTTTAGCTTTTTAATTACATGATTCATACACCTTGAGCCTTGGAGAGGTAAAGTACAAATATTTGAAAGAACTTTACCTGGCTTATCTTTTCCCCTTTGCTCACAAGCTATTTTTGTTTTCATTTATTAATCCCCTTAATCTTTGTCCTATGTGCATCTAAATAGTACATATGAACAAAACAGGGACTTCACAGCATGGGAAGGATTGTGGATGAGGAATCACTAAAAATATCTTCTGTAGGCTGAAAAACAACACTTTTATGGTTGGTTGGGGACTTCAGACTTTTTTTAAAAAAAAATGCTGAAAGGAAGAAAATCAAGGCCACATGTATACATGGACCCACAAGATTCACTCATATACGCAAGAGATGTTGTAATCATCAGTTGAAGACCATGAGTATGTAGGCTAGCTCTCTGTGTGAGTTGGGAAAGGAGAGAGGGGCTGCAACAAGAATAAACAAGAAAATACTCCTTTTCAAGTTTCTTTTCAGGTTCCCACTTGCAGAATACTATTTTCACTGTCTTCCAACTCTCAGCCTCTTTTGTTACTTTCTGTAATTTTTGATACTGTATCTTTGTTCTTGAAGCTGTTCCGCCTTCTAACTTTAATGATTATTGAAGCAGAATGATCTGTCTATTTCTACTGGATCAGTCAAGTATCTGCCACTGTAGGGCAGAAATGTGCATCTCTGTTGTATTTTGGAAGTGTCAGTTAAATTTGATATTGCATATCTGGTTATCTAGAATGCAAAATGAAGTTTAAGCTGTTCTGATTGACTGTACAAACATTCTACTTTTTATACAAGCATGGATCTTCAAACACAATAATACTGTGAATGGGGGAGATATATTTATTTATTTATCATTTGATCTATATCCTGCCCTTCCTCCTAGTAGGAACCCAGGGCAGCAAACAAAAGCACTATTTATTTATTTATTTATTTATTTATTGCACTTGTATACCACCCCATAGCCGAAGCTCTCTGGGCAGTTTACAGCAATCAAAAACATTAAAACAAATACACAATTTAAAAACATATTTTAATAACAATTTAAAACAATTTTAAAATTCAAAACAATATAAAAACAATTTAAAAACACATGCTAAAATGCCTGAGAGAAGAGGAAAGTCTTGGCCTGGCACCAAAAAGATAACAGTGTTGGCGCCAGGTGCACCTTGTCAAAAAGATAATTCCATAATTTGGGGGCCACCACTGAGAAGGCTAAAACATCATAAAAACACTAAAACATCATAAAAACAGACTTTAAAATAAATTAAAACAAAACATATTTAAAAACATTTTGGAAATGTTTAAAAACATCTATTTTAAAAAATAGAAGGTTTAAAAACATATTAAAAAGTAATTCCAAAACAGAAGAAGACTGAGATAAGGTCTCAACTAAAAAGGCTTGTTGAAAGAGGAAGGTCTTCGGTAGATGCTGAAAAGATAACAGAGATTGCACCTGCCTAATATTTAAGGGGAGAGAATTCCAAAGGGTAGGTGCCACTACAATAAAGGTCTGTTTCTTATGTTGTGCAGAACAGACCTCCTGGTAAGATGGTATCTGCAGGAGGCCCTCACCTGCAGAGTGCAATGATCAACTGGGTATATAAAAGTTTTTTATAAAACGTTTTTAAATTGTTTTAGTGTTTTTTAAGCTACTGAGACTGAATCTGTCCAAATTTTGACAAAAATGTGTCAACAAATATGGAAAACAAAACAATGGCCCACAAACTGGAAGTGTTCGATGTATATCCCAAGTCCAAAGAAAGGGGATCCCAGGGACTGCAGTAATTATCGAACTATTGCCTTAATATCTCATGCAAATAAAGTAATGCTGAAGATTCTACAACAAAGGCTCTTCCCATATATGGAGCAAGAAATGCCAGACGTCCAAGCTGGATTTAGAAAGGGAAGAGACAGCAGAGATCATATCGCAAACATACGTTGGATAATGGAATGGAGCAAGGAATTTCAGAAGGAAATCACCTTGTGCTTTATTGATTACAGCAAAACCTTTGACTGTGTAGATCATGAAAAACTAGGGAATGCTTTAAACAAAATGGGGGTGCCACAGCATCTGATTGTCCTGATGAGCAACCTTTACTCTGGACAAGAGGCTACTGTAAGGACAGAACATGGAGACATGGATTGGTTCTCAATTGGAAAGGGTATGAGACGGGTGTATTTTATCACCCTACCTGCTTAAACTATACGCAGAACATTGGACCAAGATGAAGGAGGTGTGAAAATTGGAGGGAGAAACATCAATAATTTAAGATATGCAGATGATACCATGCTCTTAGCAGAAACCAGTAATGATTTGAAACGAATGCTGATGAAAGTTAAAGAGGAAAGCACAAAAGCAGAACTACAGCTGAACATCAAGAAGACTAAAGTAATGACAACAGAAGATTTATGTAACTTTAAAGCTGAAAACAAGCACATTGAATTTGTCAAGCATTATCAATATCTTGGCACAGTCATTAACCAAAATGGAGACAATAGTCAAGAAATCAGAAGAAGGCTAGGACTGGGGAGGGCAGCTATGAGAGAACTAGAAAAGGTCCTCAAATGCAAAGACTTATCGCTGAACACTAAAGTCAGGATCATTCAGACCATGGTATTCCCGATCTCTATTTATGGATGTGAAAGTTGAACAGTGAAAAAAGTGGGTAAGAGAAAAATCAACTCATTTGAAATGTGGTGTTGGAGGAGAGCTTTGCGCATACCATGGACTGCGAAAAAGACACATAATTGGGTGCTAGAACAAATTAAACCAGAACTATCAATAGAAACTAAAATGATGAAATTGAGGTTATCCTACTTTGGACACATCATGAGGAGACATGATTCACTAGAAAAGACAATAATGCTGGGGAAAACAGAAGGGAGTAGAAAAACAGGAAGGCCAAACAAGAGGTGGATTGATTCCATAAAAGAAGCCACAGACCTGAACTTACAAGATCTGAACAGGGTGGTTCACGACAGATGCTGTTGGAGGTGGCTGATTCATAGGGTCGCCATAAGTCGTAAATGACTTGTAGGCACATAACAACAACAACAGCTTGGCCAGTTTTGGCTATCAAGATCAACCAAATGTTGTAGACTCCTGTAAAACACAAGGTCATTTGTAATTGACTTGAAGGCACATAACAACAAATGTCTGTTTTTATGATGTTTAAATGTGTTTTTAGTGCTTTTGTTGGCCGCCCTGGGCACCTGCTGGGAGGAAGGGTGGCATATAAATCAAATAATAAATAAATAAATAAATAAATAAATAAAAGGGATAAGGCAGTCTTTCAGGTATCCTGGTCCCAAGCTGTACAGGGCTTTGTACACCAAAACTAGAACCATGAACGAGCCCGGTAGCTAATAGGTAGCCAGTGCAATTTCAGTAGCAGGTTGATATGTTGGCAATACCCTGCCCCAATGAGCAGTCTCGCCGCTGCATTTTGCATCAGCTGCAGCTTCCAGTCCAACCTCAAGGGCAGCCCCACATAGAGCACATTACAGTAATCCAGCCTGGAGGTTACTAGTGTACGGGCGGACAACAGTGATCAGGGTATCCCAGTTCAGAAATGACCACAGATGTCTTACCAGTCAAAGCTGGTAATAGCCTCTTCATAGCCACTGAGGTCACCTGGGCCTCTAGCAACAAAGATGGATCCAGGAGCACCACCAGACTATGGAATTGCTCTTTCAGAGGGAGTATGACCCCATCCAAAGTAGGCAACTCACCAGTTATCTGAACTTGGGAACCACCAACACACAGCGTCTCTGTCTTGCTAGAATTCAGATTCAGTTTACTGGCCCTCATCCAGCCCACCACCGAGTCCAGGCATCGGTCCAGGTCTTGTATGGCATCTCCTGATTCAGATGTTAGAGAGCTGAGTATCATCAGCATACTGCTGACATCTCACCCCAAATCTCCTGATAACAGCTCCCAAGGACTTCATATAGATGTTAAACAGCATGGGGGACAAGATGATACCCTGCGGCACCCCACAGCACAACTGCCAGGGGGAAAGACAATCACCCAATGCTATTCTCTGAAAATGACCTTGGAAATAGGATCAGAATCACTCTAAAATGGGGCTTCCAATACCCATCTCACCAAGTCGGTCCAGAAGGATACCATGGTCAATGGTATCAAAAGCCGCTGAGAGATCAAGTAAGAGTAGCAGGGTCACTCACCACTTGTCCTTCTCCCAATAAAGGTCATCCATCAGGGTGACCAAGGGCAATTCAGTCCCATAACCAGGCATGAACCAAGATTCTATTTATTTATTTATTTATTTTGTTGCATTTATATACCACCCTTAGCAAGTAGCTGTCAGGGCGGTAAAGAGAATAGGATAAAATACATACATCATCATAATAAAATCACAAACAGAACACAATGAAAACAAAATACAATTAAACAAAATATAAGATGATAAAAGGATTAGTATTACAAGCTTAAAAAGATAAAATGATTAAAATGCCTGGGAGCATAAGAAGGTCTTTACCTGGGGCCGGAAAGATAATAATGTAGGCACCAGGCGTACCTCTTCGGGGAGGCTATTCCACAACTTGGGGGCCACCACAGAAAAGGCCCTGGATCTAGTAACCACCCTCCGGGCTTCACGATGGGTTGGTACCCAGAGGAGGGCCTTAGATGCCGAATGAAGTGAGCGGGTAGGTTCATAGCGGGAGAGGCGTTCCACCAGGTATTGCGGTCCCACGCCATGTAAGGCTTTATAGGTCATAACCAGCACCTTGAATCTCACCCGGAAGCAAATAGGTAGCCAGTGCAGGCGAGCCAGAACAGGAGTTATGTGGGAAGAACGACTGGTCCTCGTCAATAGTCTAGCTGCCGCATTCTGCACTAGCTGAAGCTTCCGAACTGTCTTCAAGGGCAGCCCTACGTAGAGCGCATTACAGTAATCCAACCTAGAAGTTACCAGAGCATGAACAACTGAGGCGAGGTCATCCCTGTCAAGATAGGGGCGTAGCTGGGCTACCAAACGGAGATGGTAAAACGCGTTCCGTGCCACCGAGGCCACTTGAGCCTCAAGAGACAAGGAAGGGTCAAAAAGGACCCCCAAACTACGGACCTGTTCTTTCAGGGGTCAACATAATCTTGAAATGGGTCAACATAATCTTTTTCATCCAAGAGTACTTGCAATTGCTGCACCACAACCCTCTCAATCACCTTCCCTAAGAAGGGGGTGTTTGCAACCAGTCGGTATTTGTGGCAAACCAATGGGCCCAGGGTTGGCTTTTTCAGGAGCAGTCAGATCACTGCCTCTTTCAGGGTGGCTGGAACCATTCCCTCCCACAATCATGTGTTGACCACACCCCAGATCCACTTGGTCATACTCCCTCAGCAAGCTTTAATAAGACAAGAAGGGCAAGGGTCAAGAGGACACTCTGCTGGCCATATCATTGCAAGCACCTTGTCCACATCATCAGGCCGCCGGGACTTGGACTCCCAGTTTACAGCAGTTGATCCTAATGAGGTGTCCGGAGCACAGTCTTGTCATGTTTTATTGGATGAGTTTCAGTTGGCTCAGCTCAAGGACGTGGACAAGGTACTTGGACAGGTGCGTGCAACCACTTCTGTACTAGATCCTTGCCCCTCCTGGCTAATAAAAACTAGCAGGGATGGAACTGCTGGCTGGGCCAGAGAAGTGATAAACGCCTCTTTACGAGAGGGAGTGGTCCCTAGCTGTCTGAAAGAGGCAGTAGTGAGACCACTTCTGAAAAAACCTTCCTTGGACCCAGAAGACCTTAACAGCTACAGACCAGTAGCGAAAGTTCCATTCCTGGGCAAGATCTTGGAACGAGTGGTTGCTGCCCAGCTCCAGGTGCTATTGGATGAAACCAATTATCTTGATCCATTTCAATCGGGTTTTGGGCCCGGTTTCAGCACCGAGACAGCCTTGGTCGCCCTGTACGATGACTTATGTCGGGAGAGGGACGGAGGGAGTGTAACTCTGTTGATTCTCCTGGATCTCTCAGCGGCTTTTGATACCATCAACCATGGTATCCTTCTGGAGAGGCTCGTGGAGTTGGGAGTTGGGGGCAATGCTTGGCAGTGGTTCCGCTCCTACCTGGCGGGTCGTCTCCAGAAGGTAGTGCTTGGGGAACATTGCTCGACACCATGGGCTCTCCAATGTGGAGTCCCGCAGGGGTCAGTTCTGTCCCCCATGCTTTTTAACATCTACATGAAGCCGCTGAGTGCGGTCATCAGGAGCTATGGAGTGCGTTGCCACCAGTACGCTGATGACACGCAGCTCTATTTCTCCTTTTCATCTTCTTCAGGTGAGGCTGTCAATGTGCTGAACCGTTGCCTGGCTGCGATAATGGACTGGATGAGAGCTAATAAACTGAGGCTGAATCCAGACAAGACTGAGATGCTGTTGGTGGGTGATTTCTCTGATCAGATGGTGGATATGCACCCTGTTCTGGACGGGGTTACACTCCCCCTGAAGGAGCGGGTTCGTAGTCTGGGAGTACTCTTAGATCCTTCCCTGTCACTTGAGGCTCAAGTAGCCTCGGTGGCACGGAATGCGTTCTACCAACTTCGGTTGGTAGCCCAGCTACGTCCCTATCTGGACAGGGAGGACCTCACCTCAGTTGTCCATGCTCTGGTAACCTCTCGATTGGATTACTGCAATGCGCTCTACGTAGGGCTGCCTTTGAAGATGGTCTGGAAACTACAGCTAGTGCAAAATGCAGCGGCCAGGCTGATAACGAGGACCGGGCGGTCCGAACATATAACACCTGTTCTGGCCCGCTTGCACTGGCTACCTATATGTTTCTGGGCCAGATTCAAACTGTTGGTTTTAACCTATAAAGCCTTATACGGTGCGGGACCACAATACCTTCTGGAACGCCTCTCCCGATATGAACCTGCCCATACACTACGTTCAACATCGAAGGCCCTCTTCCGAGTTCCGACTTATAGAGAGGCTCGGAGGATGGTTACCAGAACCAGGGCCTTCTCAGTGGTGGCCCCTGAATTGTGAAATAGTCTTCCCGTTGAGGTGTGCTTGGCACCGACATTGCTATCTTTTCGGCACCAAGTTAAAACCTTTCTCTTTGCTCAGGCATTTTAGTTTAATATGTTTAATTTGGTTTTAGATTTGTGGATTTTTATATATATATTTTTGTGCTGATTTATGTGATTTTATTGTATATATTTTCTGTTGTACACCGCCCAGAGAGCTATGCTAGTGGGGCGGTATAAAAATTTAACAAATAAATAAATAAATAAATAAATAAACTGAAACCGTTCCAAAGATGTTGCAGCAGATGTTGCACTGGACACCTCATTGGGGACTACAGTAGATGCAGATGGGGCATCGAGACTGCTAGAAAGACAAGCAATTAATCCAAGTTGATTTGGTCTGCATGAAGGTTGAATGCAATCATCTTTCCCACTATTCCATATCTGAAACTAATACCAGGGTTTCTGAAGGAGGCAGCCATAGTGAGGATCTGGGAGAAGTGGGTGAGAGCACTAATGTTCTCAAATTACTCACTTCTCCTGCTCTTGGAGTACCTGCAATTTCAGGATGTCTTGAAGTTTGATCAGTACAAAAATGGGGATCCAGGCAGCTTTATAGGTTGAAACCCTACAACAATTAATTGCCAGGCTGGGAAACAATTAATGGAGATTCAGACATTTTTCCTGTATTTATCCAGGACCAAGTGAATTGACAAAAGCACTCATGTTTTATTAACATATTTGTGGTAATCATGCAGATAGCTTAAAAAAGGTGCTTTCTATAATATATAATGCTCTGCTCTCTAAGAACAGTGGATCAATTAAGAAGCTAACAAAATGGAGACTTACCTGGAAAGCACATTGATGAACGTGTAATGGTGAAAGCACCCTATTTAATCTATTTAATCCCAAGATTTGAATAACTTTCGCCCAGTCTCCAATCTACCATTTTTGGGCAAGCTGATCGAACGGGTGGTGGCCAAACAGTTACAGACACACTTGGAGGAAGCAGATTACTTAGATCCGGGCTTCAGGACTGGCCATGGAACTGAAACAGCCTTGGTCGCTCTGGTGGATGATTTGAGGAGGGTGTTGGATAGGGGTGAATGCTCATTCCTCGTCCTCCTTGATCTCTCAGCGGCTTTTGATACTGTCGACCACGGTATCCTTCTGGGCTGCCTGGAGGGAATGGGAATTGGAGGCACTGTTTTACAGTGGTTCTGTTCCTATCTCTCTGACAGGCACCAGCGGGTGGCATTGGGAGAGGAGATTTCGGACCCTTGGCCTCTTAATTGTGGTGTGCCACAGGGCTCTATCCTCTCTCCCATACTATTTAACATCTATGTAAAGCTGCTGGGAGCTATCATCAGGAGATTTGGGTTGCAGTGCCACCAATATGTGGATGACACTCAGCTCTATCTCTCATTTAAGTCCTCACCGGAGTTGGCTGTGGATACCATTTCCAAGTGCCTGGAGTCTGTAAGTGAATGGATGGGAGGAAACAGGCTGAAACTGAACCCCGACAAGACCGAGATACTGCTTGTGGGAGACAAGAGAAGATTGGGAGATATCGACCTGGTGTTAAATGGGGTAAGATTGCCCCTGAAGGACCAGGTCCGCAGCCTCAGGGTCATTCTTGACTCCAAGCTGTCCATGGAGGCTCAGGTGTTAGCAGTGAGCTGGGCAGCTTGGTATCAGTTACACCTGATACAGAGGCTGCGACCCTATCTTCCAGTTCATCTGCTCCCACGAGTAGTGCATGCCCTGGTCTCCTCTCGCTTAGACTACTGTAATGCGCTCTACGTTGGGCTACCCATGAAGACGGTTTGGAAATTACAACTGGTGCAAAATGTGGCGGCACAGCTGATAAAGAATGGCCGCCGCCGGGATCACATCACTCCAGTGTTAGCAGACCTACACTGGTTACCAGTTGTCTACCGAGCCCAATTCAAGGTGTTGGTGTTAACCTTTAAAGCCCTACACGGTTTCGGTCCAGTTTATCTAAAGGAGTGCCTCCAGCATCACCAAATGTGCCGCCTTACAAGATCAGCCTCACAAGACCTTCTCTCGGTCCCGCCAGTGAAAACAATCAGGCTGGTGCGGACTAGAGAGAGGGCATTCTCGATTGTGGCCCCCACCCTCTGGAACTCTCTCCCATACGATCTTCGCCATGCCCCCTCCTTGGTAAGCTTTTGCTAAGGATTAAAAACGTGGCTATTTCAGCGGGCATACAGGATCCCTAGCAAATTTTAGTATATAACGTACAGATGTGGGTGGGTTGATTAGTTGAAGACTGTATTTATATGTCGTATTTATATTGTATTTCTTTGCTTTATCTTATTTTAAATTATGTGTGCCGCCTAGAGTGGCCGTTCACTCTGCCAGATAGGCGGCATAAAAATAAAATTTATTATTATTATTATTATTTCAGCAAGACTGAGGGAAAGTATGCTGAAAGTTGTGTTTTGCTAGTATTGCAAACTAGTCAAATTAGGGTGAATGAATAAGAATCTATTCATGGAATGTTGGCTAAGATGTCATATGGCAGCCAGGCACATACTCCTATATGTGGTGTCCATTATTTAAAGAGATTTCAGCATCCCAAATAATACTGCCAGACCCATCACTCATTTTTCCTGATAAAATGCAACAGGTGACCCATAAGAACTTGATCCTTTTCCCACTGTCAGCAGCAACACTGGAAATAGTTCATCATGGCAATCCCGGTCCCCCTTCACAATGAAAGATTGGTAGGGTAAGGTGTGGCACTTGGCGCTATTGGTGATGACAATGGACAATTTTGTGAATACTTGGTGGCCTCCCTGGTTTGTTAACTGTGAGGGATACTCCAGCAGACCACTGTCCACTCAACTATCATTTTAGAAAGATCTACTTTGATGTTTACATAGTGTAACTACACCAGTTTCATGCTGTAATTACAAGCCTCTGAATATTGATGCCATTGTATGACCATGGACCACCAATGAGTTTTGGTTTCATGTTGATCTAGTGTATGGCTGAAAATGAAATGAAGGATATGTGGTTGGTTGGTTTGGAAGCAAACTCTATTTTCTTCCACTTTCTTGTACAGTTGTTAAATGGAATGGAATTGCTATAAATTATTGTGTATGTTTTGCATGTTATTTTAATGATATTCTGCTGTTGATGTATATTTTTATGGAAACCACTCTGAGGTCTGCATGACATAAACCAGTATATATAGACTTCTAAAATTAATTCTGAAATTTGAGCTTTCAGTTCCTTCCATTAATTTCCATCTCATCCCCTATTGCCACCTTACTTTACAATAAGGTAAAAAAACAAATCCACAACTGTGATGGCACATAATATCAATGTGCCAAGATTATTTTTTGTGAGCAGTTTTACTAACATTCAGACAGAGCTTGGAAGATTACTTTTAAAAAGTAATAAATCACAGTTACATGGCCCAAAAAAGTAGTAATTACCGTTACAATTACAATTGCTCTGAAAGTAACTGATTACTTTTCCTCCAAAGTAATCACTACAGTTACATTTCAGTTACTTTAAAAAGTGCCTACAAGGTGCTGGCCTTGGTTGCTGCACATCTAAGTAGCCTAAAACAACATTAAAAATAAACAAACACATACAGAGGTAGTAGAATAATTATTTTTATTCATAAGATAGCAATGGTGGTCTCTCCGCTGGTAAGGGTGGTGGGGAGGGAGGTTGAGGCCACTACTAAGATCTTTGCACATCAAACCAAGTGCAACCCCTCCACTCAGCCAGCAAGCATAATCTTTCTCACTTAACCTCCTCCTAAGACCCTGCCTTGCCACCAACTAAGGGACATTCACTCAAGCAAACATTTTTCCCTGAGATACAAAAAAGTTAAAATGCAAATGCAGCACAGAAGCCAGAGAGGGTGGTGGATGCCACGTTGTGTGCCAGGTGCAAACACAGTATTCTCTCTCTCTCTCTCTCTCTCTCTCTCTCTCACACACACACACACACACACACACACACGTCATCTTTCACCTCCACAGTTCTTTATCTCCATTCTGCTGCTGCCTCCTTCTCCTCCTTTATCCATGTTCTTGACCTCCGGATCCTTTTTCCCTCCACTCCATTCTTCACCACCACCATCCATTTTTTAAAACAATTGTTTTCTCCACTCTACCCCGTCTCAGTCTCCACCTCCTACCCATCCACAGAGCATGAGGAAAGAGCGACACTGCACAGTAGCCCAGTTTGAGGCACATGATTTTCATCCACAAATCAGAGGAGCAGACTTCCCCTGCTCCCCCCCCCAAGTAATGCCCAAAAGTAATTCTGGAAATGTTACAATTACTCCACAAAAGTAATAAAATTACTCCTAGTTCTATTACAATCAATATGTAAAGAAATTACCCACTCGTTACTCAAAAAAGTAATGAATTACAAGTAATTAGTTACTTGTAACTAGTTACTTCCAAGCTCTGCATTCAGATATATTCCTATAACATAAAACATCTTGACAAAGTCTTTATGTACAATCACATAATGTTTGTTTTTTAAGGGTTTTATTAATGAGCATCAGTGTCCATGTGCACGGATCAAGCTCACTTGCAAACACACTTGCCTTGATAAAACTCTACATACAAAAATATCACACCAAGATTGCTTTTTTGCAGTACTATGTCCATACACACTCATAATGTAGAGGAGGAAAAGGCATGAGGGAACTGAGGAACTGAAACCTGTGGAAAACAACAGAGATGGTACTGAATTTAAGTCAGAATTTTACAAATGGAACAATGGAGAATTACTAATGCACTGGCTCCATTTTTTTAAACAAAGCCAGGCAAGTCAGAATTATGAAATCTGAACAGAAATTTGGATGGAGAATATTTCAGAGGAATTCCATTCCTCATTCTGGTGTAATCTACAGTCTTTGGGTCGATACTCAGCATTGTACAATGAACTTCAACTTGCACATTGGTCCTAGGTACAGTCTTTAGCACATCACATGAGACACCCACAAAAAAGAAGGAAGTAGGCAGCATTTGCAAATATTGACACTTGCCATGCAACCAGGTTATTCAGAAAGACCCACAGTTGCATATAGAAGGACTAGGAACATAACAGACTGATTGGCCATTCTTGACACACACACCTCTGGTCCTTAGTCCAGCACCCCCAACATTTGGAGCTTTGGCTCCTTTTGGACATCACCCTTATAGACATTGCATTAATGAAGAATACCTTCATCTACTCATCCAGATGATCACAGAGTATATAAATTAAAGAACATTAGTACTTGTAGTAGCACTCACGTGGTTTATGCTATAAAATGCACATGTGAAAAGACCTGTATTGGCCAGACTACAAGAGCTTTAAAAAGACACATAGGAGAACATATTGGCAACATCTGTAATTATAGATGAGGTGGTTCCCTAGTGGGTCATTTCACAGAGTGTCAAAATACTATTTCTTTTGGGTGATTGAATGTGTACCTCAGCATGATGTCTAATTGTTGTTAAGGAGAGGGCTACATTGGATTCTTGTACTACAGAATGTAATTCTTAATGGTCTTGATGAGAAAATAAATTTCCTCCCTCTGCTGTGAACTCATATGCAAGAATTGTTCAAAACTGCTTAGTTTTTCATACTGGATATTGTGGGCATAATTGAATTTCTTCTTCTTCTCCTGTCCCCTCCAGCCCGCTGCACCCTCAATATCCACTTTGGAAAGTTGGGGGAGTCTCTGGAGCAGATTTGGGGTGGCATGCAGGAGACGAGAGGAAATGAAGGTCTTGTTGTACCAGCAAAACTCTGCTGGCTCTCATAGTATATTTTCTTTCTTTCAACTTAGGGTTTTTTTTAGGGGGTTGTTTAATTTTCAGAAGTTTATTTTTAACTTGGATTTGTTAGATATATTTTATTATAGATGTACTTAAATTTTCTGTAGTAGATTTTGTATAACTTAAACTTAATAGTTTAACACAAGTGCATGAGAATTTATTTCACTTCATTTTATTTTGTATCGATTATCCTTGATAAAGGATTTTTTTTAAAGTGTTCACCCTTCTGTTTTTGCCTGTAGATATATGAGGCCACCACCTTGCTGAAACTAAGCAGGTCTAGGACTGGTCAGTGCCTGAATGACTAGCTGCCTGGGAACCGCATATACACTGCCTTGGGTTCCATGATGGAAGAAAGGGAGGATATACATGAGGGGACTTTCCATTCCTCTTTCCCCCCAGTAGTCTCCTGCACCACCACAAGGCTGCTCTAGAGGGTTTCCCAACCCACAGAGCAGATTTTGGGGCTGTGCAAGGGCAGCAGAAGGAAAGAAGCGGAAGGGGAAATCCCATTGTGTGAACCAAAGCCCACTCCACTGGTGAGCTGGCATCAATGGATGTCAGCCTTTGTTTCTATATTTCCCTCAGACTGTGGATGCCCATTGCAGGAGGGGTAAATGTCATAGAAAGGTGGCCATTTTTTCCCTCCTTGTTCAAGTTTGTTAGTATAAAGTTGATTTATAAAGTTGATTTGTAGAACAGTGTAAATGTTCTACATTTTATTTTCCTATATGTTTTAGCTAAATACACAACAATAGAACTGAAGTTTATTTTGTTTTTCCTTAAGCAGTTGCATTTTTGGGAGAGGGAGAAAAAAAGATTAAGTATAGTCTTTTGTTACAATGCTCACACATAAGGAATAATCACACATTATAAGCACAATTTTATAATCTTTTTTTCTTTGAAATTAGTGTGGTGTTTTTATCAAAGCTATTCATTACTATGCACAGTAAGCTTAAAATATGTTTAGTGTTCATTCAGTGTCTTTATAGAAACTGTATATTCTAAATTAATTAATTACAATGTTCATCATCATAGACATGTTGGATAACTGTACATGATACACGCTGACTTGACCTGAAAATAGCATATTAGTGAAGGCAAAGTGAAAAAAGTGCGTATCTAGAAATGTGCATGTCATTTAACATTATCTAATCATTTTTAAAAGGCTGTTAAAATGTTTGAACACAAAAGGAAAAGTATATACATGTTTATATAGTTCCATGAGTCTGTGACGGATGGAAGCTTGCAGTCATTTAAGGGCCATGACGCAAACTGGAAAAACGTGCTTAGAAAATTACTTTATAATGTCAATCCTTCAGTAATCTTTCACAGGTTTGTGGAGTCTATATACCTCCTTACACTTTGGGTGAAAAGTTCTCTGTGAAGTTTTCTGCTTTTGTTTGGTGGGATACATTTAAAGGGACACCCCGAAGAGTTTGGGGTATCATTTTCAAAAGGTTTTTCAAGTTTTGTTTTGTTGTTGTTTTTCAACCCAAGGGATTCAAAATGAGTTTCGAGTTACACAATGTATTGAAATAATTTGTGGGGGCATCATAGATGCACAGTGGATAGTGCAAATGTGTATAACATGCATTGAACAAATCTAATTTTTCAGATTTCACTTAAGGAAAAAATGGTACTGTGCCAAAATCTGTTTTCCAATTTCTTGAAAATTGTCTTTCCCTGTAAAAGAAGTTTCTGTTTTTCTGCCTGATTCACAGGTCACTTAATAGAATTTCTATCAATTTCATGGGGGGTTGAGGTTACCTTGTTAGTGAAGGGTGGCTGTTTTTTTCTTTCATTTCATTAAACATTTCTCCCCTGCTTTCTGATCTGAAAAAGCCCTCGCAACATCTTCCCCTGGCTTTAATTGAAGCAAAAGATGCTACCAAAGTGCCTGAGATCAGTGTACTTGCTAATTCTGTTATAAAGGAAGTCTTTCCTTTACCTTTTAAAAATTTCTTCCCACACTTATTTTTTTCAAAGTAAAAAGATTTTTTTAAAAAATGAGCATGGTGGACAGCATCCCCTGATTCATGTACCTACAGGAAAGCCAAGCCAAGAATGTTGTGATGTTTTTCAGAAGTGCAGGCACCTAAGAAGATTGCAGAATGCAGGGAACCAGAGAGATGACTTATAGAATGAAAGAAAGGACATGTGCAGACACTCCTTGGCTACCAAAACAATAAGGTAAGCTCAACAAAATATTTGCACCTTGACCATGAGAATTCTTGCCAATTTTTTCTTCCCTTTTTGTTCATATTTAAATATTTTCTCATTAATGGATGAGGATGATAAAAAGGGGGGAAATGGAAGACATTTTTGGCACAGCACTAGAAACATTTTGCCCCACCCCCTTGCAGGTGTGAAGATGTCAATCACCTAGCATTAGTAAAAAGATGGTAGGGCTGAGCAAACAGGGACTACCAAAACGCTGCTGATCAGTGGCACTTTGGAAGCCCTGATGATCAGTGTGGCTTCAGAAGCACTGCATATCAGTTTTCTGAAGCATTGAGGACCAGCCACTTGGAAAGAGTTTCATGTAGCACTTCAGAGTTGCAAAGAGCTTCATATAGCACTTTAAAGCTGGTTGTTGGATCTTCAAAGTCATTGTGATGTCAGATGGACAGGTAGATGGCCTGCGGGGGGGTGATGTAGGGAAAATAAAGAACTGGCTCACCAGCTGGATTGAGTTCTACACCACTTCTGTAGACCATTTAATTCATTATCTAGTTTTCCTTAAGTCTAAAGGTACTTTCATTCACTTCCTGGGGGTAGGTTTGGCCACCTTAGCCTTCAAAGTGAAGAGAGTTTTGAGTTGTTTGGGGAAAACATTCTGGCAGGCCTATTTAGGCCCACAGGCAATTTTCCCACTCCTGCTTTATATGACTCTTTTGGCTAATGTTACTTAATTGCTAGAAGGAGAGTTAACAGTCTCTTTTACCTTTTAAGATGCCATATATTCAGACCAAGATATTAAAAGGTGGTGGTGCTACCAGTGAGTAAATTACACCAAAGGCATATTTCACTGGTCTTATCTTGCAAGGGAGATGGAAGCTACAGAGCATTTTAGTTACAATAGGATAATGTTTGAAGGGGGAAGGTTGTGCATCCCTCAGCAAGTCAAGATGCATGATTTTGACATTTATTTAAAACAAAATTCAAGGCTAGTTATACAGCCACAAGAGTGGCTGTATACTTTAGCCAGCATGGATTTTTCGTATTCTGCAATATTAAATTGTGCCATTCTGATGCTTCCCATAAGCTCGTTTCAAAACAAAACCTTAGAAAACTTATAGTCCTTATAGTCCTGAACTCTGAAACACTTGCTTAACAACCATCTAAGTTTTCATGATGATGCACAAAACATTCAGAGAGAATCAAGAGTTCAAAGTGTAAAAAGAGAGAGAAAACCAGATCCCTTTTGGACTTTTTTCTGTCAGAACTCTCATAATTTGTTGAAATTAATTAAAAATCATCCATGTTCACAGAGTATCTGTAATCCATTACTGACCTTGTCTCATACTCTGACTTTCATCCTCTGCAGTATAAAAGTTAAAAAACACATGGTTGATTTTTAATTAATTTAAGAAATTTAACATTGGAGTCTATGATAGTGCAGGCATGTTCAGTAAGAACCAACTGTCAGTGTTCTAAAAGACATACTAACACCATATGCTCAGAGGCACATGATAGCAAATTCTTTAAAAGCTTAAAAAATGCCTAGCTGACTTTAAATTAATTTAAGAAATTTTGCATTGAACTCAATGTTAAGCCTGGACATGCTCAGTAAGAACTCACTGTCAGTGTTCTAAAAGCCAGACTCACAGCTGCTTGGCTGGGCTAAGCAGGGGGCCATATCCACACCAGACCTTTATTTCACTTTAGACAGTCGTGGCTTCCCCCAAAGACTCCTGGGGAGTGTAGTTTGTCAAGGGTGCTGAGAGGAGACTCTTCTTCCTCTGACAGAGCTCCAGTGGCCAGAGTGGTTTAGCAGTCACTGATTGAAGCGCTGTGAAGGGAATAGGGTGTCTCTTAGCAGCTCTCAGCACTCTTCACTTACTACACTTTCTAGGATTCTTTGCAGGAAACCATGATGACGTAAAGTGAAATAAAGGCCTGGTGTGGATGTGGCCAGGGACAGCTTTGGTTTAAATTTGGGTGGAAGACTACATGTGCCTTCTGTAGAATAAAAAGGTGGGCGAAACCCTGAAAGAGAATGATACTGTTCACAATGTTTTCTGTTTGGAAAGGAAAGGGGTTTCCCCTCTGCCCAGTGCCCACCCACCCAGTATCCTCCTGCCCTCCCCCTCCCCCTCTCCCAGGTCAGTTTCATCTTTCCTAAGCATGATTGTACAGGAGTAAATCTCACTGAATTCAAAAAGCAAGCAAATGATCAAACATGCCCTCATCCCTTCACCCCTCCTATCCCCTTACTCTTGCCCCTTTCCTCCTCCTTCCTTTGCCCCTCCTTCCCCACTGCCTCCTTCCCCCTCCCCACTGCCTCCTTCCCCCTCCCCATCCTTCCCTTCCCCCTCCCGCTCCCCCATGGACAGTTCTACCTATCAAGCATGATTGCACAGGAGTAAATCCCATGGAACTCAATAAGCATGCAAATGATCAGACCTGCCTTTCCTCCTTCCCCTCTCCTCTCCCTTCCTCCTCCTTTCTTCCTCCCCTCCCCTCTTCCTCCTCCCCTGCCCATGTTACCAAATTCTTCCAAGCTACACAGGAAGTGGATTGGACTGTGAAAGACCAACCCAAACTGTTTGCATTTTTACAAATTTGTAGGGGGGTACAATATGTCAGTGAGGAGATCCAATTTCCCTGTTTTTTAAACTTTGGTAGAACTATCTGTTGGCTATAGGTTCTTTCTTAAACGGCAAGGTTTGTTGCCTATTAGTGAATTTATTCTTGCATTCTTAGCACATCAGTGCATACTAATGTACTAATGTTCATTTAATGAGGATATATCAACTCCTGATATTCATGAGTGAATAAGACATGTGCATTAATGTCCCCAGAATGAACTTTCATGTTATCGAATGTCACCTCAGGGGTATGAATGCTAAAAATGAATGCTTCTTGGGGCAAAACTAGATGAGACATCATGTACATGGTTAGCAACAGTAATTGGGGTTCTGATCCAGATGGGGACCCTGATGGTAGGGTAGTGGACATTAACTCAGTGTCCTGTATCAGGGGGCAAAGTGTCCAATCTTTGCTTTGGAATAAAAATGACCATTGCGCGGACCAGTGCATGGGTCCCAAATTTAAGCTGGAACCATAGTAGCGGCCTGCTATTTACTTTTAAACAGGCATGTGGATTGCATGACTGGTGTTTTGTTCAGTTTGGCCCTCAGTGAAGAGAGTTACACATTCTGCTGTAAGTGCTGATTAAATCAAGTGTTGGAAAATCACTGTCAAAGTGTGTATTTTCTGTTTCTCTGTGAGTGTGTGTGTGTACGCATGTGTGTAGTGCTGAAAGAGATTAGTGTAAGAGTGGCATAAACTTTCCTCCTTCACTACTCAGATAGCATTTAGTGTGAACTGTGTGCATGAGGATCCACATTTGTGGTAAAGGCTTCAAAACCCTATATGTATTGCTTATCGGTTCAGATTTCTCATCCCAACCACACTCTCCCCATTCTGAGACAAAAACATTAGTTTGCCACATCTCAGGAACAGTGCTTTAATTTAATAGTGTCTAGACACAGAGCTGGAAAAACTGCTTTCCGTGGGTTTTTTTTTCTTTTCCCCAAAACCACTTCTTTCAGGATTGAAGAAACTTGTTTGGATGTTGTGCTGGATCTCTCTTTGTAGAAGGAGCAAACACATCATGTGAAGAGGATAAACAAAAACAATGCTGTGACAGGCCTCAAGAGGTGTCTGACACCATTATTTCGTTCGTTCCTCTTTGGTGCATATATAGATGACATAGAGTGCAATAATGTCAGAAAGGATTTGGAAGAAGTGAAGGCTGTGAACCTTGCAGCATTATTTTCTTTTTAATTCTTTGCAGTCTTTGCAACCCTTCAATAAAAAAGGAAACTATAAAAAACAATTGACTAAGCAGAATAGATCCAAACCATCATAAAACCCCAAGCCAGATAAAAACTATGTGCAGGATTAGAATTATATTCAGAAGGCCTGGAAAAACAGGGTCAGGCCTAGGGCCAAATAAATTAAAAAGTAGGCACCAGGTGGACCTATCTGGGGAGAAAACCACATCACTAGGTCACCCACTACTGAGAAGGCCCTTCTCTCCCCCCCTCTTTCTCAATCTCTCTGTCTCTCCCCAATGGTTCCATAGCCCAGCAGCAGAGATCTTTCCCAACTGTGCTTCATGAAATCCTGTAACTAAAAATGGTAGGAATTGAACCTGGGATTCTGTGTAGGTAAAGCACAAAATGTCCCTTTCCTTGCTTTTGCTATACTGAATTATTTGTTTATAAGAGTATCTATATACTGCTGTCTTGCAAAATGTCAAGGTGGTATACAACAACATGAAAATATTTAAAAACAATACAAACCAATCATTAAAATGATGGCTACACAAAACATTTTGAATAGCTGCATAGGCCTGTCAACACAAAATCTTCAAGAGACACCTGAAAGTCAAACATCAGGATGTGTCTTCTGGAATCTCTTCTGGAAGTGGTTGGACCAGGACAACAGGGTACTATCCACCCCGCCTCCTTTCAGACCATCCTATCTGAAGCAAAGATCAAGTTGAAGATATGCCCTACTCTCTGTGCCAGGCCGATAATCATTTGCCATGGAGGCCACAAAATCTCAAGCTGGACCCAGGACCACTGTTCTGGGCTTTTCCAGTATCTGGGCTTTTCCAGTATGGGACCAACTCAGCTAGCCTGGGCAGGAAGGCTGTTGGGCAGCAGGGTCAGCATCCCTAGCCTGTCTCCTGGGCCCAGCAACAGATGCAAGCCCTCCAATCCTGCTCCAAGGAGGATGGATTACATCTGATGGAAAATGAACTCTGGTGGACCCCAGCAACTCCCCCTACCTCCAGTCTGGCTTGGTACTGCACCAAATACCCTGGCAGGCAGAGCTGGGATAGGTCTGACCCCCCCGTCCCCCCCCCCCAGGTTTCAGTAATGCATGCCTGGTCTGACTGCTCATCCCCAATTAGATCATGGACTAGCATGGTCTTATGACAAACTGACCTAGCATTTAACAGTAACACCTCCAGATTGTTGGACACAGAGGTACAGCAGCCAGTGCCACAAGGATAGGTTGGAGCTCAGTGAGGGGCACAGGCTGCAGGCACTTATAATCGCGCCTGTGCCATTCTCTTCTCCAGCCATGCCTGACCTTCCCCTCAATCACTGAGATAGGCTGCCATGTTGTGGCAGGTTTTCTTTCCCCCAGGCACATTCTGCTTACAATCTACACACTTGAAGATGATCACAGGAGCTCAGCCAAACAAAAACCCAGCCACAGACCTGTCATAGCCGCCACCACTGTCCTCACCTCACCAACAACACTCTTGCAGTTTCAGTGGCAAGGAGGAGGGAAGTAGTGGGAGAGCAGGAGCTCCAGCCTATCCTGCCAGTTCCTGTGCAGCTCACCTTGTCCAGCTGCCTTCCTCCTCTGCTTCTTTCCTCCTCGTGGGAGAAGGTCTAAAGGGCGGGCAGCTTGGCCACCTGTGGGGGGAGATGAGGAGGCTTGACAACCTGTAGAGGAGGCGAGGAGGCTTGGTCAGTTATAATGGGAGGGGGAGTTTGGCAAGGCCTGGAGGCAGTGAGGAGTTTGGCAAGGGAGTAGGTGGTGGTTTGAGTGAGCTGTAAGAGGAGGGGGATCATTTGGGCAAGGGGGTTAGGTGGTGTCTCTAGTTAATACCAAAAGCAGAGAAAAATGAAGACATGCATTTTTATATTTATTAATTATTTTATTTATACCCCGCTCTTCCTTCCAGCAGAAGCCCAGGGCAGCAAACAGAAACACTAAAACACTTTAAAACATCATAAAAAGACCTTAAAATACATTAAAACAAAATGTTAAAAACATGAGAAAAAAAAAGAAAAAAACTTAAAAAAATCTTTTTTAAAAAAGGGGTTAAAGATATTCAAAGACATATTAAAAGCAATTCTAACACAGACACAGACTGGGATAGGTCTCACCTTAAAAGGCTTGTTGGAAGAGGAAAGTATATATACTGATCAATCTTATGCACCAGTATGCAAACCTTTTTATTAGCATATTCATGCAGACCAATCAGGCTTTATAAAATGTTGCCAAATACCAAACCCAATTAAGAAAAAAATACAATTAATACATTTGATCAAAAACACAATTTCATCACTGTTAAAATTAGATACATCAAAAAGATTTTGAAATAAGCATTCCACAGAAGCAATGGGAGACAGGGTGCTTTCACACATGGGGCTTATTGCGTTAGTTTAATGGATTAAAATGGTAGCACTTCTGCCCCGATTTCTAAAATTCCTTTCACACTGTAGTACCAGATATACCAGCATGTTGCACAAATGTCTTTTACACTGCAGCAACTGGAGACACTAGGATAAAATGAAAAAGGTAAGAAAAACAGCAAGAAAGCAAAAACTCCAAAAAGATAGAGCCGGAAGCAAAGCACTGAGGAAAAGGGAAAAAAGTGGTCACTTTAAAAATACAAGCAGCTATGGCTCAGGTAAAAAAAAAAAGACTGAGGAGAGCTTAAAAGACGATAGAAAAGGACTTTAAAAGACTTGAAAAGCAACTTCAGCAACTATCACACACAATAAGCCTCATATCTGAAAGCAGTCTGGAGAAACTGGCTGGAATAAAGTGAACACAGAAAAGAGAAAAAAAGTGGGTAAGATCTTTTAGATGTTTTAGCAGCAGCCCGGCTCTATGGGGAGAGGGGGAAGAGACTGGAAAGATCAAGACTTCCAAGGCACCAATCAGATGACAGATGCAGAAAAACAATATAAAGAGGACCCGCCAAAGGCAAATAGGGAACAGTCACAGCCAGGAACGAGTTAAAAATATAGAAAAATGGGCTAGAGAGAGGAAGCATGGATGCCCATCACATGACAGGCTGCTAGCACAAATCTCCTGCAATCTTCCAGGATCTCAGCCTTACAAACCGATTATTTCTAGTATCATTTATCATGGAAATTAGCACTAAACTTGCACTACATTCCACTAGATTTCTGAAACTAGCTTGTATGTTGTGTGAAAGGTCAAATATAATGTGCAAATTACTAGGTAAGAAATTATCAGAATAACGGAATAAACTGCAGTGTGAAAGCAGCCACAATCTGACATAACAAGCCCTTATATTCTGTATTGGCTAAAATGAGAAAAAAATACTTTAAAAGTGTTATACAGGTGATTTTTAAGGAAGCTTAATCAAATGTATGGAATAATTAGCCTGTGTTGAAGAAAAGATTGCTCAGAGATGGGGGCCATTTACCAGGGTGTGTTGGAGTGTCTGACAATTCAAATGTTGAGGGATAGACTATTTGAGAATTGTGAAGATGTAATAGGGCAACCAGTTGTGCAAAAATCCAAATTAGCATTATTATTAATCTTTGATGGACAAAACACATCATTGCCATTCAAAGAAGTGTAAACTACTATTTTATTAGTGGCAGTGAGAAACATTATAGCAAGATATTGATAGAAGGAGAATAGATGTAATATACAAGAGTGGTAAAGTTACATATGCCAAATGACCTTTCCAGAAAAATTAACTAAACAGCTTAAAGCAAGATTTGAAGATGTTGTTTAATGGTACAACTGTATGCAGCTGACACATGATTAAACAATGCCATTACTGCCCCTCAAGGACCTATTGGGATGAAATGAAAATATAGTTATGTTTAATATGGAAAAAGCAAGTATTGTTTACTTTGTCAGTATTGTATAAACAAGATGTATTTACCTGATGTTATTGTTAATTTTTTTTTTAAAAAAATAAAGTCTAAACATGTGGCATCATTTAAGGGTAAAAAATGTCTTGGGGAACAGATTAAGTTATAACCACAGAGGAGCATAGATGGCTGCCATATGGTCCAAATATCCGCTGAAAATTATTTCAGGTAATATACATACATGGAATTTCACCCCATTAAAGTCACTTGCAGCCTAGGGTTGAAATAAGACATGGGCACTTAGGGTTGCCAGGTCAGAAGCATCCCAAAACCTGAGACTTGAGGGGTGGGCCCTAGTGATGTCACAGAGGTGGGCCTGAGTGATGTCAAGGGGCAGGCCTGAGTGATGTCACGGGGCGGGCCTGAGTGATGTCATTAAGCATGATACATTAAGCATCCATCACAGTCGCTTGGAGCATACAATTAAAAAAAAATCTGATTGGAAATTAGAATGTAAATCTTAGCTAAAAGATGGAGCCTAAGTAGGGAACATTTAATCTAGCCCACTTGCTTTCAGCAAGAAGGGTTTAAGTGCATTCAGGCCAGGGCAGTCACCAGAAGGCCACTGCAGAGACAAAGGAGCCTAGTGTTGTGGAGATGTTAGATGGGAGCTTTGGGAAGTAAAGATGGATGCTCCTGAAGGCTACAAGTCTAAACACACTTACTAAGGGATTAAGCCCCATAGAACTCAACAGGACTGACTTCTGAGTAGATATAGTTTGGATTGTGCTGTTAGTAAACCCTGACTAGGGATCCTCTGCAAAGTCATCCATATCCAAGCAGGGTTGGCAACCGCCTGCCTGGAATGCCCTGCCCTTATCTTTTAACGTGGCTGCTCCAAACATCTTTACAGATTTGACCCTTCAGAAAGAGGTCTGAAAAATGAGTAAGAGTAAGAAGTATCTTTTAAAATTGTTCTTTTCAATTCACTCTTGAATGCACATCATACCTAGGGCAGATCCACACCATTCATTTAAAGCACATTCAACACCCATTTGAAGCACATGAATCCCACCACAGAATCATGGGAACTGCAGTTTGTTAAGAGTGGTGAGAACTATAACTGTGAGGGGGAAACGACACTTCCCAGAATTCTTTAGGGGAAGTCATGCGCTTTAAATGCGAGTTGGATGTGCTTTACACATATTGTGTGAATCCACTTAATAAAATTTGCCTTCATGTAAATTGTTTTAATTAATTTTTCAAAATGGAAATGAGCTATAAACTGTAGTGGGTGACCATGGGCTACTCACCATCTCTCAGCCTATCTGCCCCTCAGGATGAAAACAATGGAGAACCATGACCACCCCAAGGCATACTTAAAATGTAGAGGAAATAATGTACAACCATAGTGTGAAATCGGATACTTATTGGGACACAGTATGACAAAATATTTATATAAGCATGACTATCAAATATGTTTATTATTTACACAACCTGTAAAGATATTTATAGTGCAATCCTGTTTGTTTACTCAGAAGCAAGTCCCAATGTATTCAATGGGGCTTACTCAACCAGGGAAAACTGCAGCCTCAAGTGATAAGGAACTTGTTCTTTTAACAAGCCTTTTAAGTTGAGACCTTATCCCAGTCTGTGTTGGAATTGCTTTTTAATATGTTTTTAAACCTCTTCTTTTTTTAAAAAAATGTTTTTAAAGCTTTTAAAAATGTTTTTAAAGATGTTTTGTTTTAATATATTTTAAAGTCTGTCTCTATGATTTTTAAAGTGTTTTTAGTGCTTTGGTTTGCCGCCCTGGGCTCCTACTGGGAGGAAGGGCGAGATATAAATCAAATAAATAAAAATAGATAAATAAACTTCATTCACCCAACCCAAAATTTGGAATCATGCCACTTTAAGCTGTTTTGCAACTGTTTATATTTGTTTTATGGTTATTGGTTTTTAAAGGGATTTATTTCTTATTGTGAGCTGCCTTAGTTTCCAATCACCAACCCTACCTCACAGGGTTGTTGGAAAAGCTCCATACACACACACTTGCAGGTGTAAAAATACACCCCATATAATAGTTTATTGTCAAACCAGTTGGTCATTGATGAACATTTTTTTAAAAAACAGTATTAGTTTCCTACATAATAAAAACTGTGATACCTAGGTAAACCCTGCCTAATTGCTTTAAAAATGGGATTGGAAGGGGAGAGAAAGATTTACAACACAAACACAAGTCTGTGCTATATTTACTCAAAAATCCCATTAATTTACAGCACAATCCTAACCATGTCTACTCAAAAGTAAGTCCTAATGGAGTTCAATGCGGTTTACTCCAGGTACATAGGATTAGCATTGCTTTACTCACAGAAAAGGAAGTATTGGATTAAATACTTTCATATTTCATAGCCCAGGGTCTGACTCTTGCACACACAAGAGAAAAAAAACCTTTAAGCCATATTACTTATGCAAACTGCAAAATCTCAAAGCCACCATTTTCTAACGTTGAAATTAAGCCTAGGCATGCCTGGATCAACAAGTCACAACCCTGGCATCATTTATTGGCAACAATCCTGAAAGGGCGGGGTTAGAACCAGAGCTTGGAAAAGTTACTTTTTTAAACTACAACTCCCATCAGCCCCAGCCAGCATGGCCACTGGATTGGGCTGATGGGAGTTGTAGTTAGAGCTTGGAGCTGTTATAAATATCTGTAAAACAGATTTAACAGTTGCACAGGGGCGGCTGACGTTTTGATGTATATCTCAGGAACCAGACCACCTAGAAACTTAATTTTTAAAAAAATTGAAGCTGAGAGTCTGGAAATTAAGGGGTGCTAGCCAGAGAACCAGAGGGGACCCCCCAAAAAAACCAGAGACTCCATCCAAAAAAGGATGGACACAGAAATTTGGGTTGAAAAAAGGGCCACTTTATTAAACTATAAACAAACCCCTTGAAGTAACCTGTAGAGGGGAAACATAGGTGTGGGAACTGTCTATAAGCAAGCAATTGCAATACAGCTCTTGGGTGACCAGCCCCTGCTGGGGCACGGGCAAGCCATTTTGCTTACCCCTTACCGTGCCACACCCTGTAAGTGAGCAGGGGGGCCTTCCCACATCACCCCCTGGACCCTACAATCTGGGTGGATGAGGTAAATTGGCCCCAAAAGCAGCCCATATCCTGCCCCTGGGCCATAAAGCCTTGATGACAGGCCTCCAGAGCCACCAATCACCTCCAAAGGTGCCTAAGGGGGCCACCTAGCTGTCCTTATCTACTTCCCTTCCTGTACCTTGCTGCACAAGTGACCAGACAGCCTAAAGCAATTCAGGGAATTAATCTTAACCTTGTCAAATTAGCCAAATTAGCCAAAATAATCTAGTAACCATGACACCCCCTAACCCTATTCCATCCCACCACCACAGTATGGAATAGGCAAAAAACCTATCCGCCAACAAGGGTGGGCAGGATAAAATGGCCAGATCACATCATAGCAAAGGGAGGGCAGGGTGCATGTCGCATGCCAAGAGAAGATTTAAGGGGATGGTGTGGGCTTAAATAAGCCTTGATTCCCTGCTCCCACACAGCACACCGTGCACACACTTTGTGTGCGACACTTGACTGCTGCCCTCATCTAAGATGGCGACCAGGGCTTCGGCCCCTGGCCGCAACTACACCCCGTCCACCCTGGCTGTGCTCGGGCGAGTGTAGCGGGACATTGCATGAATAATAATTTGCCCCTGGTCTGTTGGTGGGGATGCCAAGAAGCAGCATTGTTTATGCTCGTATAGTGATATTGCCCATCCCTGTGATTGTTCAAATGTTTTCCAAAATCTCAGACTTCCTTTTATCATAGAAGTTATTGAAATTTTACAATTTACAGATCTCTGAGCATAAACTTAAAATTTACAATAATTGGTAAGCAATTAATACACAAAGAAATAAAAATGCACAAAGCAAAATGATGAAAAAGAAAAAAGAAAAAGAAAACAGAATGAAGTAGTAATTTTGTAAATAAATGGAAGAAGGAAAACCAAGAACTCAGTTCACTTAAATATACATGGAAAGTTATCTCAAGTTACCCAAGATATACTGTATCCTTTTTCAAATCCTATAAGAATCAATACACATAGAGACATAGAAGACCAGGAAACAGCTACTTAAATCTGCACCTATAAAATTAATAATAAAGTAACAACAACAACAATTTTAGGGCACCCCACAAGCACATACATCCTTTAAATACAACATGATCTCATCAACAAAATGAGAAACCTTCCAAGACCAGACTACACCCAAGCAATCTTTAATACTAGAGGTTCAGGAACAACTTTCACACAAAGAACTGTTAATATATTTGTATTATTATCAGCTGTATGTATGGAAATTGCTTGCAATTGGAAAGCAGCTAGAGATTTCACATTACAGGGGTAGCAATCGCAGAAAAGCTGACAAAGCATTGAAGGGCTGGATCCTAAAAGGTATGGCCCAACAAGACGATTTGATAGGAGAGTGGTAGCTATTCAAAATGTATGTGAATAAAGTGCAGTCACTAGGTTCCCCAACCTCACATTCATCATTATGCAAGGATATATTGTTATGAATGGTGTTACCCTCATTTTTACTGGCAGAAGATACTACAGGCATACCCCGCTTTAACGTTCGCAATGGGACCAGAGAGTATACTTTAAGTGAAAATCTACTTTAAGTGAAGCAATTGTCTTCACTTGTACTGCACGCAATCACCACCAGATGGCAGCAGCGTCATGCCAATAAAATGTACGTTATTGCAAAGCGCACGAACGTTAAGCAGGGTATGGGGACGTATGGAGCATGTATGTTATAGTGAGGCAACGTTAAGTGAAGCAACGTTAAGTGGGGTATGCCTGTATATGTAAACATATGGACACACCAATTGTTACTGGATTTATTGTCAGACTTGTGTTGTATATGGGACAAACAGCATTAGTAGTTTTTATTGTGTTTCAGTGTTGTGTGTTAGACACAAAAAGTTCCAATAACACACCTGTGAGCAGCTGTACCAGTATGCCCCGTCATATGAAGTGCATCATTCATTCATACCCTCTTTTCTATGAGGACAACAGGATCCATTTCTAGTGGCTATCTACTGTGACTCACTGGCAGGGATGAAGGAGAAATTTGATTCAGTTTACATTTAAAGGTGAACTTACCTAATTTGCACTTTCTGAAACTATTTGTGAACTGAAACACAGCCATCCTTTGAAATTCACACTTCTCTGAATTTTGCAATTCAGTTATCCAGTCAAGTAATGTGCACAAAATTACCAGGGTAAATTCTGTATATAAATGAGAACTAATGAAAATGACATCCCAAATGTATTATATTAGGAAATTCCTTTGCAGAAAATGTGTATATTAGGAGAGATTTGCATTAAAATGTTGATGAATTTTCATGAGGACTTCAAAAATAATTATTGTGAACTGGTGTAGAAATGGGGAGAACTGAATTTAAGATTGGAAAAATGAGAAACCAAAACTGACAGGATCATCCACCGCTATTCACTGGGCTGGCTTCTTCTGCCTCACCTTCTAGGCAGCTGCCTTTTCTTCCTAGGTACTTCTGTTGGGCTTTTTGTTTTATATTGGCATGAAATTACCAAGACAGAGAATCCTGGCCCATCACCAAACTAGAGAAAAAGCACATTTATATCCAGCTTGATACCCCCTAATCCAAACACTCTCAGGAGTGTTAGATAACAAGGTGAACGGCACACCTTTGAATGTATTGCTGGGGGACAAAGAAAATGAGGGCTGTCACCTTCATCCTCTGCTCTGAAAGCATCTGGCTGGCAACTTTTGGAAACAGGATGTTGGATGTTTGATCTAATCAAACTAGGCTGTTATTGAGTGTCTTCTCTCAATATTTGTTGCTATCTAATTCTCTGTAAGAGAAAATTCTGTAGGTTAAGGTGTTGGACTACAACCTGGGAGACCAGGGTTCGAATCCCCACATAGCCATGAAGCTCACTGTGTGATCTTGGGCCAGTCACTGCCTCTCAGCCTCAGAGGAAGGCAATGGGTAAACCCCCTCTAAATACCGTTTACCACAAAAACCCTATTCATAGGGTCACCATAAGTCAGGATTGACTTGAAGGCAGTCCATTTCCATGTTCTTTCTGAGAGATGTGTTTATTATTTATTTAATTTATATCCTGCCCTTCCTCTCAGTACGACCCCAGGTACAAATACTTTACTAAAAGTAGCCACAGGTAATTCCTCAAACCCACATGCTGTTCTGTTTCACCTTGTGGGACTTCTCATAAGTATAGAGCATATTCTATGTTTGTGTTTAGTCTCGGTAAATTATTGCTGGAGGCTGTTCACAGTTTTTTGCTAAATTGTACTACATTAGTTTGGAGAGAGCACTAAATGAAGCTTTATAATTTTCATATTTGATGCTGTGCAGTTTATATATTATTTAGATTTCTTTTCCCATGAACTTATTTTTGAAAGAGACATTAGGGGATGATATTGCGGGTTGGAATTCCTTATTTCTGTAGCGCCTGTAAAGACACAGTAGTAAACTGAGTTTTTTTAATCTTTCTGGAAATAAGAACCATTCTAAATAAAACACTTTTTAGAACTATTGCATGCCCTTGACGCTCATGAAAAGAGTGATCAGCAGCAAAAAGCAAAAAATGTACATGCATACACTTTTCAGTTAAACCGCTAGGATGGCCCTTGTCACTTCAGCTATTTACAAATTAAAATAAGGCAATGAAGAATAGAAAGGGATGGGAAGATGATTAAACATTGTGAACAAGATTAGAACAAACTTACTGGCACAATATGTGGCACAAAACCAGATGAGGTCCACCATATATTATGGCCATCAGATAGAGCTGACTCATAGGGTGTGAGTCACTTCTTTTTTTATATTGTGTCTCCTAGTTTGATGTCCTCTGATGCTAACTTCTTACAGTATCCCTTTATTTTACCAGAAGTGATCCAGTGAAATTATGTGTTACTGCCAGCCTTGTGATGATAAGTACAGGGAGAGATACAGAGGTGGGCAAAGGTTGACAGGGGGAGGAAGAAGGCTAATAACTGGGGCTGGCTTGGTACATTGCTTACCTAACACAAGTGGCTGGACCACAGGGCTGCCAAGAAGTGGCTACAGGGGTTACTGAGTTTCCAAGCCCAACAGCCAACACAGGCCGCAGATGTTGAACGCTCATTTGTTTTAAAAAAGTAAGTCCCTAGCCCTCCTGGAAAGAAAGTTATGAAGCAGAGTGTACAGGTAACCTTCTAAAAGATTTCTATGAGAAGAACCAACCTGGCTCCTCCCATCTTTCTGTGTTTTTAGCCAATGAATGAAGTCAGTTGTGATTGACAATTGAGTTATTCGGACACCAGGTGATAGGAATCTCTGGGGTTGTAAACAGCTGCTATTTCCCCCTCCTGTTTAGTGCACAATTCCTGCTTCATACTCCTTTTCCTGTCTTTGGAACAACCATAGTTTGCCCTTCCTATTTTTCCCTCTCCCCAGCAGGATGTGCCTAATAAAATACTGCAAAAAAGTAATCTTGATCATATGTATTTACATTGTGTGTGTGTGTGCACGCGCACCACGTTTTACCAATGTGCATGTGCACAACAACTCAATCTTGAGACAATTGACATCAAAGGTGTGTAGTAGTATTTGCAGTGCACAGAAATCTTCATTATAGACAGGCGGGGGGAATGAGAGACAGGCAAGGCTGGGCTTGAAAAATATACATTTTCAAAGAAGCTATGGAAGGCCTAACTTAGAAAGATGAGTGGCATTCAGCAACCCAGTACTGAGAAACAACATGTCTGTAATGGCTGTACACATGTGGGATCTACATCCATTTTTTTTCTTTTTTCCCCTGGAGATTTCTTCTTGTTGCTTCAGGAAATTAAATGCCATGTTTGTTGAACCATAAACACATTAACACAGTCCTATTGTTTCAGGGTGGGGGGGGAGTGGAATGAAAGCCACTAGATAAGAAGATCCTCAGAATATGAACTCTTTCATATCTTGCAATCAGCTATGAAGTATCTGATTTTTTTACAAAATAAAATGATGGGGAAGGAGTGTCAGACATAGGACTTTAATTCATGCATCTGTATAGTCTATTCCAAGAGGTGCAGATAACTCATTGAACCCTGTTTGTGATGGCAATCAGAGAATGCAATTATTTCTCATGAATGAAATATAATGGTTTGTCAGTAAACATCAAGAGAACAAAAAATATATACAAAATCCTTTTAGAAAGCAAAATAAAATGAATTGATTGGTTGCATTGTTTTCAGGTTTAGCTCACTCATGTTCATTGATTTACCTCCTTTTAGTGGTTCACTGAGTTATGAGAACAGCAAAAAACACAACAAATGTGTGCTCCTCCTTTGTTGTTTTGTTGCTGAATTTGACAACAATTGTTATGAAACAAATCAATATGCTGCAGGACTGGAACCACCAGAATATGTCCTTCCAATGGATTTTAGATTTAACTTCTGATTTCAAAACAGTTCAAGGTCAGTTTTGGTTCTCTCTCATCTTTGTAGGATCAGACTGCCACTCCTTGAAGGATCAGGCTCTCCCTTTGGCTTTAATTCATGGGTTCTGGGCAGCCTAATAACCAGAAAGGCAAGCTAGAATATCCTCAGCAGGGATTATCACCGTGTTTACAGCCAAGGGATTTGTCTTCTGTGTGGTTCCTCTTTCAATTCCACTTCTTCCTGTTTAGAGCTATGCCCCCACGACATATATTACCAACCTTAAGGTTAAAAAAATCCAAGGTAACCACAGTGGACTGAAATGTCATGGTCTGGAAATGAGGAGGTACCAGTCAGGCAAATGGGTATATATTCAAGTTCACAATTTGGGCCATTTGAAGTGAACCTTGACTTTTACCCAATGTTGTTCAGATTGAGGCTGCTTTCAGACATGGGGCTTATCATGTTAGTTTAACAGATTAAAATGGTAGCACTTCTGTCCTGATTTCTAAAATTCCTTTCACACTGCACTACCTGTTGCATTAAGGAACAGTAGCTTTTTCAGTCAATATAGCAGCATTTTGCACACATGTCTTTCACATGGCTGCAATGAGCAGCGCCTTATTTTAGTCCCTTACCTGTAATACACATGCACACACACACTTTAGTTGTATAGACACAGGGAAGTGTGTGGGAAATCCTGCTGCTACCCACACCTGCACTGGAATACTGGTACAATTATCATCAGGCAAAAAAAGTGCACCTAAAGGGTGGGAATGCACTGCATGCTGGCATGCCTGTCATGTGAGCAGCTGCAGCTAGCGAAGGACTCCCATGATTTTCTGGATTCCCTAGTTCTCACCAGTCTAGCTGTTTTAACTGGTGGGATAGAGAGAAGGCCTTTTGAGGCTGATCTTGTTGAGTGGCATCCCTGATGATGTTGGAGGCGCTCCTTCAGATAGACATTTCTGGTATCATTTTTCAGGCCATAGCCTGGAAATGAAGGGTCAAGACAAGATGAAGTGTGGATAAATCAAGGGCCAAATTTATTCAAATAAAGCCAGTTAAGTACTTGATTATATAATAAATGATCTGCAAAGAAAAATGCAGGACCTAACTCTTACCCAATCAGGCAAGGACACCCTGCCATGGAAAAGGGGGTGGTCCAAACCAAATCCTTTATCCGGGCCCTATCCCTACAAGGTGGTTAGGGAGGCCTTCCGGCTCCACCCCCCCAAGGGCCACACAACTCTGAGTGGGTGTTACAGGTTAGCCCCAAAGGTAAGCCTTATCCTGCCAACAAGGCCGCACAACCTGGAAGGCTGGCCTCAGAACCCACTGATCACCTTAAAGGGTGCCTAAGGGTGGTCACCAAACCCTACCTTGTGAAATTCTCACACATATCTGCCACAGAAGAGGACAAGCCTCAGCTTAGTCCCTCTTCCCCCACTTGAGACCAATAATTACATGCAGGCCACTCTGCAGATCAGTCAGAAATAGATCACTACCCAAGTCAGACATATGAACACTGTCTGGCCGGTAAAGATCAGCCCTTCAACACTTCACCTCTGCGTAATGTATTACCTCACCATGCCAAGTGGCAAGAATGGGCCAAACCTCCCTATTTACTTTTTGCGAGCATTGTTCAGGCCCCTAGGGTCAATCCCACCCCTCCAAACCCTCCTAGGGAGGATATCAAACCAGACAATTGTGGTCCCAGGCCACCTTCTCTGTATGGCCTCAAGGTCCAGGCAAGCCTGAATGATAAGGGCTTTCCCCTTCAACATTCCCAGGTCATTGCCTCCCAAATGGATAACCAAAACCTGTGGAGGGTGCTGCACCAATAAAGCATCTAAAAGGGTTGGCGGGAGGCACTCCCACAGCATGCCATGTCTACCCAGCCACTGGACTGAAGCGCAATGGCTGAGCCCCAACTGAGTTCCGTGCCTGGTCTGCAACACCCTTGATCCAGAACACCATGCTGTGGCCACAAATGAATGCCTTAACTCTCTCCAGCACTCTCCAACCTGTTAAAACAGAAACAATTAACAATATACTCATTAGCACAACTGTGAACGTGGGCCCTTGATTGACCTAAGGTAAGCCCAGAAAGCACCGGATCACCAGTGCCCCACCGCCTGAATCGCTGTGCTCCCAAATCCCAGGGTAGCTGCCGTGGAAGCCACACCTATACCGAAAGTGCATACCAAACAGCCTGGGATCCAGACCAAGACAAGACAAGGCCCATCTGGTGATGGACCAAAACTGGAACTTAGTCAAAGACTGAACATCTTGATGACAAAATAAGAAGCCCCCAGCCTCACTCCTAAGGTGCAAAAATGAACCCAAGGCCTGATCTGAGCCCACCAACAGGAGAAGAAGGCAAGGCAATAACAGATCCTTGACCTCTCTGGTCAGTGTTTGACCTGCGTAGCCGAATATGCACACCCCTGCCATCGACCATCACATCACCTACCTCCACAGCCCGACCAGACCTGCCATTTCTCGAAGAGGCAAGCAACTCTCCCAAGCGAAAATCCAAAAAAAATGCTACAACAGCAACTGCATGAAATAAAACTGCATCATCACTGGAACTACATAAAGTCACCCAGAGCTCATGAAAACCCAACAAAATCTCTGGTGTGATAGGGCTGCAAGTGTAAGGTGCAGGAGGATGGGCCCTAGTCAACTCTTTGAGCATCTTCCTTATCCTAAAATCCCCAGACAAATCAGGCACACCCTTAAGTTTGGCCAAAAATCCAATTCCTGGTAACTTACCCTTAATGGTCTTCACTGAAAGTGCCTGAGAGTGAAGAGCTATGCAAAATTCCACTAGCCAATCCACTGGGATAGGCCAAAGGAGAGAATACCCCCTGCTCATATGAAAACTATCAAATTCCCTACCTGCTCTCAAATAGGAGTTTCTCGTGCTGGTGGTAAGGGACATTAAGGCCTTCTCAGCTTCAAACTGCCAAGTTCACACACTGCCAATGGCATTGGCTCTGGTCGAAGCCTGGCCATAGGGACCAGGGCTGGTTCCAAGGGGCGGCCAGGTGGGGCACTGGCCTGAGGGCCCTTGAGGCTACAGGAGCCCCTGAGCGGACCCTCTGTTCCCCTTCCACGATTTGCAGCAGGATCACCACACACTGGGTCAATATCTTCATCAAGCTATCCACTACAATCCCAAGGTCTTGTTTCTGATCAATCACCGCCAACTGAGACCCAATAATAATGTGAAATTAAGGTTTTCTTGCACCAATCAGAGCTTGGAAAAGTTACTTTTTTGAACTACAACTCCCATCAGCCCAATCCAGTGGCCATGATGACCGGGGCTGATGGAAGTTGTAGTTCAAAAAAGTAACTTTTTCAAGCTCTGGCTCCAATATGCATAACTTTACATTTGTTTACACAACAATGTATGTAAACATTTTACACACCCATTCACTCAGTTTGGAGAGGACCTTTTGGAACTCTTCGCTCCCCCTTTTTCATTAACAACCCTGTATAATCTAGTAGCATAAGCAAACTTGATCAGTTTTTTTTGTTCATTAAGAGCATTCAACTATATGACTTCCACCTCCAGTTACAGCACCCCCAACCTGCATTGTCAGTGGTCAGGGATAATGGGAGTTTTATCCCACCATCATCTCAGGGCACCAATTCAGCTGCCCCTGCCAACTACCACTACTGGAATATTCCTTCTAGGCTTCCTTGAATAGTGAGAGAGGCTTAGAAGGGCAAACATGAGGCTATGCAATTCCTCACCTCCGCCCCCCACCAACTGAACCAAATACGAAATAAAAGGCAGGAGGAATATAAGGAAACACTGGGGAAAAGACAGGAAGGGGAGCCACGCTGTCTAGGGATGGAACAATCTATACTAGAAGAGATTCCACAGTTTAGATGCGAAGAGAGTTGAAGACTGAACAGCTCTACCAAGGAACATCTACTAGATGTTATACTCTTCATGAGTGCTGGAAGGTAGCAGTGCCTCAGGCACAGAACTTCCTCTTTCTTTTTAGAAGAAAGAGCCCTTAAGTGGAGCAAATTGGGACATGCCTGGGATGATATTAGGTGGAAGAGAAAGGGATCTGTACATTCTGCAGATCTTTCTGTATGTCTAGCCAGCTAGTGAGAGTCATTGGTCCATATAATATGAGGTCAGTAAATGCTGTTTTGTCCTGGGAGTTTCAAGCTTCTGCTTGATGTATGCTTGGAGGCAACGTGGGGATTCTCTGGAACCAAAGGGCTAGGGTTGTAACGTGTTACTGAACATGTTCTTTTTCTGCAAAAATTAACTTTAGAACTTTCAAACATCACAAGGCCCCAGTGTGCTAAGGGTTGTGTCAGTGACATAACAATGCTCAAGAGTTTCTGGATTGCTTTTGTGATATAGTTTGTCAAGAGGAAAAAACTGATATCAAAACACAAACCAAAACAGTGATCCTCTTGAAAGTGTAATTGCTTTCAAAACTGCAAAAAAGATACTTCTGTTATAAAAAAGGGATGATTTACTTAGCAGTGCAACAGGATTGAATGAGAATATTCAAACATTCTGTGCAAGTTTCTGATTCAAGAAATGTTCTCTTTGTGCTCACAATAAAAAGAAGGATCATACTGCATTTGTGCTGAAGGCTTTATTTTCAAGAGGAGGTTGATGTGTATCAAACACTAGTTTGCTGCTTTTACAGCTTCCCTGTCCTTGACAATTATGTGTCACTAGACCTCTGTGTAAAACCTGCATGAATTTTGGTTTCAAAAGCTAGTGCAGAAAGTATTTGAGAAACAGCTACATGATTTCCAGATACAAGATGCCATTGATTTTTCAAAATTCTATAAATACAACATGCTATTTACTGACAAAACAAGTGTGCACTGCTGAAAGAAATCACAATGTACTTGTGGGAAATGACGATAACATGATGAAACATGCTATTGATATCTATAAATACGCTGTTGTATTCCTTTTCATAAGCATTTTATGAGCATCTTCAGGGCACAAAAATCTATTGTATAATTTATAGCAGTGCCACTTTATTTTGACTAAAACCTAGGGCTTTGGAGAAAAAAATCGAGTAAAGGGTTCTACCCGCCTGAACAAACACATTTGCCATTCACTGGTCAACTATGTTCTGTTTGTGTGATAGTTTATTTTTCCCTGCATAAGGATTCTTAGTTATTTTCACCTTAAGTTTTAACATTAACGTCTAGTGATTTGGGGCAAATGATATGGTTTTTAGTTAGAACCAGAAGTTATAGTAAGCTGCCCTGGGAATGTTTTGCCATAAACAGCAGAGTATAAAGAGCTGAAGTGGAAGCCACTAGATAAAACTGAACTGTCAAGTACTGACTTTATAGGTATCAAATTCCTTCTGTTATGCAGAATTCAGTCACATGCATTCTATGGGTTTACTGACTGATGCTGTGGTGAACTATCATTTCTCTGTCAAGACCATATGTGATTTCTGAAATATTGGGGGGAAATCGATACAGGCTTACCTTTTCAGTTGACTGTTTTCTGTCCTTGTAGTGGTTGATCATCACTCTGAAATAAAAAGGATTGAGCATTACTCTGAAAACACCAGGTGCTGGATAAATTTAACAAAAAAGACAGGCACTGTTGATAAATAAGGAGAGCTCAAGTGCAATCCCTACAAATTGCTTTCCTTCCACATCTTGTTCCTATTAAATAATGTTTCTGTTAAGGGTTTATTGCAAAACTTTTCAGCTTCTTGGTACTGCAACTCAATAACCTTTGCAAATGTGGTTGAAGTAGTCCAAAGCTCACTTGAGAAAGTGTGCAATTCAAGTACCAGACATATCAACCCTGTTATATATTTATATCTCAGTTTTTCTCTTTATCTTTCCCAAATGTCAACACTGTTCCCAATGTCTTGTATATTATTCAATGACATCTTATAATGTCATCTACTCTGGCTTTCCTACCCCTCACCTATTGTCCCTTATTTCATCTAAACAATAAACATCTATTGTCCCTTATTCCATCCAAACAGGGACTAAACAATAAAGACTTAAAAGATTGCATGCTGCATTACTTTCCCTTGCATCTTTCAACTTTGTTAAAAGAGAGGGTGGTGCATGATGGCTCTAATGACTAGTATACCAATCAGAGTTGGACAGCGCAATCTGAAACATGGGGAACTGGCAGGAGGGGGGGCAGTGGAGGAGCAGCCAGGGAAAAGCCCCATTGCATCCACTCCCCATTCGGGAGCCACCAGCTCAGCTGAGTGTCAGCCCTATCAGAAGTTGTGCACAGGAGCTGGATGGGAAGAGCCGGCTCCCATGAACAGGTCTATATGGGAGTAAGCAGCCCTGTAGACCATCACTGCATTTTTAAAATTGCCTATTAGCCAGCAGAATTATTATTGAGATCTGGATCCGGGAGAGTACTATGAATCCAGGACTTGGATGCTGTGTAAGTCTGCCCCATGACAAGCCTTTTAAGTTGAGACCTTATCCCAGTCTGCATCTGTGTTGGAATTGCTTTTTTAATGTTTTTAAATCTTTTCCTCTTTTTAAATATGCTTTTAAAGCTTTTTTTTAAAAAAGTTTTAAAATATGTTTTATTTTAATGTATTTTAAAGTCTGTTTTTATGTTGTTTTAAAGAGGTTTTAGTGCTTTTGTTTGCTGCCCTGGGCTCCTACTGGGAGGAAGTGCAGGATATAAATCAAAGAAGAAGAAGAAGAATAGCAGCTAGCTTATATTGTTGAGTAATAATAATAATAATAATAATAATAATAAAATTTTATTTTTGATTCGCCTATCTGGCCAAATGAACGGCCACTCTAGGCGACATACATAATACAGTAAAATACAATATAAAAACCAAGAAAGGACTGTAATCAATAATTAATTTAAACACCAATTAATAACAACAATTAAAAGACTAACCCACCCCAGAAGTCCCATAGGCCTGCCTGAACAGCCAGGTTTTCAATGTCCGGCGGAAACTTGACAGGGAGGGGGCATGGCGAAGATCGAATGGGAGGGAATTCCAGAGGGTGGGAGCCACGATCGAAAATGCCCTCTCTCTGGTCCGCACCAGCCTAGCTACTTTAACTGGTGGGACCGAGAGAAGGTCTTGTGTGGCTGATCTTGTCAGGCGGCATGACTGGTGATGCTGGAGGAGTTCCTTCAGATAAACTGGAACGAAACCGTCAGTTTTTTCAGCCAATCCCAACTGCCACATTCTTAAATAACGTATTTCCAAAGAAAATTTAAGTTGCCCCTCTGAAGAAGTACATCAATAAACTGACTAATTTGTTTCAGCTACAATTTAGAGTGTATTTATCACTGGTAATGCTTTTCCAGCTTTGGGCTTCATCTGGGTTTCAGCTTTGGGCTTCAATTTGACAGTAGTGCCTGACCAGGAGTGAGATCTTGGGGTTGTAGTGGATAGTTTGATGAAGTTGTCAACCCAGTGTGCAGCAGCTGGGAAAAAGACAAACTCCATGCTAGGGATCATTAGGAAAGGAATTGAAAGTAAAACTATTGATATCATAACGCCGTTATACAATTCTATAGTGTAACCAAATTTGGAATACTATGTATAGTTCCAGCCACCTCACCACAAAAAGGATATTGTAGAGTTAGAAATGTTTCAGAAATGTGATCAAAGGGGTGAAACAACTCCCCTATGCAGGAAGGTTGCAGCATTTGGGGCTTTTTAGTTTAGAGAAAAGATACATAAGATATGACATGATAGAAGTGTATAAAATTATGCATGGCATGCAGAATGCAGATAGAGATATTTTCCCCCCTTCCTCCCTCATAACACTAGAACTCATAGACATCCAGGGAAGCCCAATGGGAAGAGTTTAAATGTTTGTAAAGTATTTGTATTATTTTTATTTAAAATATTTTTATACACCTTTCATACAAATCCCAAGGCATTTACAACAGCAAAATGCAACTTAAAAAACACATTGAGACAAGGTAAGTAAAAACACATTATCGTGACTATACCAGACTGTAATACACAAAAGGAATTAAAAGTCAAGGAAGGGAAAGTAAAGAAATGAGAGCCAGTGTGGTATAACGGCTAGGGTGTTGGACTAGGATCTAGGAGACTAGAGTTCGAATCCCCACTCAGCCATGGGTGACCTTGAGTAAACTGCTACCTCTCAGCCTAAGCTATCTCACAGAGTTGCTGCAAGGATTAAATGGGGATGGGAGAACCATGTATACCACCTTGAGTTCATTGGAGGAAAAGGTGGGATATAAATGTAAGAAATGAATAAGTTTTTAATATTTTTAATTGTTGTAAACCACCCAGAGAGCTTTGGCTATGGGGCAGTATACAAATGTTAATAATAATAATAATAATGATAATAATAATGATAATAATAATAATAATAATAATAATAATAATAATAATAATAATAATAATAATAATAATAATAATAATAATAATAATAAATATCCTGCTGAACTTCCTCAGTCTTCTCTTGGATTCTTGCAGTCACAAAGCATAAAGCAAATGTAGCATCACCATTTTAACTAAAAGAGCACAATTGTAGTATGTATGATCCCTGCTTTTAACAATGCCCTAGTAAGTCAATTAATGCTATTGAACTATGGAAATCCAGAATATCTTCACCAATTCAAAACACGTTACTTTCTTTTTCATATAGTTCTTTTTTCATATAGTTTTATAGTATCTTTTAGGGTAGTGCATTGTAAGTAATATTATTATTTCCCTTACTATTTCTTACATTAGTATTCATCATGATGAATTATTGGAAAATTAAGTGGATGCAAATGCAGCCATGAATGTGATAGAATTCTAATGAATTTTGATTTTCAGGACAGAGCACAGCAATCGGTATTTTGACTTTCTTTGAGATGCTATGCTTATTTTCTTTCACTGTTCGTTGTTCTTCATTGTATTCCATTGCAATGTGTGAAGAAAGGGAAATTAGTTTCCTTTCTACTGAATGGACAACAGCATAATTTTAAAAATATAAGTCCTAAAATCAGTGAAACAAGTATTATGATCCTGCCATCGTTTCTTCTTGTTCAGTGACTAAACTAGATCCTATAAGGCAGGGGTTTAGCATTCCTAAACTCTGATCAACAGAAGACCTATGGCCCACAGGCTTTATTTGGGTGGTCCATGATGCTTCTGTGGATTGGTGGCTGAAGATGGGAGACAGCACATCCATTGGGTTAAATATTCATACTGATTTTCATTGTATTTTTATTGCTTCATTTATTTCTATGGAAATCCAATTGAAATATATAAAACAATATATAAGAAATAAAAGAAGCAATCAAACTACCATTAAAATACAGAATCTAGCACAGCACATTATAACTGCTACAAGACGAAGAAAAATCATCTAGTGGTCCATCAAGACCCCTCAGCAATTTTCAAGTGGTGTGAATGAGAGAGAGAGAGAGAGAGAGAGAGAGAGAGAGTTTTGGAACAACTGCTATAAACAACTGCTATATTTGGCACAAATACAGTAGACAGCTATAGATTTTTTTTAAAAAAACTGGTACCTTGGTTTGACCAAGAGGCAATAAATGGGGCAGGACCAAAATGAGCAGCAGTAACAACAATCAGATCAGCTATTGTTGCATTGCCCAGCTCCTCAGTCACATATACAATGTCTAGTTTACTTACCAAATACTGGCATAATCTGAGGCTGTTCAACCTCCGAGATGTTGGATTAAGGGTTTGGTTTTCCCCATGATGGTACAGGAACTATGAGAGTATCAAATTCATCCAATATGTGGAGTTAATCATGGCATCACTGTGGTCATCTAGAAGTTTGGACATTCTGCCTAATCTTCCAATAGCTTTGCTATGAAATGCTAAATTGTGCTTCTACCTGAAAATATAATTTTAACATTTTTTAAACAGAATTTGTTTTTTGGGGTATTTCAAATGGTAAAATCTATGGGGGTAGCCATATTCTCTATCACCACTACCATCACCACCAACACCAACACCAGAGGTATGTAGGCATCTGGAGGTATTATATGTAAGTCCCAGCCCATGAACGGTTTTAAAAGTTAAAACCAGTTCCTAGAAATGGGCTAAAAGCACACTGGAAGATAAGTAGCTGCAATAACCATGTTCACATGCTCACACTTCGAAAGATTCATTAGGAAGGATGCAGCAGCATTTTTTAACAGGTTGAAACATCTGGATGATCTTCAAGAGCAGCTCCCATATAGATCAAGTGAATGATAATAGCTAGTCTTCATATTACATGGATCTGTGTGTTCAGGAAACGGTGAAATATTTCCTTGTTGCACAGTCACCAACTTATTAAAAAGGAAATTTGGACTCAGCATCAGGATTTCACAGAATTTAAAAATATATATTATTGTATGTATTTTAATAATATAAAAACAGCATCATGATTTAGCAAGATACCCAATGAAAATTAAAAACATAAATGAAATAAGATGAAACAAAAACAGTTCAAAGTTGATTTGAAATTTGTGAGTATACTGATGGGATCAATCCACTTGCGATCTTTGTAATGTTCTATAGCATGCAGTCTACTCAATGTGCATGGAGAAAGGGCCAACCTATGCAGCCGAGTAAAATTCTACATCCTCTGATGGTTTTTGCCTCAAAGTGTGTTGGTAGTGTCAAGCACACTTGTGGTGACAAAAAAGTCTCTGGGGGACAAAGTGACCCCATTATTCCATTGGAAATCTCATTGGAGTCCAAATATATCCCAAAGTCAGGCAGTGTGATTTTTTTTTGCTGGGTCTGCATGAGGGTTAAAGCCCAGTGTAAACTTTCAGTTTTGGAGCGATCCAGATCAACATTGGGTAGAAAGCTAGACAGCCATGTTGCCACAAATATCATTGCAACTCCTTCCTCTCCCTCTCTAGCACCTCAGATTCAACTATGGATCCAGCCTATGCTTTTCTAATCTTTCAGCTTAATTTCAAGTTCTGATTGGTCTCTTTGAAAATATTTTATTTTTGTTTTAAGGCTACTTCCATTGTTTTGCTTTCTATGGCAGCAATTTCCTCTAGCTGGGTACTCACATCTGTGACCTTAGTTTTGAGGGATTTCACAGTCTCATTCCACTTTACAGCAAGGTTGTTGCTGAAAGAACTGGGTTTTTTTTCTTTGTAGCCCTGTCTTGCATTCTGTTCCTGTAGGTCTTGTTGATTTGGCTTGCAGTGGCACAGGCACCATTTTGAGCATTGTCTTGATCTCACCTTCCACCTGCAGTTTTTATTTTCCACTATTTAGTGGTCTCTTTATTTTGATTAAAGCCCATCTGCATGCCCCTTTGGCCTTTCTGTTAGCATTATGCCGAGGAAACCTTTTTGAATGGTAGGTGAGGGAGGGCTTGCAAGAAGGGGCTGCAGGAGTGAGACTGCGAGTAATATAATGGGTGGGGTGTTTCTAGGAGCAAAGCTGAAACTGTCTTAGTTTCCTTTTATTTTTGCCATATTGCCAAGAGGTGCAATGTGGCCTGCTAAAGAATGTAATGTTGTACTTATAGTATTGAAAAGGGTTTTGTGTTTGCTGTGACATTTGTTATTGTTTTATTACTGCTGTTGCATTATTTTATTATGAAATTGTTTTGTAACTGTTGTTTGCTCTTGTTGTAAGCTACTTTGAGCACAATTTTTTTTGTAAGTCGCTTTGAGTTTCATTTTTGGAAAAAAGCAACTAATAAATAACATTAACAACAACAACAACAAAGTACAGGAACTGTGGATTTGAGTGTCCATTTTTCTCAATGCATTTTTGTGTGCTCTTGTAATAGTAATCTAATGTCTATACAAAAAAGGTTGAAAGCAGCATTTCCCATTTATTCCAACTTGTGTTGTTGTCAGGATATATGTTATATGCATACATACACACACGTGCACATGTACACACACAGATGCACATTCAACAAAGTGGTAGGCTTCATCCAGAAACATGCCAGAAAAGAAAAGGAATCGTTTCACTTTGCCTTTTTAAAAATGCAGAATCTTGTCGGCCGATCCTCTGGAATCTGTGCAAAACTGTATTTTTGTTCTCTATATAGCTTATTTCAGTCTTCTTTTAAAAGGCAAATTTCCAAACTGCCTAAAATATGATGGAGGAAAGAGGGCAAAATAGATTCCTCAAGAAACTTGACTTTCTATATCTGCAATATTAGATGAAAAGAAGTAGTAAAAAGGTACAGCTACAAATCTTCTTAAAGGTAGATGGAGAGACAACATCTAATAATTCTTTTTTATTATTGTTCAAAGAAAGATAATGAAAAACCATCCATTTTTGGACTACCAGACAATCGTGTGAAACTTGTGTAAATAAAAGAGTATTGTCAGTGTTACAATAAATCCAAGTGTCGCCAATATAACAATGATAATTAAGCCCACAGTGATTTATGCCCCTTACTTGCCTCAGGCTTCATAAGCCAGCGAGGAAGTCTGTGAAATCCACTTTAAACAAATCTCCAAGGCTTGTGAGATTAGTTAGAGTTGCTTAGAAAACAAAGCAATTAAACAAATGGCAAAGCTTGAAATATTTTCAATGCTTCCTTCTGAAAATATGTCATACCATCTAGATCTTCTGCACTGGTAGCCCCTGACACTATCAGTGCATTTCAATATTTAAAAATGATGGACCCAAGCTAGAGTCGCAGTTTCCTGGGATTGGTTGTTTGGGACAAAGACAGGCTTTCCTGTAAAATTTTACCTGCTGTAAAGCCAGTAAGCAGATATGGCCACGCACTAAAATAGTGGATCAATCAGAGTTGCTAAACAAGATTGAGATGCTGCTGCCACTGGCATTCGCACAACAGTCTTTGGTTGCCAGAGAGGCTTGCTTTACTGTCACAGATTTTGCCCAGACAATGGAAGTAAACATGGTTCACCTTGTAAAATGTGTGAGAAGAATAGATGGATGTAGCTGATAAATACTAAGATCCATCCAGCTAGGAATGGGAGAGGATTTAATTTGTCCCTCTCAGAGCAGTTCTCAGGTGGAATTTAAGTATGTGGCATAGTCCTCATATTTACAAATGTCTCTGCACTTGATCTGACAACTTAATAGTTTACAGGGTTGTCTAAAGGCTTCTTTTCTTTTCCATTTTTTTCATTGTATACTTCCAAGCTAATTGGAACATGGCTCCACACTAAAATGCATTTTAAAATGCTCCGGGAAGCAGCTGTATGTCATTATTAGTCATAATGACAATGCATTACCTCCAGTATCATAGGCAATATGCCTCTGTGTATCACTTTCTGGGCATCGGGAATGTTAGAATTTTATTTAGCTCATGTCATACTTGTGGAATTCTCATAGTATATGATTGGTCACTGTGAGAACAGAATGCAGACTGACTGCAGACAGCAAGCCTGCATAGGAACAAACATTGAGGCCTGGCTCGGTAGGTGGGGCCTTAAAAAAATTAGCCCTGAATATGCTCGGAACACATATCTCTGATGATCAACCAGAGTGATGGGTCTACCCTGAGGGAGAACAATAATGTCTATATTTTTATTTATTTATTTATTTATTTAATTGATTGATTGACTGATATCCCGCCCTTCCTCCCAGCAGGAACCCAGGGCGCCAAACAAAAGCACTAAAAACACTTTAAAACATCATAAAAACAGAGATTAAAATACATTAAAAGAAAACAACTTTAAAAACATTTTTTAAAAAGCTTTGAAGACTTTTTTTTAAAAAGGTTAAAAATATATTGTTTTTTTGTTTTTTTAAAAAGGTTTAAATGCATATTTAAAAGCAATTCCAACACAGATGAAGACTGGGACAAGATCTCAACTTAAAAGGATTGTTGAAAGAGGAAGGTCTTCAATAGGTGCTGAAAAGATAACAGAGATGGCACCTGTCTAATATTTAAGGGCAGCGAGTTCCACAGGGTACGTGCCACCACACTGAAGGTCCATTTCCTATGTTGTGCAGAATGGACCTCCTGATAAGGTGGTACCTTCAGGAAGCCCTCACCTGCAGAGTGCAGTGATCTACTGGGTATATAAGGGATAAGACAGTCTTTCAGGTATCCTGGTCACAAGCCGTATAGGGCTTTGTACACCAAAACTAGAACCTTGAACTTGGCCCAGTAGCAAATGGGCAGCCAGTGCAATTCATGAAGCAGCGGGGTGACATGTTGGCAATACCCTGCCCCCATGAGCAGTCTCACCACTTCATTTTAACCAGCTGCAGTTTCCGGACCAACCTCAATGGCAGCCCCACATAGAGCTTATTGCAGTAATCCAACCTGGAGGTTTCCACTGTATGAACAACAGTGGTCAGGCTATCCCAGTCCAGAAATGGCCACAGCTGTCTTACCAGCCGAAGCTGGTAAAAGGCATTCCTAGCCACTGAGGTCACCTGGGCCTCTAGAAACAAATATGGATCAAGGAGCACCCCCAGACTACAGACCTGCTCTTTCAGAGGGAGTACAACCCCATGCAAAGCAGGCAACTGTCCAATTATCTGAACTTGAGTGATCTTAATTCCTAGATATTTAACTGGTTTAATTAACCATGGAATGTCCATTGGCGAGACTGCATCTCTTTTCTCCTGTTTATCTAAACCAATTTCTATCCACTTGGATTTGTTTGTGTTTACTTTGTTGTCTGGTGTTTGCTCATATTCCCTTAATATCACTTTTAGGTTCTTGCAGTAGATTGACAGATTTGTTAATGTTAAGGCTATATCATCTGTATATAGCAGAATTTTTACTTCGTTAGTCCATATTTGATTCCCTGGATACCTGGGTTTTCTCAGATGGAAACAGCTAATGCTTCTGTAGCAAGAGTGATTAATAGTGGGGACAAGGGGGCACCTTGTCTCATTCGCAATTGTAGTTTACATGTATTTGAAAGTATGCCATTGATTGATATTTGCACTGTGGGTTGATCATATCTTAGTTTAAGCCAGTTCCTAAAATTGGATCCTGCATTAAACCTATTTATAACTTCAGATAGAGCCATTCAACCCTATCAAAGGCTTTCTCAGCACCTAAAAATCATATTGCTGCCTTTATGTTTTCATTTTGTATTTTGTTAATTATATTGATTAATCTTTTGATATTTATATTCTATTTTTAATGAAAGCAGTTTGATCTATCAATATTTGATTTAATCTCTCTGCTGTAGCTGCTGTTCAAATTTTAGAGTCTTGATTTAACAAAGATACTAGTCTATATGAATCCAGAACTGTTGGGTCCTTGTTTGGTTTAGGGATTACTACAGTTTTTTTTTATTTATTAATTACACGTTTATACCGCCCCATAGCCGAAGCTCTCTGGGCGGTTTACAACATAAAAACAATATAACATCACATTTGGTACAATTGATAGTAAAAGAAAATGAAATATATCACATTTTAAATAAACATAACTGCACAATAAATTGCAAGCAATATACATATCTTCAAAAACAAAATATAACAATTATAAAAATATCTAGACAAAAATAAAAGAAAACCATACATCACATTATGAAACATAAATTGAAATTGCCATTCCAAATAAGCAAGACTGTTGGATATGCTCACCTTCTTAATACTAGCAACCTAAAAATATTTCTACCAGCATGACTAAGACAAGCTAGTAGACTTGCTCAAGCCCACTACATACTGCCTGAATTTTTTTGAAGCGACAATTTCCCTTCTAAGTGTTTTTTTTTAACTGAGTGGGGATTAAGAGATGCTATCTTTTCCCTGACAACTATCGCGGGGACATCTAAATCCTCTTGTAGCAGAGGCACAGAGGTTCCAGAAATAAAACATATCATGAATTGCAAATATGATGGCAGTCTTCACTGTGTAGTGAGCAGCATATTACCATTTAATGAGAGAAAAACATATTGCAGTATTTCATAAGTTATAAAATGAATATTTAACAAGCTTTTGTTATTACAATGAAATTTTGTCAAGACGATTAAGAGATAAGTGAATATTTTGCCATATTCCATGAATTTGGAAGTTTATCCAATCTTGTAGATTAATTGTAATAATGCAACATCAAATATTCTGAGAAAGTCTTATAATATTCAGCTGAGAGTCCTTATTCAGGTGCTTTAACATTGTAAAGTTTCTTAATTATGCCTTTTATCTGAGATATTGTGAGTGGTGCATCTATTTTTTCAAGATCATTCCTGGTGAATTTTGCTAGCTTTTTCCCTTAAAAACATTTTTCTCTCAATTTTGTTTATCTGTTGTATATAGTTTTTCATAATACTTAATTGGTTTGCTATAGTATTTGCACTGGCTGTCTCTGAGTTGTCATATCTTATTTTTGATAAAAAAATTATTTCTGTTCTTTTACTATCATTCTAGCTAGTAACTTTGATGATTTATTACAAAATTTGAAATTCTTTTGCCTTAAATAAGTTAAAGATTCCTAAAGTTTTGTTTGTTCATGGCTTCTAGTTGGTTCTTCACACGTGATAGTAATTCATAAATTTGAGGTATGGGGTTTATTTTATGCTGTTGTTCTAAGTTTTAAAGTTCCTTTTTTACATTGTATTTTTGGTCAAACATTTTCCTGTTATATTTTGTATTTTTTTTTATAAATAAGCCTCTGATATAGGCCTTACTAGTAAACTAAAATATTAAGTCAATCTACATCTGGGGTAATATTGTAACAAAAATATTATCCTAAATTTTGTCTTATTGCTTGGAGTATTCCTTGATAATTTTTTTAAAAAGAAAGTGTTTAGCCTCCATTGTTTATGTCCATTTAGATTTTTATCTATCTATGTGAAAACCTTAGGTGAATAGTCTGCAAAGGTCACAGGTCTAATCTGTATTGAATTCAATCAAATTTATTGTGCGGTCATAGACCCGTTATACATATAAAGGTTTAAAACAAACAGAGTAAAATAAAAGATAAAAAATATACAGCCGGTACATCTATCAACCCAGGATGTTAGAGATGTGTTTGCTACGTGAGGATTGGGCCGTATGGAGGAATTTAGCAACCCCAAGTGAAATTAATTTATCAGTGCCGCATAAGAGGAACTGCAGTTTGTCCGGAGTTGTGCCTCCAGGCAGGTTTACAATCAAAGGGTTTAGGAGCTTGGCATGTGCAGTAGAATAGAGAGGACAAGTAAAGAGCACATGGGACAAGTATTCAATTTCATTAAGTTGGCAGGGGAAAAACGGTTGGCTTGCGGGATGCCCCGGAAGCAACCTTTGAGAAGGGCTGACATTAAGCAATTAAACCTGGCCCTAGTGAAGGCTAATCTATAGCACAGGAGGTCTAAGAATTCAAGGTACGGGGTGGGAGAGGGGGAAGAAAACCTCAGTCCTGAATGGAGGGGGGAACAGGTTGTAGCGGCATTGGCTATGTCTCGCTGGAGGTCTATATCCTTTAGTCACCTATTGATGGTCATTTTGACTGAGCTTGAGTCAAGTGTGGTTAGAGACTCCATTGGTAGGCCAAGGGAAGAGAATTTATGCTGCACCACTTTGGTCCAAGAGCTGCTAAAGCAATCAGACTGCATGGCAGTAAGGTATCCCAGTGCAGGATTGGTGGAAGCCATCTTGGACCAGAAACACAATGTTTGGGACCAAGAAAGGCATTCTAGGGAAGAAAACCCAGCCTCGAGTCTTAAGACTGTGTTGGGGACACAGCGGGGGACGCCAAAGATGGAATGGAGAAAATTAGAGAGAATGGCCTCAATTTTAGAGCAGAAATTCACAATCCATATTGGACTACCATAGAGGAGCTGGGGGACAATCTTAGCGGCGAAGACTCTAGTAGCGGTAGGTATAAATTGCCCGCCTTTAGAGAAAAAATAGCGGAGTAATGCTTTAGCCAGAATCTTGGCCAAAGAAATGGAGAAGCGAATATGAGGGGTCCAGGAGAGTGAAGAATGGAACGTGATCCCCAAGTACTTATATTCCCTGACTTGGGAAATCCTCTGTCCGTGAATTTGCCAGATTGGGGTAGAAAGCCGAGAGGAAAAAATCAAAAATTTTGTTTTTGAAAAATTAATGGTTAATTTTTTTATCACAATAGTCCATATAGGCACGAAAAAGCCTTCTAAGACCTATTCTGGATAAAGACAAAAGAGCCGTATCGTCGGCATAGAGTAATGGGGGCAGACATGATCTGCTATTTTAGGAGGGTGAAAAGTGGCAGAAAGGCAATACAGGCTAAGGTCATTTAAATAAAGGTTAAAAAGGGTAGGGGTCAATATGCAGCCCTGTCTCACCCCTCTGGTGACTGGGATAGGGTTGGTAAGGGAGCCGTCAGTTCCACACCGAACCCGAAGGGTGGAAGGTTGGTAAAGTTGGAAAATAAGAAATAGAAGTCTTTTATCAATAGCTGTTTGGAGAAGCTTCACCCAAAGCCTATCTCTGGGGATCTGTATTGAATTAATGTCCCTAAAGAAGAATGGTGAAATTAGGAAAAAGTCTATCCCAGAGTAGGAATTATGAACAGAAGAATAGAATGTGAAGTCCTTGCCTTTTGGGTTTTGAAATCTCCAAGGGCCTGTTAACTGAAAATTATCAGTAAGTTCGAAAAAACTTTTGGGCAGATTTCTTGAATTGTTATTGTCTTTTGTTCTATGTTGATTATCATTGACCACTCCATTGAAGTTTCCTACTATAATGATATACCTTTTACAAGTTCTTTTCCATAAAGCTGCTCAAATCTTTGAAGTATTCACTTGGTGGGACATTGGCTGCATATACACATATCATAGTGATATTTCTACCTGTTAATGTACCTTTTATCATAACAAATCTTCCTTCATTATCTCTTAACATATCTTGGTGACAATTATCCTGATTCTTTACTAAAACATCACTCCTTTTTTCCTTTCATTTGAGGAAACAAAAACTTGTCCTGGTTTAAGAGATTCCAAAAACACTCATGACCTCTTTTTTATCTGAGATTCTGGGAAAAAATCAAATCTGCCTTTTCCATTTTTAATTGTCATGCATACCTTTTCCATTTGTTTGGAGAATTAAGTCATTTGACATTTAATGATATAATCTTTATTGATTTCATACTATTTCATCTCTCTCTCTGTGTGTGTGTGTTTTCTGTGTGACAAACAAAAAACAAAAAAGGAAGAAAAAAGGAAAATAAGAGAAAGAGAAGAGGGAAAATGAAAGGAAAAATGAGATTAAGGGAGAGAGGGGAGGGGAGAGATCAGTGGCATTAACAGCAGGGCTGTGGAGTCGTTACGCCAAACCTTCAACTCTGACTCCAACTGCTCTATTTTTCTGCTGTCCGACTCCGACTCCACCCAAAATTGCTTCCAACACCACAGCCCTGGAAAGGGCTGTAAATGTTTTTTTAAATTGGAAGCTCTCATAGGAGCATTTTTATCGCTGCCTGAATATGCGCTGATCTTGGTATCACAGCATTTGTCTTCATCTGGGTCCTGTGTCATACACTGACACACAAAATGTTTTCCATCTTGAGTTATGGTGAAATGCTCAACTACAGCTGACTTCATGGGAAGCTTCTTTGACATTTTGAATTTATATTTTAAAAAAATTGTCAATCAAAATTTATTTTGAAGCCGGAGTCAGTACATTTCTACCGACTCTGACTCCACCCAAAATTGCTTCCGAATCCAAATCCGACTCCACAGCCCTGATTAACAGTTGAGTGTCTAGGTTCTTTAAATGTTTCCAGGTCCTCTATTTGCATTCCAGATCCTCATGGTATGTCATTGTAACTGTCATTATTTGTTGTATCTCCCTGTATTTTTAGTTGTGCTGCCTTTTCAGTTCTAATAATCATTCAATCATTTTCTATTTGGACTGTCAATTAGAATGGGGTTTCCCATTTGCATTTGATTTTTTTTGTCTTAACAAAGCTGTTAAAAATTTGAGTTCTTTCCTTTACTTGGAATGTCTGGATAAATATCAGACAATACTTCGATTTGAGTACCATTTATTGATAGGTTTTCTTCTGCCCAGTATCTATAAGTTATGGCTTCCTTGACTCGAAGGCTGATATACTTCACAAAAATGTCTCTTGGATAGTTCTTTCTTCTTGTGCCATTAGTTCCAGCTTTAGGTTTATTTGCAATTCTAAAAGAAGCATCAATGCCCAATGAGCAGAATTTGTCAATTTAAATTTATTTTGTGAAAGTTGTTCTAGAAACACAACTAGATTGCCCCTTTCTAGTCCTTCAGGTATACCTCATAATTTCAAATTTTCCTTTGCAGTTCCTGGGACATTTATTCCAGCCTTGCTTTATTTGATTCTAATTCAATTTCCAGACTTCTATTTTTGCTTTTGTATCTCTTAAAACCATTTTAAATTCATTTTGTGCATTCCCCATTTGTTCTATTTTAGTGGTATTAGAGTCTACATCTTTCTCCATCTCATCTAGAGCTAGTTCCAAACTGTTTACTTTTTCCATTACTTCCCTCAGTTGCTTTTGAATGTTTAAATCTTTGTTCCAATTTTTGTCTAGATCAATTATTAAGCTTTGCAATTTTTCCTGATCTTTAAAGCCTGTCTCCAATTTTTTTATCATATTATATTTGTGCGTGTGTTATTTTTCTTGCATTACTTTCATTTCTTTTAATAGGGACTGCTGCACTTTCTCCCAGAGAACAGAAAATTGTTCGTCTACTTCTTCCCTCAGTGCTTTTACCCTCTTACACTTTTGTTTGGGGTTTTTTTGGCCCATTTTCTTCAAAAACTGATTTTTACTTGCTCTCTTTGAAACTCCATACACTTTAAGTTGATTACTTATTTTCCCATGTCTTTTATAATTTTAATTTTAAATTGATTAGGATGGTAAGACTCTCAAAAATCAAATTCATTGGGTATCCATAAGAGTTCATATTCATTCAATGGTAATCGTCTCAAAGCTCAAATTCATGCAGTTTTCTTTTCTTACTAATCAGTGATATATGCTTCAATTCATTGTAGAGTCATTAATTTGACGCAAACTTCATTAAGAGTTCAGTGATAAAGCTACTGATCAGATTATTTGTAAATGCAAATTAAATGTTAGGCTAATTTGTCTAGAATTGTAGTACCTTAATGCAGAATCATTTATGGATTTGAGCAACATCTCCTGGTGGCCTGTGTGGGTTGCCAAAGCAGCTTGGCTTACCAAAGTGGTGATCCCCTCTGTGTGCACCCCTCTGGGGGCATCGTGCTGGGGGCTTAGCACTACAGCATCTGGCTTGCTGTTTATAGGCCTTCCTCCCCTTTTATCCTGATTGGTGGTGGCGCCGAGTCAGCAAGCTGCAGGTGGTTTCCACACCTTGCAATTAGCAGTGTGCTGTCATCTGTGGCAACAAGGAGCTCAGGTGCATCTGTGGGGAGGAGAGATCAATGGTGTAGAGTCCTTGCTCTCTCTTCATGGGCCCTGGCCTCCTATATACATAAATATTTTTTTCTTTTTAAATAGGATTAATGATAAAATATATTTGTAGAAATTTATTAATGAATCTTAAACATACTCAAGAGAATCTTAGGAGTTCTGGGGGGAAAAGATGAATCAAGTAACACTGGTGGTAGACAATGGTTATTTATACCAATATATCTTGGGATATGAAAGGCAGGCTCATAAAATGAAGACATAAGAGAACAGATCAGGCAGGTAGACTAATGCAAATAATAGGTGAAAAACCAGAGAATTCCAATTGGCTACAGTGCATAGAATAAAACAACTAAGTCCTGTAAAATATAGACAGCAAATTGGTTCACATGAGCTCTCTCTTTGTATAATATTAACCTGCTGCTGAAATAAGGATTTATTGAGTGCAGGTAAAGCAGAATATCAGACAATGACATTATGAAACACAATGAGGACATCTAACTGTACAACCAACTAAAGATAGCCACAGCTTCCAGGATGGTGCTGCATTAAAAAGCAAAAAGGCTTTCATCCAGGCTCAGCTCATTTAACCCAGTAAAAGAGACTTCAGTACCCATCTAATCCCATTAATTGTCATATAGCAGATTGCAGACGGATATTTAACACACATGAAAGATGAAAATTAGAAAGCAAGGAAGAAACCTTTTTAACACTGTGATTGCTCAATATGACATATGAAAGAAACTGTTTCACACAAAACTAGTTTTAAAGGTATCTTTATATTTCATGGGTTTTTCCTCACACTATCACTCACTCCATACTTTTTCAGGCTGTAGGAATTTCTAGGGCACTCTCCGATAGGTATGCTTCCTTGGGAGGAAAAAGCAGATTTGTGGATTTTTTAAACTGTTTGTTTAAAAGATTAATAGGGGGAGAGGATGGGAAGCAAACATATTCAGACAGTCCCAGTTCCAAAGCAACATCAGCCTGGCCTCCAAATATTCTAGAGACTGTTTCTGAATGGCATAAACCTCTGTGCAGCTTTCTCCAGCTCTTTCACCCAAATCTGGTCAAATTCAAGAGAGCAAAAAATGGTTCTTTTCCACCTAACCTGGGGTTGGAAGGGAGTAAAACAAATTGCAGTGATTTGGAGCACCCATCAATCATAAAAAACTATTAATTAGAACTGATTCAAGCACACCCTTTTATTATTTTATTGTACTATTGTAAAGTGCCCTGAAAATTTTGAATTAAACGCTAGTATTTTGTTTTAAATAAATACTGGATTGTGGTGTCCAACAGTATTGCTCCAATGACAGAAGGCTTCCATCACATTTCTGTTAAAAAATCTGGGGTGGGGAGAAAGTGTTGGCGTGTGTGCGTTGTTGCGTGAAACAGCATACATTACATTGGAGTTAAGTTGAGCAAGAAACGTCTTCAGAGCATTAGAGCATGTTAAGAGTCTTTTATTAAGACATTATGGCTTAAGGCTTAAGAGTAAATACATGTAGAGTTTCTTCAGTCATCCCCCCCTCTGGTACATCTCTCTCCAAAGGTAAACACAAAAGACAACCTCTCAGTTCAGAGGCAATATTCAGAAGACCAGCCTCACAGATCAGAGGCATAAATCAGAAGACACAACTTACAGACTCTGTTAGAACTTTCCCAGTCTATCAGATGGTTACCATAGCAACGGCCTTGGCAGTCCGTTCCCTGACTGGGCTAAGACAAAATTCCCCTAGTTATAGTTTTGCAGACTTGATGGAAAACTACTAGGCCTCATGCCAACAAGCCCCCCTTTTCCCCATCATGTCTGTCAATTACAAAAAAAATCTCAACAATACATCTCCACAATACATAGTCATACAGTAATACATTTCTACAATACCTCTTGCAATACATTTCAGTACATTGCATCATACATTTTCAGTTCAGTACAGTTCAAAATTACATCTCAGTACAGTTCAAAACTTTATTCACTCAAACTTTGGTTGAACACATGTCAAATAAAGTGTCTCAGGATCCATTTTTACAACTTTATTCATTCCAGGACTTGTTATTAATCCCACGGTAAATCTTTCAGGCGGTTTGCCTAAATTTGCTCTTGTAGAGCGTCTTAAAGGAACCAGAGCTTTGGCTCTCTCTGCCCCCCCATTTGTGCTTGTACTTGTGCTTGTGCTTGGCACCGCGTGCCCAGGATCTTCCATTTCCTCAGCTTTTCGTTTCTTTGATCTGCGTTTCCCACAAATGAGCTCATTTAATGCATCTCTGAGAGGAATTTGTGTACCTTCCACTTTAATGTCAAGGTTTGGCTTAAATGTCTGTGATTGTGTTCGTGTTTGTGTGTCATCTGTTCCTGTAAGAATAACTGTCTGCCTTTGATCCCAAGGCTTTTCTGAGACTTTAATGCTTCTGCTCAGAATTAACTGCTGTGTTTCTGGACACCAAACTCTGAAATATGCATTCTGAAATCCCAAAACAAAACCTTGCTGTACTCTGGGCGCAAGCTTGCCCCTCCTTTTCCCCTGTGGAATGTGGATCCAGCACCTTGCCCCGAATTTTTGAATGTGTTCTATTTTAGGCTTTCTGCCAGTAAGTTTCTCATAAGGAGACATTCCAAGTGCGCTGTGTAACACGCTGTTGTGAATATAATTCGCATAAAGAATTGCTTCTGCCCAGAAAGAATTCCCTAAACTGCAATCCATCAGCATGGCTCTCATTGCTTCCTGCAGCACCCTATTTTTTCTCTCAGCAGTTCCATTGGAAAATGGGCTAAATGGAGCAGTGAAATTCTGGTTTATTCCCTTACTCTCCAGAAAGTCACTCAATGCCTTATTCGTGAATTCCCCACCTTGGTCCGAGCGTATAGCCCCCACCGTGACGCTGTGTTGAGTTTCGATTCTCTTAATGAACAATTTCAGCTTCTGCTCAGCTTCACTTTTATGCTTTAACAGAAAAACATGACAAAATCTTGAAAAATCATCTACCAGTACCATGAAGAATTTCGCACCTCCTCGTGAAGCATTTATTGGCCCTGATAAATCAACATGAACTAGCTGGTAGGGAGCTGTTGTGGTTCTCTCAGCCTCCCGGTTTATTGGTGCAATAGTCATTTTAGCTTTATTACATGCATCACAATCCATTAACTGTCCACAATCCTTTAAACGCATGTTTTCACTGTGCAAAGTTACAGTTTTGCAGACTTGATGGAAAACTACTAGGCCTCATGCCAACAGAAAGTGATTTCACTTTGCATTTAAATATGAACTCACGCTTCCTGAAATATGCAAACTCCAATTTTTCCCTTCTCCTAATGTTGTGAAACAGTTCTCCAAGTAAAAATGCAGATATTATAGGCATGTGCAGAAGTTATGTATGAAATCCAAAGCACGTTAATTGAGGTGGCTTCAATGTATTATTTTTACTGGCCTGAGTTGGATAATAACTTTAACAAGCAGCCCGGTGTGCTGCCCAAACTCAAAGAACTCAGACACATCTATTGATTTTTCTTTTACTGAAGTAAGAGAAAGTTTCAGTTCAGTGCAATTCATGATTTTACCTATGGCTTACTTGCAGTTACTGTCCTGTCCTCAACCTCCATGGGGGAAAGGCTGTTCGGCGTTGTGGGAGAGGAGCCTCATCAGATGGAGGACTGACCAGCAGGTTGGTTGGTCTCTCCAGGGGGGTATCTGGAACACCTGGAGGTGACCTGTCAATGTCCAGCATGGGGGCCGCTTCAGAGTCCCTCCCCTCGCTTGGAGCTTCTTTGGCTGGAACATCCCAGACCCCACAGCACAACTGCCAGGGGGCAGAAAGACAATCGCCCAATGTTATTCTCTGAAAACAACCCTGGAGATAGGATCAGAACGACTGTAGAACAGTGTATCCAATACCCATCTCAGCAAGTCAGCCCAGAAGGATACCATGGTTAATGGTATCAAAAGCCGCTAAGAGATCTAGTAAGAATAACAGGGTCACACTCCCTCTTCCTTCTTCTGATAAAGGTCATCCATCATTGCAACCAAGGCCAATTCAGTCCCATAAACAGCCCTGAACCACGACTGGAATGAGTAAAAAATAATCTGTTTCATCCAAGTGTACTTGCAATTGCTGCACCACAACTCTGTCAATCACCTTCTCAAAAGGGGGTATTTGCAACAGGGCAGTAGTTGTGATCAACCAATGACTCCAGGGTGGGTTTTTTCAGGAGCAGTCAGATCACTGCCTCTTTCAGGGCAGCTGGGACCACTCCCTCTTGCAATAACGAGTTGACCACAGCCTGGATCCACTCGGACATATCACCTCGGTAAGCTTCAATAAGCAAGTCAAGAGGACACTTTGATGGCCGCATCATCACAAGCACCTTATCTGTGCCATCAGGCCACATCAATGGAAATCAATCCCAAGAAGTTACAGCAGACTTTGCACTGGACATCTCACTGCGGACTACAGTAGATGTAGATGGGGAATCAAGACTGCTATGGAGGCGAGCAACTTTACCCTCAAAGTGCCTTGCAAACAATTCACAGTGGACCTCCAAAGGGACTAAAGCTCCATTTCCTGGAGCTGATGTCAATAGAACCCTGATAATATGGAAAACCTCCACTGGATGGCTACTTGAAAATGCAATAGAGGCAGAGAAGTGGGCCTTCTTTGCTGCCCTCACCACAATAGGTACGGTTATGATGTTTTATTCATGGCTGATCAGCCTCACAGCACATCTTTTGCCACTTGCATTCCAGGCATCATCCAGCCTGTTTCATTGCCCTTATTTCACTGGTGTACCAGGGTACAAACCAGGCTCCACAATGCTGGAGAGGTGCTCAGGGGCAACCGTGTTAAGAGCCCAATGTGTAGGGTTGCCAGGTCTCCGGTTTTCTGCCGGAATCTCTGGCAAAAGTGGGCCGTCTCCAGCCTCCGGCCATATTTGGTATGAAGAGGCTGATCTCCGGCTTTTGGACGTCCCCCTCAGGCACGCATGCATGATTGACACGCATGGCTGCTGGGTGGGAGGAGCGGCCGCGATGGGCATTTCTGGCTGCAGTTTGCATCGTGGCCGATAGAGCAGTTTGGAATCTCGTTTGGAAGCAGAAGGCTGCTGGGTTGCAGGAGCTGGAGCAGGTTGGACTGCGGCTGATTGCACAGAGAGAGAGAGAGAGAGAGAGAGAGAGAGAGGCCTGAGAGAGAGAGAGAGAGGCCTGAGAGAGAGAGAGAGAGGCCTGAGAGAGAGAGAGAGAGGCCTGAGAGAGAGAGAGAGAGGCCTGAGAGAGAGAGGCCTGAGAGAGAGAGAGAGAGAGAGAGGCCTGAGAGGGAGAGAGAGAGAGGCCTGAGAGAGAGAGAGGCCTGAGAGGCCTGAGAGGCCTGAGAGAGAGAGAGAGAGAGAGAGGCCTGAGAGAGAGAGAGAGAAAGAGAGGCCTGAGAGGCCTGAGAGAGAGAGAGAGGCCTGAGAGGCCTGAGAGAGAGGCCAGAGAGAGAGAGAGAGAGAGAGAGAGGCCTGAGAGATGGGGCTCAGCAGTCCCTGGCCATCACCACACCTTGGGGGAGGAAATTCCATCACACACACACACACACTCTCACACCCTGGGCCCCCCCTCTTCCTTTTCTGATTGTGGAAAGCTGGTGGTTCCATGTCTGCCACTGCTCCTTGGATTGTTGAAAACCAAATGTTTAAATAAGCAAAATGTATAGCAGGATGAGGTTGCCATGTGATTTTTCCAGCTGGGTTTGTGTGTGTATGGAACTTCAGCAGGTGAACAGGCCCGTCCCCTCATCTCTGTGACAATGAAAGTTCTACGTCTTGAATTTCTGGCTGCCACCCAAAGAAAGCTGGCAGCCCAGGGAACAGGTGGGTGTAGAGTGGGTCTTAAAATAAAGAAAGAATCTTGCAGATGGAAGGCAGGGAAAACCAGGCCAGGTTCCCCAGGAACAATGTCTGTTTCCTAATCCCTGTCCCTGATAAATCACAGTTTCCATTTTAAGCATCACTTCTGTTGGAATTGTGGAAATGCAACTCGATTTGGGTGTTTCCACGTCTGGAGGGAGACAGAGAGGAGACCTCCAGGTTGCTAGGCTGTGCCTTTCCTTTGGTCATATGCTCATCTTCCTTCCTGAAAACTGATACCTCTTAGGAATGCTGACCTTCCAACTCTCTCCTTCCTGCTTCTTCTCTGTCTCTTGAAGAGAAGAGATGTCTTTGCTTTGTCTCTCTCACCTGCAGCATGAGGGCAAAGGCCATGTCAGGTCCATGAACCTCCAATGCAGGTAGAATTGGAGAACTAGAATCCCTTTCCTATCTATTGTGTATTTCCTTCAATGAAGCAAGCTGTTCCTTATTTTACTAAGTCTGAATCCCCAGTTATTGCTGCAGCGTAAAAGTCTACTACTTCACAGGGAAAGTCTCTCTCTCTCTCTCTCTCTCACTCACTCTCTCTCTCTCACACACACACACACATACACACACACACACACACACATCAGCGCTGGGTCTGCTCTTGATCCCAAACCTAACTCTGCTAACAAGTTTCTAGTCTTTTTTCAGCATTGAGTTGCCTCCACTCAAGACTCTGGAAGTTAAACCTCTCAGTGTGCGTGCAAAGCCCCCCACAGCAGAGTAGGAAGCCTCTTTTTGTCTGTCAAGAGCCATTGACCACCAGCAGCCAAATCAACCTGAGGCCCCAGCTGGCTTTGTCTGTGGGTCAGTGGCCTGAGGAGATGCCTTGGGTCAGCTGCCAGCCTGCCCAATGTGCACTTTCAAAATTCTCCTCAAGCAGAGACTGCCCAGTGCTGAACACCCTCCCGCCTGAGAAGAGCCTGTGGAGCAGGTGATATTGGGGGACCTGCAGGCCACAGCCCGTCCCCCCCTTTTAAATCAAGGGAAGATGGCCGTAACTCAGTGGTAGAGAACATGGACAGTCGCTGCCAGTCGCTGTAGACAGTGCTGATGCTGAACCAGATGGACCAATGGCCTAACTCAGTATAAAGCAGCTCCCTGTTTAAATCACCCTTCATTCAGAACCATAAGGACTAGAATCTTACTTTATTTTTAGGGAAACTGTTGCGCATGCAGAAGGGCCCAGGTTCAGTCCTCAGCGACATCTCCAGGTAGGGCTGAGAGACACCCCTGCCAGAAGCCCTGAGAGCCGCTGCCAGTGCAGACAGCACTGGGCTAGAGAGCACCCATGGGTCTGTATCCAACATTCCTGGGTAAATGAAGCGGATCCTCGCATTTGGTCCAATCCTGCCTCAGGCCAGGGCTCGGAGTCTTAGTTTGCCTTGGCCACCCTGCTTCAGCTGCCCATGCTGGGAGCTGCACAGCAGGAGTTGGGCCCATCTGTTCTCCTGGTACCTTTCAGTAGTTTTCAGGTTCCCTTAAGGACATAAGAACATCTAGTTCCTCACCCCAACCGTAATAGGAAGCCTGCAAGCAGGACCCTTCTGGGAGGAAGGGCGGGATATCAGTTTAATAGATAAATAAAATAAATAAGCGCAACTGGTCTTCAGAGGCATATTGCCTCCAAATGTTAATGCAGCTTCAAATAGCATTTGCCTTTTTTGCAGCCACATCACACTGTTGGCTCATATTCAGTTTGTGATCAACAACAATCCCAAGTTCCTTCTTGCATGTAGTATTGCTGAGCCAAGTATCCCCCATCTTAAAAACTGCATTTGGTTTCTTTTTCCTAGGTGTAGAAATTTACACTTATCCCTGTTAAATTTCATTCTGCTGTTTTTAGCTCAGTGCTCCAGCCTATTAAGATCCCTTTGAATTTTGTTTCTGTCTTCCAGGGAATTAGGTATTCCTCCCAATTTTGCATCATCTACAAGTTTGATAAGCATTCCCTGCCCCTCCTCATCCAAGTCATTAATAAAAATGTTGAAGAGCACTGGGTCCAAGACCAAGCCCTATAGTAGCCCGCTAGTTACCCCCCCAGGTTGAGAAGAAACCATTGATTAGCACTCTGAATATGATTGTGTAGCCAACTGTGGATCCACCCAATAGCTGTTCCATCCAGTCCACATTCAGCTAGCTTGCTAATCAGAATATCATGTGGCATTTTGTCAAAAGCTTTGCTAAAGTTGGAATATATTGTGTCCACAGCATTCTCACAGTCTATCAGGGAGATTTGTTGTTGTTGTTATGTGCCTTCAAGTCGATTATAACTTATAGCGACCCTATGAATCAGTGACCTCCAAGAGCATCTGTCATGAACCACCCTGTTCACATCTTGTAAGTCCAGGTGTGTGGCTTCCTGTATGGAATCAATCCATCTCTTGTTTGGCCTTCCTCTTTTTCTATTCCCTTCTGTTTTTCGCAGCATTATTGTCTTTTCTAGTGAATCATGTTTTCTCATGATGTGTCCAAAGTATGATAACCTCAGTTTCATCATTTTAGCTTCTAGTGATAGTTCTGGTTTAATTTGTTCTGACACCCAATTATTTGTCTGTTTTGCCTAGAATGCCCTCCCTTGTCCTTAACATGGCTGCAACCATATCTACTCAGAAGTAACTCCTATTGAGTTCTATGGGGCTTAGTTCCTTAATAAGCATGCTTACAGTTGCTGCCTTCAGGGGCATCTATCTGTGCTCCCATCTAACGTCTCTGCAACACTAAGCTCCTTTCTTCTAATAATGGCCTGGCCTGAGGGCACGTAAACCCTTCTTGCCAGAAGCAAGTAAGCTAGATTAAATGTTCCCTAAAGGCGTTGAACTGTGACCTGGCAGACCAGGGTTTGAATCCCCACACAGCCATGAAGCTCACTGGGTGACCTTGGGCCAATCACTGCCTCTCAGAGTCAAGAGGAAGGCCATAGTAAACCACCTCTGTCTGAGTACTGCTTACCATGAAGACCCTATCTGGGATCAACTTGAAGGCAGTCCATTTCCATTTTGCATCACCCTAAGCTTGTGAGAAAGAATGACCTTGTCACTTCAGATGGACCTTGGAACACCCTATTTTAGGTAAGATTTCTATTTTAATCTCCAGAGAATTTTTTTTGAATAGTATGCTCCAAGCAACTGTGGTTGATACAATGTATCATGTTTAATGATATCACTAGGGCCCGCCCCGTGATGTCACTAGGGCCCGCCCCGTGATGTCACTAGGGCCCGCCCCGTGACGTCACTAGGGCCCGCCCCCTGACGTCACTAGGGCCCGCCCCCTGATGTCACTAGGGCCCGCCCCCTGATGTCACTAGGGCCCGCCCCCTGACGTCACTAGGGCCCGCCCCCTGACGTCACTAGGGCCCGCCCCCTGACATCACTAGGGCCCGCCCCCTGACGTCACTAGGGGCCGCCCCCTGACGTCACTAGGGCCCGCCCCCTGACGTCACTAGGGCCCGCCCCCTGATGTCACTAGGGCCCGCCCCCTGACGTCACTAGGGCCCGCCCCCTGATATCACTAGGGCACGCCCCCTGACGTCACTAGGGCCCGCCCCCTGACATCACTAGGGCACGCCCCCTGATGTCACTAGGGCCCGCCCCCTGACATCACTAGGGCCCGCCCCCTGACATCACTAGGGCCCACCCCCATTTTCTCAGGTTTTTGGATGGTTCCGACCTGGCAACCCTACCAATGTGTGTTGTTCCATGGCATGACAAGGGCTTCAACAGGGTCACCTGCTCTATGTAATGGGACTCCTCTAGGGCATTCTGGAATCCAGTGGATTCCATTAGTCTCCAGGGGTGGACCATCTTAATCTGCCCACCACCCCTGCAGGGAAGAATCAATGCCATAAGTCTAAACTTCACCAGGAAGTGGTCTTACCATGACAACAGGTGACATTCCTACCCATTTCCAGAACACCCCTTCCTCCATCCGGAGCAAAAACCAATTACCCTATGTGTCATACTAGTGACAGCTTGAGAGAGCCCCATGGTTGTCATGGAGGCCATGAAGTCCTGAGCCAGAACACAAGAGGCAACCTCAGCATGGACACTGAAATCACGCAGGACTTTTCCAATACCACAGCCGAGACAGCCTCTGCCAGCTCAGTCAGTGAAGCTGCTGGGCAGCAGAGTGGACGGTACACCAGCAACAAGCCTAGTTTACTGTCTATTTATTTATTACAATTTGCTAATCACTTTTCTTCACAACAAAGAACCCAAAGTCACTCACAATGAATAAAAAAATTAAAACCAATACAAACATTTGCTGTAAACCGCCCAGAGAGTTTTGGCTATGGGGCGATATATAAATGTAATAAATAAAAATAAATAAAAAATAAAAAATGTAAACAAAACAAAAAGTTTAAGACATATAACTATAACAATGGCTGAACAATCCACTCCCTAAAACAAGCTACAACATCAAGAGCCCTCCAAAAGCCCTCCAAATTTAGGAGCCAAATGCCTGGGAGAAGAGAAACATTTTTGGCTGGTGCCTAAAAGCAGATAATGATGGGGCCAGGCATGCCTCCTTGGGGAGAGGATTCCATAAGCATTTTTTAAAAAAATGTGAATATTGTTTTTTAAAATGATATAGAACTGTGTTTGTAAAAAAAGAAACTGAAATTGATAGATCAGCCATGCTTAACTTTTGGCAAATCCCCTTTTCCCTTCAGACTCCTACATTTGTCCTTGAGGGTCCCCAGGTCATTTTGCTTATTGAGGGGAAGAACAACATGGCTTCTCCTCATTCCATGCACAGAAGCTGAATAGACTGGCAGTTTGTTTATTTATTTATTTCACTTGTATACTGCCCCATAGCCAAAGCTCTCTGGGCGGTTTACAGCAATCAAAAACATTAAAACAAATACACAATTTAAAAACATATTTTAAAAACAATTTAAAACACAATTTTAACATTCAAAACAATATAAAAACAATTTAAAAACACATGCTAAAATGCCTGGGAGAAGAGGAAAGTTTTGACCTGGAGCCAAAAAGATAACAGTGTTGGCGCCAGGCGCACATCATCAGACAGATCAGTCCATATTTTGGGGGCCACCACTGAGAAGGCCCTCTCCCTTGTTGCCACCCTCCGAGCTTCCCTTGGAGTAGGCACCCTGAGGAGGGCCTTTGATCTTGAACGTAGTGTACGGCTGGGTTCGTATCGGGAGAGGCATTCCATCAGGTATTGTGGTCCTGAGCCGTGTAAGGCTTTATAGGTCAAAACCAGCACCTTCAATCGAGCTCGGAAACATACAGGCAGCCAATGCAAGTGGGCCAGAATTGGTTTTATATGTTCGGACCATCTGGTCCCTGTTACCAATCTGGCTGCTGCATTTTGCACAAGCTGCAGTTTCCGAACCATCTTCAAAGGCATCCCCACGTAGAGTGCATTGCAGTAATCTAATTTGGAGGTTACCAGAGCATGGACAACTGAAGCCAGTTATCCCTGTCCAGATAGGGACGTAGTTGGGCCACCAACCGAAGTTGGAAGAAGGCACTCCTTGCCACCGAGGCTACCTGAGCCTCAAGTGACAGAGATGGTTCTAGGAGAACCCCCAAGCTACAAACCTGCTCCTTCAGGGGGAGTGCAACCCTATCCAGAACAGTTGAACTTTACTTCATCATTGGCAATGGAATACCATCTTCAATATGCAATATGCAACGTGAGGGCAACAAACTAGATTGGGGTTGTATGACAGGCCTGTGGCACAGGTATCTCTGATCACCAACAGGAATGTCCAAGAGGAACAACTAGAGGTAGCACTGCCACTGCTGTCTTCCAGAATCAGACACCTGTGGGGATTGCCTAACAATGACTAATGGTAGGGCCAGGCCTGCCCAGCCCTGTGGAGCAGATTTTGATGGGTGAGGAGCAAGTAGGGTGGAGGGGGCACTGCTGAAAATTGCCACCCTCTTCTTTCTGCTGAATGAAGCCTTCCTTCAGCAAATTGACACTGCCAGGAACAGCCCATTATTCTCCATCAAGTGCCAGGCTTATCCAAAATCAGACAACAGAAGTTAAAAGAGATGGGAAGCTTAAGCATAAAACATCAAAAGGGAAATCACTGCAGCAACTTCAGCAGAATCAAATGGGCAATTTGTGGTAAAGTGTGATAAAGAATAAATGTTTACTGGAAAGAAGTATAAATAAACATTTAAAACCAAAAACGTAAAGCCTGACCCATTCTCACATAGGTGAAATCACTCATGCATGGGAGGATGTAATAAATGTGCGCTCCACAACAGACTGGACCATTACTGGAAATGGAGATCAACACAAGCTTCCTACATCTTTATACTAGCTCTCCTTTTTGACTGGGTGAATGTCTTGAGTTATGTTTGTCCTGCAATGTGCATATCATAACATTACGAGGAACGGGGCACATCAACCTCTGTCCTGCTGGAGTGCAAGTTTGTTGAGGTCAGTGTGCCAGAGGCAAGCAAAGCTGTAGGTCAATCCCTTCATGTATGGGCATCTGTGAATGTGAAGGATTGGGTCATGCGGTAAGTTTTGAAAGTATTCCATAAACTCTGTTTTTTTAAAAAGAAAAAAATACTTTGTTATTGGGGCTTGATAATGATGAAAAGCCACTCAGTATAAATGGTAAAAAGAGCTTAGAACAATTTAAACATTACATCAACTCTATCTTTCTATTAAGTTTACATTCAGTAGTATAAATAATAATCTACACATCCCTTTTCTTGATGTTCTTCTCACTAGTAAAAACAAAATAGCCGCTGATCTCTACAGCAAACCTATCTAAACTGACAACACTGCCAATCCCAGCATATAAAGAAAAAATCTCTATAACCTACCTCTCAGAATCAAATGTATTTGCAACACCAAAGGATTAGTGAACTTAAAGAACACCTTCTGAGAGGATATCCTCCACATGTAATCAATTGCAACATCCACCAAACCTCCATTCCATCCATCCACCTTCCTCTATCATCATGAGGTTTCAAAAAACAAAGAACAACGGATTCCATTTGTGGTGGATTTTCATCCAACATCTCCTAATTATCACCTAGCAATCAGGGAGAGCTACCCATTGCTGGCATCCTCAATGCTCTATAACTGCCACCTTGGTAACAGCATTTGTATGTTACCAGCTGATGAAGGCTGAAACATTTTGCTAGTAAAATAGAAATCTGTTTTGTTAATCACAATTACGTGTATATCTATCTATGCACATACATACACACAAACACACAAACTCATAAACTTCCCTTCCCCCACTCACGTAAAGCTGATGAAAAAGTTACATCGAGAAACCATCTCAACCACTAGTAGCATTTCCTTTTCTACTTTATTATATACTTTCAATTCTTTATAATTAGCTTAATGAAGGATGACCCTTTTCTCCAAACAGGGCATTTGGGATTAAGATTAGATAGGGAATGGTTCATACGTTTAACACCTATGCAAAACAAATGCATGTGTTAAATCCATGTGAGTGTTAATTAGCATTTTATAATTAGAAACCTCTGTACTATGTCTTGCACTCTAAAGCATTGATTAAAAAACCATCAGCATCAACAGAATAGAGCCCAAGAGATAGACCTTCATTCAACGATCGTTGAATGTTCTGATGCCATTAAGAAAAGCAAGATTTTAAGAAGGGATTATAGTAATTTAGAAAGTAGTGGTTTTATAAAAAACAGAAATTTGCTATTATAAGGTGATATGTCTAATGTTAATCATAGAGGAAACCCAGTAGGATTTAGGGGAACGGTCTCCCCGAGGAAGTGCGCCTGGTGCCGACGCTGCTTTCCTTTTGGCACCAGGTTAAAACCTTTTTTATTCTCCGAAGCATTTTAATCTAATTTGATTTAAATTTAAAATGTTACTGCATTGATTTAGATTGTGTTATTTTGTATCATATTGTGTTATTTATTGTATTTTTTATGCTTTGTATTTCTATGTTCACCACCTAGAGAGCTATTGCTAGTCGGGCGGTATATAAATTTAATTAATAATAAAAATAAATAATAATAATAATAATAAATAGTTGGCTTACCCATCATTTTCAGATTGATTTATGAAGCTTCCTCAACCTGACTCATACCATTGGCCCATCTAACCCAGTATTGCTCACTGACTGTTGTCAACCACCCAGGGTTTCAGAGACAGAAATCCTTCCCACCCACGGATCAAGATCCTTTAATGAGAGATGCCTGGCATAAACCATGCTGTAATATTTGCAAGAGTTGAACTGAATCACAAATATTCGTTAGAAGGAACAAACTTTACTTAACAGTCTGTTGCAGCATAACCAAGAGCTCTGCTTTCGTTTTTCTACTGGTCCCTCTCCCAACTGATTCCCCCATACAATTATACAGCCACGAGAGTGGCTGTATACTATAGTCAGAGGGGATTTTTCGCATTCCGCAATGTTAAATGGAAAATACCCCCTGTGCCATTCTGGTGCTTCCCATAAGCTCATTTCAAAACAAAACCTTACATAACTTATAGTCCTGAACTCAGAAACGCTTGCTTAACAACCCTGTCAATATTCATGGCGATACACAAAACAGTCAGAGAGAATAGACAGTTCAAAGTGTAAAAAGAGAGAGAAAAACCTCAGAGCCCTTTTGGACTTTTTTCTCCGAGAGTTATATGTTGTCATTCATTAAAAATCAGCCATGTTCACAGAGTACCTATAATCCTAATACTGACGTTGCCCCATACTCTGACCTTCATCTGCTGCAGTTTAAAAGTTTAAAAAATGCCTGGCTGATTTTTAATTAATTTAATAAATTTTGGCTGGAAGCCTGTTATAACACGGGGCATGCTCAGTAAGGACCAACTGTCAGTGTTCTAAAAGCCTCACAGCTGCTGGGCTTGGCTAATAAGAGGGCCACACCCACACCAGACTTGATTTCACTTGAGACAGTCATGGCTTCCCTCAGACTCCTGGGAAGTGTAGTTTGTGAAGGGTGCTGAGAGGAGACTCCTATTCCCGAGAGAATGGTTTAACAGTCAGCCACTCTGACTGAAGGTCTGTGAGAGAAACAGGGCGTCTCCTAGCAACTCTCAGCACCCTTCACTAACTACACTTCCCAGGATTCTATGAGAGAAGCCATGATTGGCTTTGAGCCATGGCTTTGAGAGAAGCCATGATAAATTGTTTTAAGTTGTTTTTAGAAGATGTGTTTTTAAATTTGTATATTTGTTTTTAATGTTTTTATTTATTGTAAACCGCCCACAGAGCTTTGGCTATGGGGCGGTATATAAATACACTAAATAAATAGATAAATAAATAATGATTGTGCAAAGTGTAATAGAGGCCCGGTGTGGATGTGGACAGGGACAGCTTTGTTTTAAATTTGGGTGGGAGGTAGGGTTGCCAGGTTCAGGGCCTGAGACTGATCCTGTATCTTTAGGAGAAGAGAAAGTCAGCCAAGTGCTGGTGTTCTTTCAACATTGTAATGGGAAAAACTACAAGGTAGAATTGTCCCTTCCCCCTGCCCAACTGTGAAAGATACAGAAGACGTCTCGGTTGGCAGGCCCAGCCTGGTCAGTTTTACCTATCCTAATCATGATTGCATAGGAGTATATCTGATTCAACTCAATAATCATACAAATGATCAGACCTGCCTTTTCCCTCCTTCCCCTTTCCTCTCCAACTGTGAAAGATACAGAAGACGTCTCGGTTGGCAGGCCCAGCCTGGTCAGTTTTACCTATCCTAATCATGATTGCATAGGAGTTTATCTGATTCAACTCAATAATCATACAAATGATCAGACCTGCCTTTTCCCTCCTTCCCCTTTCCTCTCCCTTTCTCCACCCCTCTTCCTTCTTCCGCCTTTCCTGCCCACTCCAGCCCTCCGTCCCTCCCCCCCAGTCAGTTTTACCTATCCTAAGCATGATTGCATGGGAGTAAATCCCACGGAACTCAATAAACATGCAAACGACCACATCTGTCCTTCTTCTCCCCTTCCCCTCCTGCCTGCTCCCATCCCAGTCCTCCCCTCTGCCTTTCCACCCCTCCCACCTCCCTCTCCTCCCTTCCCCATCCCCTGTGGTCAGTTTCACCTGTCCTAAGCATGATTGCCTGGTGTGTGTGTGTAAATCCCACTTAACTCAATAAGCATGCAAATGATCAATCCATTCTCAGCAAACTGGCACAGGATCCCATTTCTTACCTCCCGGATTGAAAAGCAGGGAAATTCACTAATAGGCAAAAAACCTTGCAGTTTAAGAATGTACCTATAGCCCACAGATATTTCTACCAAACTTTAAAAAGCAAGGAAATTGGGCAGCTATAGTGAATGCACCAGGGGAGCAGGAGATCTGAACTCCTCTCTGAGATATTGTACTGCCTTACAAAGTTGTCAAAATGCAAACACAATTTGGGTTGGTCTTTCACAGTCCAATCCACTTGCTGTGTAGTTACTTCCAAGCAGTCATATAGGTTTCAACTCACTCCCCCCTCCTCATGGTACTTTTCCACCTTCTGCATTGACATCCATTGGGCACCGCCCTTTTGGCTGTTACATCCTGTGTGGGGGCGAGAGTCTAATGCAAAAGCATACACATCTCTGCTCCTTGGGGACTTTCCATCTCGGTGTTTGAGACCATGTGTATCTAACACCTTTCTGTGTACTTTGCACCCATTCTTATCTCTTGACCACATTCTGCATCCTGTTATCGAGAGCGAAGCTCTATAGCAGCACCTTATCTACACACAAGAGCATATTTATATTTTCCATTTCCTTGTTCCTTGTTTGCTACTGAGGCCTTTATGGGGGCCTTTCTACTGCATGTTTAAGTAAATGCAGGGATATAGACTGCTATTTCTCTATGTATTACAAGTAAGCATTAAAATATGATTTCCCATTTTCCTATTTATCACAATACCAATCATAAAACAATTAGAATCATTTCAACAATACAAAAGAAAAGGCTAAACATTACATAAGCATGGCATTCAAAACCTTTAGAAAACAGATGTGTCTTCACCATGCCACAAAATCACATCAGTGTTATAAACATCTGTGACTTTAAGACGGATTGGTTTTGGGGCTCTGCAGCACACTTGGGTTTGCAGCTGGAAGCATTTCTCCCTTGTTGAGGGCTGGTGGCCTAACTCCTGATTTTGTAACTGTATTTTCAGCCCCAGATTAAGGCTGTGGATCAGGACTTTGTAGCAGGGGACTTTAAAACATTCTTTGGGTTTTCCTGCATCTACTCCCCACAAGTATATATAGGTAAAGAAGGGATAGAGTGGACTGGACAGTGAATACCTTGTTTGTCTTGGGTGTTATATCCCTCATTCTGCAGCTAAGTTTGAGTTTGAAGCATTCTATCAATCTGATGTAGGGTTGCCAGGTGTCCAGTTTTCACTTGGAGACTCAGGATTTTTGGGGTGCTCTATGGACTTCTGCTTCAGTAACCGTAATCTCTGGATGCTCAACTTCCATTTTTTTTAAAAAAAAAATTAAGTTTCTATGTGGTCTGGTTCCCGAGATATACACCAAAACATCAGCCATCGCCCCCCACAACTTCAGTTAAATGAGTTACTAGCTGGCTGCTCTAATCCTGCCCTTTCAGTTTTGTAGCCAATAAGTGAAGTCAGGGTTGTGATTGACAAGGCAGTAACTAGAGCCCTTTGCAACTCAGAAAAATTGCTTTCAGTCTTTTTCTCTCTTGTGTACAAGAGTCAAACAAGTTTAATTGGGGGGCTGTTGAAGAGGCCATTGTTTTGAAAACCTTCCCAATATGAAGCTTTAATCCAGTACTTCCTTTTCTGGGAGTAAAAGTACAATGCTAATCCCACATACCCAGAGAAAGCCCCATTGAATTCAATAGGACTTACTTTTGAGTAGACATGGTTAGGATTGTGCTGTAAATTGATGGGAGTGAACATAGCAAAGAACTGTGTTTGTGTTGTAAATCTTTCTCCCTCCAATCCTACTTTTTAAAGCAATTAGGCAGGGCTTACATAGGTATCACAATTTTTATTATCTAGGAAACTAATACTGACTTTAAAAAAAAATTCTGCAATGACCAACTGGTTTTGACAATAAACTATTATATGGGGTGTATGTATTTTTAAATCTCCAGTGTGTGTATATGGAGTCTTTCCAACAACCCTGTGAGGTAGGGCTGCAGACTGGAAACCAAGGCAGCTCAAAACAAGAAATGAATCCCTTTAAAATCCAATAACCACAAAAACAAGTACAAACAGTTCCAAAACAACTTAAAGTGGCATGATTCTGAATTTTGGGTTGGGTGAATGAAGTTCTTTATCACTTGAGGTTGCATTTCTCTGCATGCAAGCATATATTGTTATGAATGGCCTTGCCCTCATTTTTACTGGCAGAAGATACTATATGTAAACATGCTTCCATGTTCCAGTAAGCCCTACTGAATATATTGGGACTTCCTTCTGAGTAAGCATGCATAGGATTGCATTACAAATATCTTTGTGTAAATAAACATCTTTGATAATCATGCTTATATAAATATTTCTTCATACTATGTCCCGATAAGTATCTGATTTCACACTTTGGTTGTACAGTATTACTTCCTCTACATTTTAAGTGTGCCCTTCTTCATTGGGGTGTTCACGGTTCCCCTCTGTTGTTTTCATCCTGAGGGACAGATTAGGCTGAGTGATGGTGAGTAGCCTATGGTCACCCAGTAAACTTTATAGCTCATTTCCAATTTATAAAATTAATTAAAATGATTCACATGCAGGCACACTTTATTAAGTAGATGCACACAATACTTGCATTTAAAGCACATGACTTCCCCTAAAGAATCCTGGGAAGTGTAATTTCCCCCTCACAGTTATAGTTCCCATCACCCTTAAACTACAGGTCCCAGGATTCTGTAGTGGGATTTTTGTCCTTCAAATATGTGCTGAAAGCACTTTAAATGAATGCTGTGCATCAGCACTAGGTATGATGTGCATTCATTCGTGAATTGAAAAGAACAATTCTAAAATATTTTTTTTAAAAACAGGGGAAGGGTTGTAACTCAGTGGTAAGGCATATGCTTTGCACACAAAGGTTCAAAATTCAATCTCTGGAAAAGACTATTGCTCAGAATCCTGAAGAGCCAATGCTAGTCCCTTCCCAGGAGGAATCGCTCTGCCTGTGCAGCCTTTGAGACGAGCTCCTGTCTCAGAGGAAGCTTTTTCAGTTATAAAACCAGTCAGAAGATTTCTTGACTGGAAAAAAATTTCTCCCAGGCAAGGGAGAAACGAAGAGATTATCCACAGAAAGCTTCATTTTGTTTGTTGGACTGGAATTCATTGGAATCGCCTATGAAGGAAGGTAGCCAACAGCGTCGGACGGAGCCAGGGATTACAAACAGGCTCTAACTGATTAAGCGAGACTTTTTTTTTCTTCAAAGAAAAACGGAAATTAACAGGCAAGCATCCTCCTGTCTATTATCATCATTTTGTTATCGTTACTGCAAAAGAGATTTGTCAAAGAGTCAGCAACAAAGAAGCCCTGGGTGAGTTATAACTTTCTCTTTTACATACGGAATTAAGGAGGAAGAAAATCGAAATAGCCTATCTTTGTTTTTTATTGCAAAAAGCTGGCATGGAATTGAGCATTTTAAAGATATAAACAGATGAGAGGCATCTAATTTGAAGAGAAAATTTGATTTATCTGATATTTGAGCATTATATGTCTGGGACTATTTTTTCTGGTCTACTTTTTTTTTTGGCGAATCTGCTTATTCCTTATGCCACTAATCATTTGGACGCTGTGAACTAAATTTGTTTTGGACATATAAGAGATAAGGCAGTTCGTGCTGTCAAGAGGGTGATGTCATCTGGCTTGGAAGATTAACTCATTTGTGACTGGAAAAAGAAATAAACTGTTCTTTGCTTGAGAATAGTGACTATATTGGAATTGAAGGGGTTTTGTTCTTTTGGTTTTACGAATGACAATCAAGAAGGTGGCTGAGACCCTGGATGTTCAGGAAGGGGTTCTCTCTCTAAATATGTTTCAGAAAATAATGAATGAGATTAAGCTAACGAAACAAGAGCTGGGACAGAACAGACAAGAGATGAAAATTGGATTTGGCAAAATGAGACAGGAGCTGAAAGAAATTCAGGATTCTATAACTGGACAAGAAAAAGAAGATGAAAGAAAGATCAAAGGGAAGGTTCAAGCCCTGGAGATTGGAATAGATTTATCAAATATGGAGCTGGAAAAGGATTTGGATTTTATGGTTGTGATGGATCCTAAAGACAAATATTACTGTTTGGAATTCAGCGCTGTCCCTGAAGGAATTGGTGAAGAGATTAGAGATAAAGATATCAACGACTTGAAAAAATTCCTGGATTGGAAGGATTTGATGGAACTTGAAATAGAGAAAGTTTATAGAATAAATTCCAGATATGTGACAATGGAAAAACTCTCAAGAGATCTGTTAGTGCATTCTGTAAAAAAGAGGAACAGAGATACAACTTTACAACAACATTTCAGTAATACATTCAGAATTGATGGCAAGAAAATATCTGTGATGAAAGAAATCCCTATCAGACTCTTATTATATGACTATGGCAGCAAGACCAAGATTATTGGGTGTGCAAATATGGAAGATGGAATCAATACTGATAATGGGAAAATGGGAGAAGAGCTATTGAAATTACTGGACTTAGTAGACCTGAAGAGATGGATTAATTGACATGTCTATTTGGAGAAAAATTGATGGATATATATCTCAAGGATTAGAAACTTCTCTTTGACTTTTTGTGGAAAGAATAAAATGATGTTAATGAGATTTGATACCAATTAAGATAACCACTGGAGGAAGGTGATTGTATAATTTTATTAAGAGACAGGTTTGTTATATATTATAGATTTATAGCTAATCTATGACAAATCGGAAGTCAATAGTTTTTATTGTAATAGTTATTAATTTGTTTTGTTTGTTTTGTTTTGTTTTTGAAAATTTGAATAAAAATTAATGATAAAAAAGAGCCAATGCTAGTCCATGTCATCAGCACTCAGCTAGATGGCACCAAATGGTCTGAGCAGGTATAAAGCAGATTCCTTTGTTCCTAAAAGTGGAAAGAGACCCAAGGGCCACAGTGACTCTAAAATTTATTCATGTATTTTAATTACCACATTTATATGCCTGGCTGGCTGCCAGAATTTTTTTAGTTTTGGTTTTTGGTTAGGAATCTTGACTGGTTGTGGGATACTGAGTTTGTTGTCTTACTCATAGGAATCTTGTGGTTGGTATGGTATTGCGTTTTGGAAATCATCACTGTCTTTTGTTTTTCTTTTTCTATTTGCATTTCATGTACCTTGAACACTCCCTTTCATCCATAGAAGCAACAACAGTGGTTCCATGTGCTCTGCTCAATCCTCTTAAACCCACTGATGATGCACCTTGTTGTTTGTTTCTTGTCCAATAGTGGTAAAAGAGAATTCACATACTGGGCAGTGTGGCTGCAATTGTTGTTGTTCCCCAGCTGCTGCCTATGAAGGTAGACGAAACCATGTGTCTTTGCTCTCTGTCAATTATTATTCACTGGAAGTGGGTTGGCTGTCAAAGTGAGTTTATAGCAGCCCACAGAGGAGACAGAAAAGAGGAGATAATCTTCTTACTCATTTCTCAGACCTCTTTCTGAAATGAAGGGTCAAATCTGTAAAGAAATTTTGAGCAGCCATATTAAAATGTAGGGGCAGGGCATTCCAGGCAGAGGGTTGCCAACCATACTTGGATATGGATATCTTTGCAGAGGATCCCTCGTCAAGCTTTACCAACAACACAATCCAAACCATACCTACTGAGAAGTAAGTCTTATTGAGTTCTATGTGCTTAGTCCCTTAGTAATTTTTTTAGAATTGCAGCATTCGGGGTCATCCATCTTTACTCCTGAGTGTTTCCATCTAACATCTCCACAACACTAGGCTCCTTTCTTCCTACAATGGCCTTCTGGTGACTGGCCTGGCCTGAGGGCACTTAAAATCCTTTTTGCCAGAAGCAGATTGGCTAGATTAAATGTTCCCTACCCAGGCTCCATCTTTTAGCTAAGATTTCTGTCTCAATTTCCTATCAGAGAAATGTTTTTGTTTGAACTGTATGTGCTGAGCGACTGTGGTTGATGCTTAATGTATCATGCTTAATGATATCTCTTGGGCCTGCCCCTGTGACATCACTTGAACCTGCCCCATGACATCACTCAGGGTTTGGGATGCTTCCAACCTGGCAACACTAATCTGATAGGATTCACTTGTCTGATTAAGCCAATTATATTTTGAGGAGAAATCCAAAGCCAGGCTTAAGGGTTTTTTTATCAGCCATGTGGGCAAAAGGGTCTAAGCAAAGGCTTGGCCCTTTGTGGTAGTTGTGCTGGGGAGTCTGCTAGGTATCCTGGCCCCAAGTTGTTTAGGGCTTTAAAAGTTAGCAACAAACCCTTGAATTTTACTTGGTAGCTAATAGGCAGCCAGATATTTCAACACCAGTGTAACATGTACAAAGTTGGGTGCCCCAATGTGTATCCTAGTAGTTAGCTCCAGGTGCAAGGACAGCCTCAAATACTCTGTATTAAATGAGTCTAATTGTGAGGTTATCTATGCACTGATCACCATGGCAAGGCTATCCCTGTCTAGGAACAGTAGCAGTTGGCACATCAAGTGAAATTGGTAATGGGTGCTCTAAACCACTGAGGTCACCCGGGCCTCTAGGGCCAGTGATGGATCTACTGCACCTGGTCCTTCAGAGGGTTGTTCCTATTTGGAATAATTCAGTGGTATTCTACCTTTTCACCAAAACCCACCATTGTCTAAAACTTTATTAGGACCATCCAAAAAGTCACAAAAATGTGAGAAGCTTTCAAGTTCTGCAGAACTCTATTATCAAGCATGATGTTACATAAGACAGGGAATGGTTGGACAGGAAAAATAAACTAAAAAGTAGAAAAATTACGCTGGATGTGATAGCTCTGAGGTGTGCTGACAAATTGACTCTAAGATGGGGATTGTAGTTCCTCCCAAGTGTTGAGATATCTGAGACACAAGAACACATACTTGGGATTCTGGGTTGCTGCCCCCATTTATTTGAGAAAAGAAGGCCCGGCCCAATTCTGTTTAAACCATAAAGAAAACCACAGGTCCCTGAGCAGACAAATAAGAGAAGTGTAGAGAAACATGCCAGTCTTTATTCTGGCAAAATAAGGAGTTAATTTTCAAAGTCAATTTAAACCAAATAGTGTAGTATTACCTGCTTGTTGGGGTGATGTCTTCAAGCTGCAAATTGCATCTGCAGGTTGTAGAAGATTATCTGCTAGTTGTAATTTCTGTCCTGAATTCAGTATTCTGGAAGACATATAAAAAACAAAGGTAGCTGTGTTGGTCCATAAGGGGGTAAAACTATATAATAAAAACAAAACTCCAAACAGCCATGTCTCTACTGCAGCTCACTTCCTTTCCAGGAACTTGTGGCTTCATTTAACATGTAGGACAGAACTGGGTTACAAGGTGGGCCTTGTCTCCTCAAATAAATGTGGGCAGCAGCTTCTCCTTTTTTTATCATCCCTGAATCCCAAGTGAATTTCACCTGATATCTCAGCACCTGGCAGGGACCTAGCCTGTAGGCTCCATCATAGACTCAATATTGCAGGCCTCATGATATCCAGCATAATTTTTCTGCCTTTTCATTGTTTTTTCCTTACCCAACCATCTGCTAGCTTGTGTAACATCTTGCCTGAGGAAGAGTTCTGGAGAACTCACACAATTTGTGATTTATTTATTTATTGGCTGGGCCTAGTAAACCCAACTGTGAACTTTGTTTTTTTTTCCTCTATACACCAAAACAACTACCCTTGTTTTGTGTATGTGTGTGTGTCATTCAATTATTGTTACCTTTAAGGCATGAAAACCCCACTTTGCTTTAATATTGGTATACCTTACCATGCAAAAAAGGTTTTAATTATAGCTTGCAATACTTTTGCCTCTAGAAGGGTAGCATACTGAAAAAAATAATTGTATCTGAGAGTAGGCATAATCAATCTCATGATTCCCTTTCCAACCCTATCTAGTGAACTGAATCTTGTTCTAATTTATTATATCACTGTACATCAATTGCTAAGTCAGGTAAATATGTCTTAACCAGAATGCCTAAATATTTCATGCCTCTTTTTATCCATTTAGAAATATTGGTTATAACCAGGACAACTGTAGCAAAAGCACATATGTCTCTTTGTTTTGACAGTCTATGGTTTTATGCAGGGTTATCCCATAAATTTCACAGACCAATTATTTTAAATAGTTATAATAAAAATGTTGCCAACAGCAAAAATCAAGGGGAATCAAAGGCCCCTTCTCAGTTGAAGATCAAGATTTTCAATATTACTGATGAAAGACTGGGAAATTCCACACATCACTTTTGTCATTGAATTTTGTCAGAAGTGGAATTCAAAGCAAGTTTGGAGGTTAATCTTGAAGAACAACATCTGAGGACTTTGAGGTAAACCAGGAGATATCTAGGGCAGCCTTTTTCAATCTGGTGTCCCCTAGATGTTTTGGACTATTACTACTATCATCTCTGACCATTGGCTCCTTCCCCTGTCAACCTCCTAATATTAAGTTTAATTAGGGTTTTTTAACTCCCATCCAATCATGCTAAGGATAGGTAAAACTGACCGGTGGGGGAGAGGGAGGGACAGCTGGAGTGGGGAGGGGAGGAGGAAGAGGGGAGGGGAGGAGGAAGAGGGGAGGGGAGGAGGAAGAAGGGAGGTGAAGAGGAAGGGAGAGGAAAGGGAAAGGAGGGGAAATCCAGGTCTGATCATATTCATGCCTATTGAGTTCAATGGGATTTACTCCTATGTAATCACGGTTAGGATAGGTAAAACTGACCATGGGGGAGGAGCAGGGAGAGGGGAGTGGAAGGAGGGGGAGTTGAAGGAGGGGATTGGAGGGGGAGGGGCAAAGGAAGGGACAGGGGAGGGCAAGTTTGTTCATTTGCATGCTTATAGGGTTCAATGGTATTTACTCCCATGCAATCATACTTAAGATAGGTAACACTGACCATGGGGAGGGGGGAGGGGAGGGGGAAGGGAGGGAAGGGGAGGGGGAAGGGAGGGAAGGGGAGGGGGAAGGGAGGGAAGGGGAGGGGGAAGGGAGGGGAGGGGAAGGGAGGAGAAGGGAGGGGAGGGGGAAGGGAGGGGAGGGGAAGGGAGGGGAAGGGAGGGGAAGGGAAGGGAGGGGAGGGGGAAGGGAGGGGAGGGGAGGAGAGGGGAGGGGGGAGGGATAAAGGAAGAGGGAAGGTCAAGGGGGAGGGGATAGGAGGGAAGAGAAGGGAGGGTGGGTTTGATCAGTTGCATACTTTTTGAGTTCAATGGGATTTATTTCTGTGCAATCATGTTTGAACATGAAAATGGACTGCCTTCAAGTCAATCCTGACTTATGGTGACCCTATGAATAGGGTTTTTGTGGTAAATGGTATTCAGAGGTGGTTTTACCATTGCCTTCCTCTGAGGCTGAGAGGCAGTGACTGGCCCAAGGTCACCCAGTGAGCTTTATGGTTATGTGGGGATTCGAACCCTGGTCTCTCAGGTTGTAGTCCAACACTGACCTGGGGGAGGGGAAGGGAGGGAGGAGGACTGGAAGGGAGGGAGGAGAAGGGGAAGAGATTAGATGGGTGGGCACTGGGCAGAGGGGAAGCCTCTCTCTCTTTTCCAAATGGAAAACTTTGTGAACAGTATCATTACTTTTCAGGGTTTCCCCTACCTTTTTATTCTACAGCAGGCACACGTAGCCTCCCACCCAAATTTAAACCAAAGCTGTCCTTGGCCACATTCACACCAGACCTTTATTTCACTTTGGACAGTCATGGTTTCTCTCAAAGAATCCTGGGAAGTGTAGTTAGTGAAGGGTGCTGAGAGTTGCTAGGAGATGCCCTGTTCCCCTCACAGAGCTTCAATCAGAGTGGCTAACTGTTAATCCAGTCTGGCCACTGGAGCTTTCTCAGGGGAATAGAAGTCTCCTTTCAGCACCCTTCACAAACTACACTTCCCAGGATTTTCTGAGGGAAGCCATGACTGTCTCACATGAAATCAAAGTCTGGTGTGGGTGTGGCCCTCTGATTAGGCAAGCCCAGCATCTGTGAGTCTGACTTTTGGAACACTGACAGTTGGTTCTTACTGAGCATGCCCAACATTATCATTCAGTTCAATGCAAAATTTATTAAATTAATTGAAAATCAGCCAGACATTTTTTTTTAACTTTTAAACTGCAGAAGATGAAGGTCAGAGTATGGGTAAGGTCAGTAAAAGGATTACAGGTACTCTGTGAACATGGCTGAGTTTTAATTAATTTCAACATTAAAGAGATCTGAGAGAAAAAGTCCAAAAGGGGTCTGTTTTTTTACTCTCCCTGTAGACTTTGAACTCTTGATTCTTTCTGACTGTTTTGTTTATCACCATGAAAATTGAGAGGGTTGTTAAGCAAGCGTTTCTGAATTCAGGACTATAAGTTTGTAATGTTTTGTTTTGAAATGAGCTTGAAATGAGAATGGCAAGGGAGTATTTTCAATTTAACATTGTGGAATGTGAAAAATCCACTCTGGCTATAGTATACAGCCACTCTTGTGGCTCTATGATCTTCATGCAAGATCTCTCTTTCTCTCTGCTGGTTTAAGGCAGCTTCTTATGTCACCAAATTAATCTATAAACATGTTTTTAAAGTCTTACTAATGAAGTAAGCAAGCCACACCACATCTCAAGAATTGACACATAATTCCCTTTGCACAAAATTTGCCCATGCTGATTATGCAAAATGTTGTTGTTTTGTGGTTTGCTATGACATCTACCCTGAAGAACTCCAAGGTGTGTTTTTACTTTTCAAAAGAGGCTTAAGGTTTGTAATGAAAATATGGCAAGAGAGCATTTCCAATGAAGATAGTGTTATTTTTCAAGAAGCAGTTCATCTTTTTCCAAACTATAACATTCCACTCTCATAACCACAACAAGGTTGGATCTAAATTAATGTTCTCAGACTAAAACATACTTGGGGAATCATGTGCACCCTTGCAGATGGTTGGTGAAACTCTGGATGTAGGCTTAGGAAAGGAGAAGAATTGAAGCAATCAATCCTGCATGTTTCTATTTTATCAAAGCCATTTATAATACTAGACCATGAAACACTGCAACTTCTGTGTGTACAGAAATCCCTAGAAAAAGGAAAATGTAGCTATCGATATGTGTATGTGGGAATATTTATACATTTCATTTAGAATGTGAATTAGAGATAAGCAACCTCCAAAACATTTAGAAATTTTGGAAGTTTCATCTAAAATCTTTTGGCTTGTGTAAAAATTTCTTAGATGTACCTTGCACAGAAATACTACATATATACATATATAATATAATTTTATTTATACCCCTCTCTTCCTTCCAGCAGGAGCCCAGGGCGGCAAACAGAAACACTAAAAAAAACTTTAAAACATAAAAAGACCTTAAAATACATTAAAACAAAACATTAAAAACATTAAAAAAACCTTTAAAAACATCTATTTAAAAAAGGGTTAAAGATATTAAAAGACATATTAAAAGTAATTCTAACACAGATGCAGACTGGGACATGTCTCAACTCAAAAAGCTTGTTGGAAGAGGAAAGTCTTCAAAAGGGACGGAAAAGATAGCAGAAATGGCGCCTGCCTAATAGGTAGGTGCCGCCACACTAAAGGTCCGTTTCCTATATTGTACAGAATGAACCATAAGATGGTATCTGCAGGAGGCCCTCACCTGCAGTGATTGGCTGGGTATATAAGGGATAAGACGGTCTTTCGGGTATCCTGGTCCAGAGCTGTATAGGGCTTTGTACACCAAGACTAGAACCTTGAACTTGGTCTGGTAGCAAATGGGCGGCCAGAGCAGTTCTTTCAGCAGCGGGGTGACATGTTGGCAATACCCTGCCCCAATGAGCAGTCTCACCACCGAATTTTGCATCAGCTGCAGCTTCCAGACCAACTTCAAGGGCAGCCCCACATAGAGCACATTACAGTAATCCAGTCTAGAGGTTACCAGTGCATGGACAACAGCGGTCAGGCTATCCTGGTTCAGAAACGGCCGCAGCTGTCTTACCAGCCAAAGCTGGTAAAAGGCACTCCTAGCCACTGAGGTCACCTGGGCCTCTAGCAACAAAGATGGATCTAGGAGCACCTCAGACTACGGACCTGCTCTTTCAGAGGGAGTACAAGCCCATCCAAAGCAGGCAACTGACCAATTATCCAAACTTGGGAACCACCAACCCACAGCGCCTCTGTCTTGCTAGGATTCAGACTCAGTTTACTGGCCCTCATCCAGCCCACCACCAAGTCCAGGGCACGGCCTCTCCTGATTCAGATGTTACCGAGAAATAGAGCTGGGTGTTGTCAGCATACTGCTGACACTTCACCCCAAATCTCCTGATGACTGCTCCCAAGGGCTTCATATAGATGTTAAACAGCATGGGGGACAAGATGGTACCCTGCGGTACCCCACAGCACAACTGTCAGGGGGCCGAAAGACAGTCACCCAATACTATTCTCTGAGAGCAACCTTGGAGATATAGGATCGGAACCACTGTAAAAAAGTTCCGCAAATACTCAGCTCACCAAGTCAGCCCAGAAGAATACCCTGGTCAATGGTATCAAAACCCGCTGAGAGATCAAACAAGAATAACAGGGTTGCACTCTCCCTGTCCTTCTCCCTATAAAGGTCATCCATCAGGGCAACCAAGGCCAATTCAGTCCCATAACCAGGCCTGAACCCAGACTGGGATGGGTCAAGATAATCTGTTTTATCCAAGAGTACTCGCAATTGCTGCACCACAACTCTCTCAATCACCTTCCCTAAAAAGGGGGTATTTGCAACCGGTAGGTAGTTATCATAAACAAATGTGTCCAGGGTGGGCTTTTTCAGGAGTGGTTGGATCACCGCATCCTTCAAGGTGCCCAGAACCACTCCCTCCTGCAATGATGTGTTGACTATACTCTGGATCCACTTGGTCAAACCCCCTCTGCAAGCTTTAATAAGCCAAGAAGGGCAAGGGTTGAGAGGACATGTTGCTGGCCGCATCATCTCAAGCACCTTGTCCACATCATCAGGCTGCATCAACTGAAACTGTTCCCAAGAAGTTGCAGCAGACTTTGCACTGGATACCTCATTGGGGACTACAGCAGATGTGGAGGGGGCACAAGACTGCTACGGAGGTGAGCAACTTCACCCTCAAAGTGCCTAGCAAACAATTCACAGTGGGCCTCCCAAGGGTCTAAAACTCCATTTCCTGGAGTTGATGTCAACAGACCCCTGACAATATGGAAAAGCTCCACCGGATGGCTACTTGAGGATGCGATGGAGGCTGAGAAGTGGGCCTTCTTCGCCGCCCTCACCGCCACACAGTAGGCACGGTTATGGTGTTTTACTCATGCCCGATCAGCCTCACAGCACGTCTTTCGCCACTTGAGCTCTAGCCATCATCCAGCCTGTTTCATTGCCCTTATCTCACTGGTGTACCAAGGTGCAGACCAGGCTCCACAATGCCGGAGAGGGGGCTCGGGGGCAACCGTGTGAAGAGCCCGATGTGCCTCACTGTTCCACAGTGTGACAAGGGCTTCAACAGGGTCACCTGCTCTATCTACTGGGAAGTCCCCCAGGGCATTCAGGAATCCAGTGGATTCCATTAGGCTCCAGGGGCAGACCATCTTACTCTGTCCACTACCCCTGCAGGGAAGGATCACAGCCATAATTTTGAACTTCACCAGGAAGTGTTCTGACCATGACAATGGGGTGACATCCATCCCCCTATCTCCCTTCCTCCTTCTGGAGCAAAAACCAAGTTGAGGGTGTGTCCTCCCCTATGCATCGGGCCAGTGACAAATTGAGACAGCCACATGGTCATCATGGAGGCCATGAAGTCCCGAGCCGGAACACTAGAGGCAGCCTCAGCATGGACATTGAAGTCACCCAGCACTATCGTTCTGGACTCCACCAACAGCACTGCCGAGACGGCCTCTGCGAAGCTTCTGGGCAGCAGGGTGGACGGTACACCAGCAGCAACCCTAGTTTACTGTCTCCTTAGCCTGACACCAGGTGCATGCTGTCAAAGCCATCTCCAAGACAGACTGGTTTCCTGGTGACAGAGATGGAAGTTCTGTAGACCACAACAGCTCCTCCCCCCAACCGTCCCTGCAGGCTGTGCTTGTGTTGCACTGAGTACCCAGGTCAACAAAGCTGGGTCAGATCAACTCCTCCCAGCTCACCCACCCAGGTCTCAGTAATGCACATCAAATCATTACCTTCATCCACAATCAAATCATGGATGAGAGTGGTCTTATTGTGTACCGATCTAGCGTTAAACAACAACACACACAGGCCAGTGGGCACAGCAGATGAGCAACGTGGAACCCATCCATGAGAGGAGTGGCAGCAAGGAACAAGGCGCAGATAGCCTTGCCCTCGTCTTCTACAGTAATTCACCACATCCCCATGGCTATATTTCCCTCTACCCATGATCACTGAAATTGGGGTGGCATCACCCATGTTCCTCCGTACTAAGATTCCTCCTAAACAGCTGATATGGACCCAACACAAGCCCACCAACAAAGCCTGCCAGAGCCAATTATCCCAGAAGGCCTCTGTGAGAATTGGGAACAGTCACACCCATTCAAACTTTTTCACAAAGGGCCCATCTACTCCCCCTCCTGTCTCACACCCAGGGTGGGCCAGCCTTCTGCCAATTACAGACTCTCACTCTGAAGGCATCTTCCGACTTTCTCCTACCATTCAGTTCACTGCACAGGCTCTCACCCTGTGCAGGAACAACAGATGCACCACATGCCCTCCCCACCACCAATCTCCTCTAGATTGGTTTAATAGAAAATTAAAACAAACAAGAAAGGAAGGTAATAGAAGGGGGTAGTGCCCTCGCCTTCCAGACTCCCTAAGGGGCTCCCCGAGGGCAGCTGGGGTTTTATGCCTCCTGACCCAGCCAGCAGCTGATGCACGAGGCTGCAAGATTAACTGCAGCCTCTCTCTGGAGCCAGGGTCAGGCAGGGAGTCCCAGTCCTTGAAGCACTCACCAGGAACTTCAGCTGTCTTGAGGGACAGCATCCCAATGGAGCAAGCAGCAAGCACCCAGATGCTCAAATACTCACTCCCAGGGCAGGTCTTCTTCAGTCCCCTAGTTTTGCAGCTGTTTATTTTGGAAGAAGGTGTATATCCCGTGAGCCCTGTGGTTGTCCTGAGGCCTTGTTTGTTCTGTTGTTGCAGGCCTACTTAGCAGTGGTTGCTTGGTGACAGGTTCTGACAGGAGAAAGATATGAACATATGGGGCCTGGAAGAGTTAATTCATTTTGCTTGGTCGGGGGAACAATGGGCTCAGATTGGTCGGAAGTTCCAGTAATTCAGTTAAGTTGATCTGAATCAGAGTCAAGAGTTGGGAGATAGAGAGGTGTTTGATGAGGATAGTGTGAGGAATAAAACCAGAGAATAGGTGAGTGAAGAACTGAGGTAGGGTTACCAGATCTCCGGCTTCCAGCCAGAAACGTTGGCTTTCGGGGGTGCTCTCTGGATCTCCAGTCAAATCACCCCCAAATCCCTGGATCTCTGGTTTTCTAGACTCCCACCCAGCCACGCATGGATGTTCTGACTTCCAGTCATGCATACACCAAATCCCACTGGGCTTCACCACCTTCATGGCTGTTTCGGCATCTCCTTCCTTAGCCTGAACTGTCTGCAGCCACATCACCAAACAGGTACGGCAGCCATGAAAGCGGACCCAGATTTTTTTCTTCCTTTTTCTTTTTTTGGCACAGTACTCTTGCCTGCACATGACAGCCTTCGCATGAGAACCGAAAGTGCATGCTGTATGGTTTCCCCCTTCTCTGAATCTCTATGGTCATTGTTCTTCCTAATTCTGCCCGTCTGAAAAAGGAGGGATCTGCCTGTTGAGTTTCCTTCGGAAGGAGCTAAAAGGAGCCAAGAAGGAAAGGTGAGAAAGGAGGGAGGGAATAAACCCCCAGGCGTCCCCTTCTGAAGAGCCTCAGGCCTTCTCTATGCAATCTAATCCAATTTCATGCAAAGCAGAACCCAAACTCCATTGAGTGGTTTTTCTGCACCCTCCGGATTGTAGAGTGGGAGAGGGAGAGGGAGAGGGAGGGGGTGGTCCTGGTTCAGAGTAAGCAGCCTTGCGTGGATGGTGGTGGCTGGGAACAGAGGCTGCACTTTTGGGTACCCACCAACTTGAATGGCTTTCAAAGAGGGTTCAACACATTGCTGGTGGATTGGGCTATCAGTGGCTACTAGCCACGATGGTTCTGTTCTTCCCTAAACCATCAGAGGCAGTAAGTGCCTCTGGATAGTAGTTGCTGGGAATCTCAGGCAGGGAGAGGGTTGCTCTGGCCCTCAAGTCCTGCTTGTGGACTGGAGCATCTGCTTGGCCTCAAAATGGACCATCTAGATCTCCTGGCTCCTCTGACATTACAAGGGTGATTGGTCTACGGCTATCACCAGACGGTGGGGGGCTGTGAGCCTGGTACCAATAATGTCCCTTTCCCCCAACACCTGCCTCCAATGAGGCCGAGGCCCAACCTTTCTCTGTCACTTCTTAGACAGTGAGGCCACTCACAACCTTCCCCCAGCCCCCCCCATACACGTCAGCAGTGGACATGGGGGGCTCCTTTGAATGGGAGCCATTTGGGGAAAGGAAGAGGGCTCAGTTGAAGAGCACCTGCCTGGCATGCAGAAGGTCCCAGAGTTGATTCCTGGCATGTCCAGGTCAGGCTGGGAAAGTCTTAAACCTTGGAGACCTGCTGCCAGTCAGTGTAGACACTACTGTACTAGATGGACCAAAGATCTGACTTAGTATAAGGCAGCTTCCTGTGATTCAAGGTACGGAAGAGCTAAGCTGGGGTTGTCAATCCTCTCCTCCTCCTCTCTCCTCCACCCAACATGCAATCTTGTGCATGTTTACTCAGAAATAAATCCCACCATGTCAAATGGTCACCTCTCCACACCTCTCATCACACTGGCAGTTCCCAAATTTTCCCCCATGGACCACATGAAAATTGCCAATGCTCATGGTGGACAACGTAATGATTTTTCTGCCTGTTGCAGCTGTTGTAATGTTAGATGATGTATGGGTTTTAATTGTATTTTATTGCTTCTTTTGTATCTTATATATTGCATTTTCATGTATTACAATCTGAATTCCATAGAATTCCTATGGAACAGATTATGTTCCTAAACTCAGCAAACATCTGTGGTGGCTGCTTCTTTCCTAACTTGCCCAAAATGCAGCATCCCTACCCCATGAAATCAATAAATGCTATAGTTTTGTGGGTAACTTAAAATGGCGAGGGGCAACTGTTTTCTCCTTGACTGTTCATAAGACTGATGAATGACTACGGCCCCATCTGCACTATAAATGTAAAGCACTATCATACCCCTATAAACAAACCCCGAAAGTATCCTGGGAACTGTAGTTTGTTAAGGGTGCTGAGAGTCATTAGGACACCCCTATTTGCCTCACAGTTATTGTTTCCACCACCCTTAACAAACTACAGTTCCTATGATTCAAAATAATAAAACCAACAATGAGTTAAAAACAGATAAAAAAAACAATAGCTTCTACCTGCCTGGGTAGGTTTGCCTAAACAAAAATATTTTTAGCAGGTAGTGAAAAGAATACAATGAAGGTGTCTGCCTAATGTCAATAGGCAGGGAATTCCAAAGTGTAGGTGCTGCCACACTAAAGGACTGATTTCTTACAAGAGCAGAACAAGTACAAGGACCTGGTGCTCAATGGCGTACGATTGCCCCTGAAAGACCAGGTCTGCAGCCAAGGGGTCATTCTTGACTCCCAGCTGTCCATGGAGGCTCAAGTCTCGGCTGTGAGCCGGGCGGCGCTGTATCAACTCCATCTGATACGGAGGCTGCACCCCTACCTTCCCAACCATCTGCTCCCACCGGTGGTACATGCCCTGGTCACCTGTCGCCTAGACTACTGTAATGCGCTCTACGTGGGGTTACCCTTGAAAACGGTCCGGAAGCTGCAACTGGTACAGAATGAGGCGGCTCGTCTGATTAAAGGCAGCCGTCGGCAAGATCACATCACTCCATTGCTGAAGGAGTTGCACTGGCTACCGGTTGTTTACCGGGCCCAATTCAAGGTGTTGGTTTTGACCTTTAAAACCCTACACGGTTTTAGCCCAGTCTATCTGAAAGAGCGCCTCCAGCATTGTCAGGGATGCCGCTCAACAAGATCAGCCTCAGAAGACCTTATCTCGATCCCACTGGTTAAAACAGCTAGACTGATGAGGACTAGAGAGAGGGCTTTTTCAATAGTGGCCCCCACCCTGTGGAACTCTCTCCCAAATGACCTCCGCCATGCCCCTTCTATGATGAGCTTCCGCCGGGCCTTGAAGACCTGGCTCTTCAGGCAGGCTTTTGTGGTGGGTTAGGTTTTTACTGTTATGGTTTTAAATTTTAACATTTTAATGTATTGTTTTTTATCTTGTACGTCGCCCAGAGTGGCTGGACAACCAGCCAGATGGGCGACTAATAAATTTAATAAATAAATAATACTATGTGGCACCCGTAACATGGAAGGCACACCTTTAGCAATTTCGCAACCAGTGCAGATTTCAGGGCAGTGGTATTATGTGCTGATCAGATCTCACTGATGTCAACAATCATGCCACAGCATTCTGCACTAACTGCAGCCCCCAGGTCAGGTTGTGCTGCATAGATTTCTGTAACCTTGGCTGACTGGCTGCCAGGATCTTTTTAGTTTTGGTTAGGGATCCTGACTGATGTGGGATGCTGAGTTGTCTGCCTTACTCATAGGAATTTTGTTGTGGTTGGTATGGTATTGCATTTAGGAAATCATCACTGTCTTTTGTTTTGTTATTTGCATTTCATTTACCTTTAACCTCATTCATCAATAAAAGCAACAACAGTTGTTCCATGTGCTCTGCTCAATCCCCTTAAACCCACTGATGATGCACCTTGTTGGTTGCATGATTGTTTCTTGCCCAATAGTGGTAAAAGAGAATTCACATACCGACCAGTGTGGCTGCAATTGCTGTTGTTCCCAAGCTGCTGTCTGTGAAGGTAGACCAAACCATGTGTGTTTTCTCTCTGTCAATTATTACTCACTGGAATTGGGTTGGCTGTCAAGTGAGTTTATAGCAGCCACAGGGTAGAAAATAAACAGTAGATAATCTTCTTACTCTTACTCATTCCTCAAATCTCTTTCTGAAGGATGAAATCTCTAAAGAAGTTTGGAGCAGCCATGTTAAAAGGTAGGGGTAGGGCATTCCATGCAGGGTGTTGCCAACCCTGCTTGGATATGGATGTCTTTGCAGAGGATCCTTAGTCAAGCTTTACCAACAGCACAAACTGTCCTGCCCAGAGCCTTACACAGGAAACAGAGGTAAGAATAGCAATAATTCTTGCTTTAGTAGGGTCACAAATACATCAAAAGCAGTGTACTTCATAGACCTATCTAGGCTGACTCACTACTGATGCTAACTATGCTAACTAAGATTCTCTGCAACATGTGGAGTAAGTTGACTCAGCACCTCAATAAGGTGGGTGCCGCCTTAAGTAGGGAAGGTCTTCACCCGTCATCTCAGACACCTGCATGGTTCCACTCTCTGACTGTCCCACTTCTCCTGTCATCTCATGTGGGGTGAGGGGGCAAGCCTCTGACTGCTCATAGGACAGTAAAGGCTCGCTAGGTGCCGGCTCGACTTCAGAAGGCAGAGAGCAAGTTGGCAGGGAAACATTTGAAGGTCCAGGCAGGGAGTCCTGGGAGGATGGAGTTGGTGCACATGCAAGATCGCTCCCCAACGGCGCTGGCAGAGCGCTTGCAGGTGGCAAGGTGTCTTCAGGTGGAGCAGGATCTAAGTCATCTGGGGGATTGTCCAGAGAAACTGGTGGGCTGCTAGTGCTCCCCCTGCCCTCAAGGCTCTCAAAGTCTTGTCCTTCTCTGCCCACTGTCCCTGATGCTCTTGGGATAGCTGGGGCTCAACACAAACCAAACCATATCTACTCAGAAGTAAGTCCTGTTGAGTTCTATGGGGCTTAGTAAGTGTGTTTAGAATTGCAGCCTTCAGGAGCATCCATCTTTACTCCTGAGTGCTCCCATCTAAAATCTCCACAACACTAGACTCCTTTCTTCCTACAATGGCCTTCTGGTGACTGGCATGGCCTGAGGGCACTTAAACCCTTCTTGCCAGAAGAAAGTAGACTAGATTAAATGTTCCCTACCCAGGCTTCATGTTTTAGCTAAGATTTCTATCTTAATTTCTAATCAGAGACATGCTTTTTTTAATTGTAGACTCCAAGAAACTGTGGTTGATGCTTAATGTATCATGTTTAATGACATCAGTAATTCCCACCCCGGTGACATCACTCAGACCCACCCCATGCCATCACTATGGCTCGCCTCATGACATCACTCAGGCCCGCCTCATGACATCACTCAGGCCCGCCCCATGACATCACTATGACCTGCCTTGTGACATCACTAGGGCCCGCCCCTGAAATCTTAGGGTTTGGGATGCTTCTGATCTGGCAACCATAAACTGAGGCCTATATTTTAATTCTCAGTCTGCTGATAATACTTGTCTGGTGAAGGTCAAAAGGGACCCAGCAAGTCGATACTTCCATGGATCACAGAATGGGAGCTCCCAGGCAACACACACACACGATACAGGTGGTGCAGGCTTAAATAAACCTCCCCATACCACCTACCTCCCACATCAGTGTGCATGCCCTGCATGCTGTGCATGCATTAAGGATAGGGTTTGCTGCCTAGTTCCAATCTGCTGGTATTCCAATAGTCCGTTGTTCAAACCTGATCTCCCCTTTTTTGTTCCCACTTGCTTTATCACTGACAGATTCAATCTGCTGCTGTTGTTTTTGGTTGTGAAAAAAATTGCATAATTTTAGCATAAATGCCTATGTAAATGATCATGGAGTTCCACATAGTGTTTTCTTTCCTATTTACCACACCTACACACTGTTACAAATGCATCAACAGAGGAAATTACAGAGATAATTATGTAACATTGGGGGGGAGATCAGAAAAAAAAATCCATGCCGATTACAGCCACAGCCCACTGCAAAAAATCTGTGCTGGTCCAAAAAGATAGTGGACTGTCAAATTCAGTCAGAATCCAGTACTAAGTCCAATTCAGCGGATATTCTGCTTCATCCCTAGCGTGCATGTCTGCCACCATCCAAGGTGATGGTGGGGACATCCCTAAGAGGTTGATACCCCTGCCACCATCTTGGATGATAGGCATGCATGCACAGTACATGGGGCATGCACAATGACACGGGAGGTAGGTGGGGCAGGTGAGCCTATTTAAGACCCACACTGCCTGTGTTCCTGGAATAGGCTGGTCACCAAGTGCCCAGTCATGCCTGGGGCCAGCCCTGATGCCAGTCTGCATGGGGGAGAGGGGGAGGTATGTATGTATGTGCAGTCTGTGAAAGAGATGTGCAGTTGCGCAGAGAGAGAGGAAGATATGTATGAATGGTTGTGTAGATGTGAAGTGTGCATGTGTGCAAGAGAGTAACATGTGGCTACCTTGCATATTTTCCCTGGTGTTGGTGAATGCTTCCCTTCTTGTTTTTTCTATTTTTGGACAAAATTTCATTGTGTTAGGGAAAAATCAAAACAGTGTAATATCCACAACCAGCCCCAGCTTGTGGACCAGTGGCAATCTTCCTCTTAGACAAAAGGGCCGGAAGAGGTGTGGAAGGAAATTAAGAGAGATAAAAGTTTCATGGTTTTTAATAATAAGCTAGGAAGATTCAAGTGTAAAAGGTGAAGTAAAGAGGGATAAAAACATTTGGAGGTGGGTAATGTAGAAGTTAAGTGTGAAATCAGATTTATTTATTTAGTTATTTGATTACAACAATATATGCACTAAACACCATAATCTCTAAACTGGGTACAATGAGGTTACAAAAGAAACACAATAAAGATAAAATTAAACATAAAATCAGGAAAAAAGTACTTTAAATGCCTATTGAAATTCTTTATTATTTATTTTAGGGATGTACTCAGCCTCTCCTGCCCCAAACTGCCCCGTGGCTCTGATGTGGGAGGGGGGCATCGGGCTGACTTACCCAAGTTTGACCTGAGGACCACAAGCCCCTCCTTGGAGCCAGGCCAAAATAAGTGCAGGGCAAGGCTAATGCTTAATTAGGGTAAAAAAAACCCTAATTAGATATATGGCTGGGTTGGGGAAGGAGACACAATCTCTCCTTCTCGCTTCTCCCAGCTGAGAGCAGGGGTCAATTTTGTAGGTTGGTGGTTCATAAATGGCTGCTTGCTAGTGAGCACCCAGCACCCCATAGCACTGATGCCTTTGCTCAACAGAAGTTGAGCAGAAGTATTGGTCCTGCAGGGCAGTGCTCAGGCAGGAAGGAGAGCCACATGGTTGGGTCTATCTTATTCCTGGAAGTTGCTGCAGGTAGGTCTTGGCCTTTTTGTGGGTTTTCCAGCCTGATGCCTCCCTTACCTTCCTGCCTGTTCCCCTGCTCTCTGACAGCCCCAGATCACTATAGGCCATCCAACTGAACCCATAGTGTTCCGTGGCTGTCTCAGCCCAACTCAGCCAAGGCCCAAACCCCACTGAATAGGCCAAATTTGGTTCAGGCCCTGGCCAAATCTGATGCAGATGTGAAATTTATTTCAACATAGATGGGGAAAATATATTGCAGAGATGAGTAATATCTCAAAGGAGAGGTGTGGGCAAGAGAAACAAAAATATACAATAAAAAGTCAACTCCACATAGAACCTCTGGATTGTGTCTAAAATGGGGAACTGGGTCACAAAGCCTCCAGAACTGACTATACTTAACTTGAGGAAAGCTGCACTATGGAAGTTGTTGTCATGAGAAAACTGATGTGGCAAAAGGGTGGCCAGGTCAGAAACATCCCAAACCCTGAGATTTCAGGGGCAGGCCCTAGCGATGTCATGGGGGTGGGCCCAAGTGATGTCACAGGGGTGCACCCTAGTGATGTCACAGGGATGGGCCCTAGTGATGCCATTAAGCATCAATCACAAGTTGCTTGGAGCATACAATTAAAACAAAAACATTTATCTGATTGGAAATTAAGATAGAAATCTTAGCTAAAACATGGAGCCTGGGTAGGGAACATTTAATCTAGCCTATTTGCTTTTGGCAAGAAGGGTTTAAGTGCCCTCAGGCCACGCCAGTCACCAAAAGGCCACTGTAGGAAGAAAGGAGCCTACTGTTGCAGAGACGTTAGATGGGAGCACTCGGGAGTAAAGATGGATGCCCCTGAAGGCTTCAATTCTAAACACACTTACTAAGCCCCATAGAAATCAACAGGACTTACTTCTGAGTAGGTACAGTTTGGATTGTGCTGTTGGTAAAGCTTGAGTAGGGATCCTCTGCAAAGACATCCATATCCAATCAGGGTTGGCAACCCTCTGCCTGGAATGCCCTGCCCTTATCTTTTAACATGGCTGCTCCAAAAGTCTTTACAGATTTAACCCTTCACTTCAGAAAGAGGTCTGAGAAATGAGTGAGAGTAAGAAGATTCTCTAACCTCTCTGTCTACCCCGTGGGCTGCTATAAACTCACTTTGACAGTCAACCCAATTCCAGTGAGTAATAATTGACAGAGAGGAAACACACATGATTTGGTCTACCTTCACAGACAGCAGCGTGGGACAACAATTGCAGCCACACTTCCAAATATGTGAATTCTCTTTTACCACTATGGGCAAGAAACAAACTGTCATGAAACCAACAAGGTGCATCATCAGTGGGTTTAAGGGGGTTGAGCTGGGTGCATGGAACCACTGCTGTTGCTTCAATGGATGTAAGGGAGTGAGGTTAAATATCAGTGAAATGCAAATAGAAAAAGAAAACAAAATATAGTGATGCTTTCCTAAATGCAATACCACAGCAACCACAACAAGATTCCTATGGGGAAGGCAGACAACTCATCACCTGACAACCAGTCAGGATTCCCAACCAAAAACCAAAACTAAAATATCCTGGCAGCCAAAGTTACAGAATCCCCATGCAGCACAACCTGACCTGGGGGCTGCAGTTAATGCAGAATGCTGCGGCACAATTGCTGACATGAGTGAGATCCTATCAGCATATAGTACCTCTGCTCTGAAATCTGCATTGGTTACTGATTTGCTACCAGGCCAAGTTCAAGGTGTGCTTTCCATGTTACTGGTGCCACATAGTACTTGTTCTGCTCTTGTAAGAAATCAGTCCTTTAATGTAGCAGCACCTATGCTTTGGAACTCTCTGCCTATTGACATTAGGCAAATGGCTCTTTTCAGCACCTGCTAAAATCATTTTTGTTTAGGCAAGCCTATCCAGGCATGTAGAAGCTATTGTGTTTTTAAATCTGTTTTTAACTCATTGTTTATTCTGAATGTTTTTAAATACCTGTTTTAACCATTTTTGCCAATAATTTTATTGTTTTAATTCCTTCTGTAAATCACGTTTAGGTTTTTTACAATAAAGTCGTATATAAATGTTGTAAGCCAAATACATAAATAAAATTCAGAGTCACTGTGGCCCTTGGGCCTCTTTCCTATTTTAGGCACAAAGGAATCTGCTTTGTACCGACTCAGGCCATTTGGAACTATCTAGCTCAGTACTGATGACATCGACTAGCATTAGCTCTCCAGGATTCTAGGCAATAGTCTTTTCAAGAGATTGAATTTTGGACCTTTGCATGCAAAGCATGTGCCCTACCACTGAGCTACATCCCTTGCTCTGTTTAAAAGTATATTTAAAAATTGTTCTTTTCAGTTCACTAATGAATGCACAGTGTACCTAGGGCAGATCCACACCATGCATTTAAAGCACATTAACATACATTTGAAGCACATGAATTCCATCAAAGATTCATGGGAACTGTTCTTACCTCATATAAGATTCCATATATACACACACACTGGAAATGTAAAAATATATACACCTCATATAATAGTTTATTGTTAAATCCAGTTGGTCATAGCAGAATATTTTTTTAAAAAAAATCAGTATTAGTTTCCTACCAAATAAAAACAGTGACGCCTAAGTAAGCTCCGTCTAATTACTTTTTTAAAAAGGATTGGAGGGGGAGATATTTACAGCATAATCCTTTGCTATGCTCACTCAGAAGTCACATTGATTTACAGCACGATCCTAACCATGTCTATTCAAAAGTCCTACTGAATTCAATGGAGTTTCCCCCACATATGTGGGATTAGCATTAGCACTGTAGTTTTACTCCCAGAAAAGTGAGTATAGGATTTAAACATAACATTAGCAAGGTTTTCAAAACAGGCTATGAATAAAACAAATAAACTGCCCTCTTCAACAGCACAAGAAAAATTTAAACTTGTTTGAGTCCTTATAATTAGTAAAGTATTGTAATGGCATCATAAGCTGCAGCATGTACACTTTTTAAAATTTCTGTTCAAAAATTATTTGAAAGATAAAATGCATAATATGCTTTTCTGCAGTAATTAAAAAAGCCTGCATGTACACTTTTATTATAATCATAACTGAAATTGTTTGCTGTGCATGCCTACCAAGATCTTGCTGTGATCCTCTGTTCTAATGCAATCCTGTGCATGTTTACTCAGAAGCAAGTCCCAATGTATTTAGAACTCCTGCACAGAGAAAGTACTCTTGATGTTGCTGAAAGCTATAAATTTACTGAATTCCTGGTGTGCAGACAGGTAGGAAAAGGAAACTTTTCAGAACTTGCAATGGGTTTTAGCTATTGCCTGGAGGTCAACAGATCCCTTGTTGATCAGAACCCTGACTTCACATTGGCAAAAAACCTGAAAGGGCAGGCTTTAGAGTAGCCAGTACTAACAGAAGTTGTGGGTGGATTGCTCACATTTCTGTGTATATCTCTTGAACCAGACCACCTAGAAACTTTTCTTTAAAATGAAAGCCAAGAGACTGGGTATTGGGTGACTCACCCCGAGACCTGGAGAAGACCCCCCCAAAATGGAGTCTCCAGGACAAAACTGCAGACCCATCAACTCTATCTATCAGAGATACTAAGAAGGTGAAGGTAGATTCCTTACATTTGCTATTCAGGGCTTGGGGACACGGGGGCAGGGAAAGGTATGCCTTTGGAGTCCACATGGGTCTCACACACAGATTCTTGGGAAATCGTGACTCAGTAGAACCTCACTCAACACTGAAGAAGTGTGGCCAGATGGGACTCAGAGCATAAACAGTCAATATAGGGTCTCACTGTCATATGGATAGTGAGGGAGGAGGTTATAAGCCAACTATTGTGTTTGCCAGTTGCTCCCTGCTTAATATCCATTGCAGATCTCCCTTTGTTAAATATTAAAGTTGTGGTCCAAGGTAATCCAGTGACGTAAGACAGAGAGAGAGCCTCTCTCAAGTTTCACTTAAAGAGAAACATCAATGTTCCATTTGTATTTGTATTTTAAGGAAAGGTATGTTGGCAATTCTGTGTGCATGCCTGAATTGTGGAACAATATTTATCTCTTGACTGGAAACATATTTCTACTTCCTTCCTTCCACCAGAGTTTTCATATTCTTATTTTTATTCTAGTAAATAATATCCTTACACGTGTCAATAGTGTAAACAGAAGCAGAAAAGAAATTTACTCATATGATGCATTTCTATGCAGTGATTACTCTCCAGGTCACAGAGCTAATTTGTCTAGTGGTTCAGATTGAAACAAAGCTCTTGAGCTATAGCCTCTATTTTCATAAGAGATTTTGAAAGAACACTGCCCACATCTGTTTTCTTGTTTAAGACACAGAATGAGGGAGAAAATGTAACGTTTGAAGTATTTGACTGGAATATTTGACTGGAAAATGTTCACTTTTCAAAGAACTTAAATATAACTTAAAAAAAGCAGATGCTTAATTTGAGAAATATTGAGTTATTCATCTCACAGAAAAAAATTCAGAATGATAAAAGTTCCATGGAAAAGGGGAAAATTTTTTAAGATAGTCTCTTATGGGTGGGCTTGACACACATACGCACACACCCAACATGAGTGAGCAAAATAAACTTTTGTTCATACATGGAGGGAAGGGCAATATTTTATTCTAGCCGGAGCACCACACACCTCATGAGGTAGTTCTTGGGAGTGGCCCCAACTCTTAGGTGGACCATTTGAGTTCAAGGGGGCTGCCACTGAAAGGGGCCCCAGAACACCTCCATGTTTAAGCAGAACACAGAGCATGGTTACCTGTTTGTATAGTTATGTTGAAAAATGATCACTGAAAGACCATAACATCTCCATATAAGAATAAGCCAATATTTGCAAACTATAGAGGTCTAGGATTAGTTTGATTATTCCAGTATTCCTTTTTGGCTTATTTTATGTGTGAAATATATTGTATATGATTTGTGTCTAAACCCTAGGTCTTACATTGATTTTATTCAAGGATTATGGTTTATCCAACTTCAAAGTTGTCTTGGGTCTCTAAAATTTCAAAAATATTTTGCCAAGTTCTGAGAGCATGCAGCATAATCCCAGATCAGACATGGTCTCCTGTGAATTTCTCTGCAACAAAACTGGATACAAATAATGCTACAAACTTAAGCAAGTCTCTCAGTAAATATTTCTGAAGATAATGACTCGAAACAAAAGCTGTTCATTAAAGAAAGGTAAAAAATCCCACACACACAAACGCACTTGAATCAAACCATTTGATACATGGATTCCACCCCCCACATTTCAACAGATGGCTAATAAAAGAATATGCAACTCGAATAACTCGCCTAGCAATTAATCTTCATTCTGGCACAAATATTTAAAAATTAGTTACTATAATACTATCGGGACTTACTGGAAAGGAACCCAAAATGAATAATCTTTTATAACTTGCAAATTTATTATATGCAGTATCGTTTCATAAATGCTATGGCATAAGAGAAAAAAAGCCCTGAAGGTTAACATTCTTACATATTGACAGTAACCCTGAACTTCTTTAAATTGTCTGCCCTACTGAATTAAAACAGAAAAATAACATATTATGTTAATAATATAATAAATTATAGTATGTGTGTTTAACTTCTAAGACAGAATCTCTGGTATGTTTTATCCCATGCCTATACCTGGCTATCATACGTGTGAAGGGTAAAAGATGAACAAAAGTATTGAAATAAATTCTGGCAGCAGAATTAGAAAGGAATAAATAAACCAGGCATTTTTAATGTAAGATTTATATATTTATGAGTTCTGTACAGAGCCTATGAGAGGGCTCATACTAAACAAAATAAATTATTATTGATGTTAATATGCAGTTTAAAAATGTATTAATAATTGATGTGTTGGGTATTGAGGTATCTTCTGTGAACAGGCAGAAAATTGGATTATTGAGCTCTTTGATTTAATATAGCCTCCCTTCTGACACATTTTGAACTAATGAGATTAATCATCATCATCTTCCTATAGCAAACTTTATAACACAAAGGGTTCTTTAGCACTGGAAAAAAATATGTCAATGTTCGTTTTGAATCCCTACTTTTTGAAAGGTGCTAACTTTCTAAGTTTGGAACTTGGTGATTTTGGGGTGCGGGTGGGGGGGAGTTAGACCTAATTTCAAATGTGATTTGTATTCTTATGCCCCCCTCTTATTTGTGAGAGCTGAAAATGTGGAGGAGGGCAATAAAATTTGAAACATCACCCAGTGGCAGGGAGAGGAAAATGAGTTAGGATTCTCTGTGGGGAGCAGAATATGGCTAGTTCCTATCTTTTTTGTCTGTGGACATGATCCTACATATGCCTAAGAACTGTTGATGGAGCACAGGTGTTTTGGATGGCATACAATTATACTACTGGAGTTTCAATATCAATTTGACAGATGAATAGGGTGAATGACTATGTCTTTTGTTTCCTACTCTGACTTTCTTTTCTATCTGAGGAAACCATCTGATACTTCGGAGAACCACCTGAAACACCAAGCTTGGTGAGTAGTGGTAACTGTTCTTCCCATTCCCTGGCCTGGAGAAAGTGCATCATCAGGGCCTTGTAAGCACACTCCCAACAGAGCTATAAAGTCCCAACCACCACTGGAAACTCTATTTGTTAGTGTTGTTAGCCATTTTGGACTTCCTTTTGGAAGCGAAAAGTATGATACAAATAAATGAACGCATGAATGAAATTATTAGGTGTACAAAAGGAACATGGAAATGAACTGAATTTTTGCAATTTAATATTGTATATATATCCATGGAATATTGCGGGATCTCAGAAATAGATATAAATATGCCCTTTTGCATGTTCCATTAGACTTCATATACTACAGATATACTATCTTCCTCAATTTACCAAATTTCTCATATTGTTAAGAGAACCCCTAACACATTGTAGTGGTACACAGTGAGTAGTCTTCTGCTAGCTTGCTCAAGTGTTCACAGAACATAGGCCCAGCATCAGAACCAAACATGGTGGGGCAGCACTCTGTATAGCCCATCACTCTGAAGAGTGCTGGGTAGCTATACCCACCATCTTAATGATCCCCAGTGACTCTGTGTTCCCAATGTACACTACTACATTTGTATTTGTTTATGTTTATTTAGACAATGTTTAAAGCTGTCCTTCAATGATAAGATTCCAGGGTGGTTTAAAACCATAAACATGGAATAAAACATTATAAATATAAACCCATAACATTTCCATTTTCGTTTAAACTATTAAAGTACAACAGCAAAACCCATAGTATCACTGACCTTGGTCTGCCTCACAGACACAGGAGAAGGCAGACCTCAGAGACATTTTGGATAATGAAGGTAGCAGAAGATGCAGTTGCCTCTCCCTGTACTTCTCTTCATGTGCCTACCAGGCAGGTGGAGCTGCCTGCCCCTACTGCTGTTGCCCATATCTATCAGGCAAGCTTGGAAGGCATCAGACCTACCAGAGGGCACCTTTGTTAGGGCCCGTCAAATGTGGGGTCAGCTCTGACAGGAATTTGTATTTGTTTTATGTTGTACTTATTTGTTCTCACTTCAGTTTATATACAAAGTTTAATATTTTATCTGCTGTTTGTCATGATTTAAGAGTACTTGTTACTGATATTTTTGAATGTATTTGTTGTTTTTAATTATTTTAATTGTTTTTAATCTATATTACTGCCCATTGGCTTGGGCATGATGATTCGTAGAAAGATGTAAAATAAACAAACTCTTCCGCATCCTACCAAAGCCCAAAATAGTATCCCTGATCAGCCATCCCACAAACAGTGCAGATCTTCACAACTTGTAACCCATCAATCCACTATGCATTATCTCTCCTCAGTTTTGCATTTGTACAATGGCAACAAAAATAAGGTTTATTGAGCTTCTCCCAGTGAGCCAAAATGCATGACTAGTGGGCCACACTAGTTGTACAGACTGTCGTACTGGCTTATGGTGTATTTGTCGCAATGTCTTACAGTGCTGTGTGCATTGCTTGGAAGTAACTCATTAGAAATAACAAGTTACTTGTAATTTGCTGCTTTTTAAAGTAACGAGTGGGTAACTTCATTACATTTTGCTAGTAATAGAACGACTAGCAATTTCCCTACCTTTTAGCAGCAACGGTAACGTTTCTTGCATTACGTTTGGAGTTACTTGGGGAGGAGGAGCAAGCAGAAATCTTCTGTTCCTGTGATTGGTGGACAGAACACATGTGCCTCACACTGGGCTTCTACGCAGACTCGCTCTTCCCTCCTGCTCTGTGTTACGAGGCAGGAGGTGAAAAGGGAGATGATGTAGAGTGGAGAGAGAGGGGGAAAATGGACAGTGGAGGAAAAAGCCAGGGCAAGGATGATGGAGGAGAAGGCAGCAGCAGAGTGGAGGTGAAGAAGGGCTGTGGAGGTGAGTGATGATGATGTGTGTGTGCATGCAGATGCTCCCCATGCATCCTGCCACCCCCAGCTGCTCCTCCCTCCCAGCTGCTCCTCCCCCACATCCCCTTTGCACCTCCTGACATGCCCCTCGCATGTCCTGCCACCCCCCACTGCCGCTTGTGCCCCCCGCTGTCCCCACCGCGGTCCTAACATCCCCACCGTGTGTCCTGCTGCCCTAGCCTCTCATGCTGCCGCCGCCACTGCTAAGTGTCCTGCCGCCCCACCACTCATCCCCCCTGAATTTTACCTTTACCTGAGTTTTCTCACATGATTCTCTCACTCGCTCGCTCGCACACATGCTCACTCACACACAAGGCTTGTGATTACTATAATAATAATAATAAAATTTTATTTGTGAGCCGCCTATCTGGCCGAGTAAACGGCCACTCTAGGCAATGTACAATATCATGATAAAATACAATATAACCAGATATATAATAATTAAAATTAAACAGCATTAACAACATTAGAAACTGACCTACCCCCAGAGACCCCATAGGCCTGCCTGAATAGCCAGGTCTTTAAGGCCCAGCGAAAACCTGTCAGGGAGGGAGTGTGGTGAAGATTGAAAGGAAGGGAGTTCCAGAGGGTGGGGGCCACAATCAAAAATGCCCTCTCTCTGGTCCGCACCAGCCTAGCTGTTTTAACTGATGGGACCGAGGGAAGGTCTTGTGTGGCTGATCTTGTCATGCGGCATAATTGGTGATGCTGGAGGCGCTCCTTCAGATAAACTGGGCCGGAACCATATAGGGTTTTAAAGGTCAATACCAACACCTTGAATTGGGCCCGGTAAACAACTGGTAACCAGTGTAGATCTACTAACACCGGGGTGATATGATCACGGCGACGGCTGTTCTTAATCAAGCGTGCCGCCACATTCTGTACCAGCTGTAATTTCTGGACTGTTTTCAAGGGTAACCCCACGTAGAGCACTTTACAGTAGTCTAAGTGAGAGGAGACCAGGGCATGTATCACCCATGGGAGCAGATGTACAGGAAGGCAGGGTTGTAGCCTCCGTATCAGATGTAATTAATACCAAGCCACCTGGCTTACTGCTGAAACCTGAGCCTCCATAGACAGCTGGGAGTCAAGAATGACCCCAAGGCTATGGACCTGGTCTTTCAGGGGTAATCTTACCCCATTAAACATCAGGTCTATATCCCCCAACCTTCTCTTGTCCCCCATGAGCAACACCTCAGTCTTGTCGGGGTTCAGTTTCAGCCTATTCCTTCCCATCCATTCACTTACGGAATCCATGCACTTGGTCATGGTATCCACAGCCAACTCTGGTGAGGACTTAAACGAGAGATAGAGCGGAGTGTCATCTGCATATTGGTGACACTGCAGCCCAAATCTCCTGATGATGGCTCCCAGCGGCTTTACATAGATATTGAATAGCATGGGGGATAGGATAGATCCCTGTGACACTCCACAATTGAGAGGCCAAGGGTCTGAAACCTCATCCCCCAATGCCACCCGTTGATGTCTGTCTGAGATATAGGAACGGAGCCACTGTAAAACAGTGCCCCCTATTCCCAGTCCCCCCTATTCCCAGTCCCCCCAGGCGATCTAAAAGGATACCGTGGTCAACGGTATCAAAGGCCGCTGAGAGATCGAGGAGGACGAGGAAGGTATATTCTCCTCTATCCAACGCCCTCCTCATATCATCCACCAGGGCGACCAAGGCTGTTTCAGTTCCATGTCCAGTCCTGAAGCCCGATTGGAATGGGTCAAGATAATCTGCTTCATCCAAGTGTGTCTGTAACTGTTTGGCCACCATGCGCTCAATCACCTTGCCCAAGAATGGCAAATTAGAGACTGGGCGAAAGTTATTTAATTCTTGGGGATCCAAGGAGGACTTTTTCAAGATGGGTTTTATTACTGCCTCCTTGAGGGCTGTTGGCATTGCACCCTCTTCCAAGGATGCATTTACCACCGCCCTGATCCCTTCGCTCAGCCTCTCTTTACAGCTCATAATGAGCCACGAGGGGCAAGGGTCTAGCAGACAAGTGGTTGGCTTCACAGTAGAGAGCACCTTGTCCACTTACTCAGAAGGAAGAGGCTGAAACCGATCCCATCGGACCGGAATGCTACTGACCGCCTCTGGCTCACTTCCTGTGTCCACAGCGCACGGAATCATGCTCTTCAGTCGTTCGATTTTATCGGCAAATTGTTTAGCAAATCTGTCACAGGAGGCTTTTGAATGCTCCATGGGTTCCTGAGCAACTGGACCGACCAGGCTATGGACCACTTGGAACAGCCTCCTGGGACAACACTCTGCAGACGCAATAGAGGCAGCAAAGAATTCTTTCTTTGTTGCCTTTGTTGCCACCTGGTAGGCAGCTATTGCTGCTCTAACCAGTGTCCGATCGTCTTCAGAGCAGGATTTCCGCCACCGGCGCTCTAGTCATCTCACCTCCTGTCTTAGGCTCCGCAACCGTGGCGTATACCAGGGTGCTGTCTGAGCTCTGTTCAGGGGGAGAGGACATTACCTGCTTTTTCTCTCTTGCTGGCCCTTTAAAACCTTTCCCTAGACACCATCTACCCAATTACTAAGCATTTTAATGTTTTAATGTTTAATGTTAATTGTTCATCTTAATATTTTAAATTTTCCTGTTATTTGAATCGGATTTTATTGTGACATGGTATTTTAACTCTGTTTTGTACACCGCCCAGAGAGCTACTAGCTATGGGCAGTCTAAAAATGAAATGAAATAAATAAATAAATAAATAATAAATATATAGGCTGAGCAGAGCTTGGAAAAGTTACTTTTTAAAAACCACACACACACACACACAGAGGGAGAGAGAGAGTCACTCAGCATTCCATAATAGAGCATGTTCAGTACTCATTTGGACTGTTTTGGGAGTCATCCCCTTTCTGGTTTTTCTCTCACTTTTTTTTGTATTCCCTCTTGCCCACTAATACTCATTATGTGTGGTATGGATGGTGATACCATGGTTATATAAGCAACAACACTTCCAGCCTGAGCTTCAGAAATAGAGGGAATGACACTCTGACCAGTTTAAGTGGCTAAAGTGTTTAAATCTGATTGGAAACTGTATCTGTTCAATTTGATACAAGGTGGCTGTTAAGCATGACCTAAAAGCTGCAATCCCAAGCATACTTACTTGGGAGTAATTCCCACAGGAGTAAATAAGATTTACTGCTGGGAGTATAGGATCAGTCCGTAACAGTTTCCCTGTAGACACCATACATGTAAGCACATATCTTTTCCCCAAGAATCTTGGGGACTGTAGTTTACCCCTCACAGAGCTACAATTCCCTGCACCCTTAACAAATTACAGTTCCCAGGATTCTTTGGGGGATGGTGGAAATGTGCTTTAAATCTATCATGTGTATGCAGGTTTGGTGAGATAATAGCTGAAGGTTATCAGCCCAAAATGATAACAAATAATTAGTAGGCATTCTAAAATACTAATAAAAAAGAAAAGGGAAAGAGAAAATATACTTTACATACATCATTCAGCTGTATTGTTAATTATAGATATAGATATAAAGGATAAACAGCATTTTGTCAAAAGTATTTTTGTCTACATTTTATACCTTCTCCTTGGTTTTCCAAGCTTGGCATGGAATGCTTCTTAGAAATATAGTAAATTCTCAGTTATCAACACTTCAGAGATGTACATCTCTAGATTATCAGAATCAGGAGCACTTGCAGACAACCTGTTTATTAAGAATTCATCCTGATTTGTTTGCATGGAAATGAGACAATGTTCATTCCCATTTATTTGCAGGAGAGTTGGATAATGTTCTGTCAAGCGTTTCCCCACACTTTCCAGTGCATTTCCCCATAACTTTCCTCCAAAGATCTGATTTTTTTGGGGGGGGGAGCATGTTTGTTGCACTAGACCTCCCAATCAATTATAATTATGCAACCTTAATTTCCTGGTTTTGTTTGTTGATATGCACCTTCAAGTCTATTACAACTTATGGCAACCCTATGAATCAGCGACCTCCAACAGCATCTGTCATGAACCACCCTGTTCAGATCTTGTAAGTTCAGGTCTGTGGCTTCCTTTATGGAATCAATCCATCTCTTGTTTGGCCTTCCTCTTTTTCTACTCCCTTCTGTTTTTCCAAGCATTATTGTCTTTTCTAGTGACTCATGTCTTCTTATTATGGTTCCAAAGTATGATAACCTCAGTTTCATCATTTTAGCTTCTAGTGACAGTCCTGGTTTAATTTGTTCTAACATCCAATTATTTGTCTTTTTCGCAGTCCATGGTATGCACAAAGCTCTCCTCCAACACCACATTTCAAATGAGTTGATTTTTCTCTTATCCGCCTTTTCCACTGTCCAACTTTCACATCCATACATAGAGATCTGGAATACCCTGGTCTGAATGATCCTGACTTTTGTGTTCAGTGATGCACCTTTGCATTTGAAGACGTTTTCTTGTTCTCTCATAGCTGCCCTCCTAGCCTTCTTCTGATTTCTTGACTATTGTCTCCAGTGTGGTTAATGACTGTGCCAAGGTATTGATAATCCTTGACAAGTTCAATGTCCTCATTGTCAACTTTAAAGTTATATAAATCTTCTGTTGTCATTATTTTAGTCTTGATGTTCAGCTGTAGTCCTGCTTTTGTGCTTTCCTCTAACTTTCATTACCAACATGGTCTGTGGGTGGGTAGGAGGCAACAAGGGTGGAGTGGAGAAAACAATTGTTTAAAAAAATGGAGTGGAGGAGAAAGGGAGCCAGAGGGCAAGAACATGGATAAAGGAGAAGGAGGCAGCAGCAGAATTGAGATAAAGAACTGTGGAAGTGAAAGATGGCATGTGTGTGCTCGCTCTTGGTACACAAAGTGGCCTCCACCACCCTCTCTGGCTACTGTGCTGCATTTGCAGTATTTTAACTTTTTTGCATCTCAGGGGAAAATGTTTGCTTGGGTGAGTTTCCCTTAGTTGGTGGCAGGGCAGGGTCCAGGAGGTGGTTAAGTGAGAGAGATTATGCTTGAGGGGGGAGGGTTGCACTTATTTTAACATGCAAAGATCTGAGTAGTGGCCTCTGCCTCCCTACCCACCTCCCTTACCAGCGGAGAGACCACCACTGCTATCATGGATAAAAAGAATTATTCTACTACCTCTGTATGTGTGTGTTTATTTTTAATGTTGTTTTAGGCTACTTAGATGTGCAGCAGCCAAGGCCAGCACCTTGTAGGCATTTTTTTTTAAAAGTAACTGAAATGCAACTGTAGTGATTACTTTTGAGAAAAAGTAAAGTAATCAATTACTTTCAGATCAATTGTAATTGTAACAGTAATTAATTTTTTTTGCCATGTAACTGTAACCGTAATTTATTACTTTTTAAAAGTAATCTTCCAAGCTCTGGCTATGTGATTAATGTTTGCAAGCACATCACTTTGAAAATCATTTTTCTCAGGCTACGTTAATTAACAGATGTGTGTGTGTGTGTGTGTGTGGTACTTTACAGAGTAAGACCAAAAACACATGTTTCTGCCTCCAGGAGCTTACAATCTTGAAACTGACAGCAGTCAGGGAATAAGTAGGGGTGAGCATAAACAGGAGAACAATATGCATTCAGGTAAGTTATATACACCTAGGGTGATGTTTTTATTTCTTTTTAAGGAAAAGATGCAGATGAAAAGATATTGCCAAAAAGGGGGTTGTGTCAACTTGCGGAGGCTTACAAAGAAGAAAGAATGGAATCATTCAAGGGAGCAGGATAGGTACTAGAGCCCTGTCCACTCCTGTAAACACATTCCATTTGAGAAGAATAGTTATTATAGGATTATTATTGGGCCTTAGGATTAATGAATTTACAAGGTACAAGGTACAAGGCACAGGTACTCCTGTCATTGCATTTTATGACAAAGTGTTGCTATGATAACTTTTAGGGGGGTTAATATTACAGTGCAAGTTTCTTTATAACACAGTTGCTGCATCAGAGATTTGGATATACCACGAGTGTGACAGTGTCCCCAAGTACAACACTGTATACAGTACTGTGGTTTTCAGTATAAGATGGAATCCCTATAATGTGGGTGCATCCTTTGTCCCCCACCCTCTGTGTTATAATGAGCTTCTACTGTTGATGTTGGTGTTGACAGATGGTTTTCCATTACTTGGTTTTCATTTGTACTTTGATTCACTAATAGGCAAAAATCTTTTAGTGAAGTTTCCTATAGTAAATCATTTTCTTTTGCTTCTGTTTCTGTGAATATGTGAAGTACAGCAATACTTTGCAGCACTAAAATCTCCAAAAACAATTGTGGAATAATGGCACTGACTGTTCTGCAGAGTAGTTTCCAATGGGCATGGGGAGTGTCCCAGTTTGCACAAGATAAAACAGTGGGAGGTGAAATATATTCTAGCAAAATTCTAGGTATGCTCTCAATAATAGGATTACAGGTACTCTGTGAACTATGTCTTTAATTGACCATGCCCACCTTTCCTTAAGTGGGGTGGTTTAAGCACAGCAGGCTTAAAATATGCATCTTGGACAAGCCAAGTTTGTTTTTTCAAGAGCTAGAGTCATTGCTGAAGTAGCAACATATTGTAATAATCTAATTTTACATCAAACTGCAGTTTCAGATTCAACTGTTAATGCACCCAAAATAGAAATAGAGGATAACCTCCAGTTTGAAACACAAAAGGCTGTCTTCACCATCATATGACATTGACCAAAAGGCTTTGAAATTAATAAAAATAAATTTGACACAGATTTCTATGATGAATAATGAAAGAAATATAATTTTCTAGGTTAGATTCTCTGTAGAAATACTACTATTTCTACTACTAACACAGGAAAGAAGCAAAGTAAGAACACCACCAACAAACATATAAAAATCTAATTCTCCATCTTTGGAGATGGCAGGTGTTCTGGTGCATTCATTATAGCTGCCCAATTTCCCTGCTTTTTAAAGTTTAATAGAAATATCTGTTGGCGATAGGTACCTTCTTCAACCGCAACGGGTTTTTGTTTTTTTTGCCTATTAGTGAATTTCTCTGTTTTTTAATCTGGGAGGTAACAAATAGAATTATGTGCAAATTTGCTGAGAATATATTGATCATTTACATGCTTATTGAGTTCAAGGGGATTTATTTCCCTGTAAGCATGCTTAGGATAGGTGAAACTGACCATAGGGGATGGGGATGGGAGGAGGAGGAAGGGGAGGAAGGGCAGAGGGGAGGAGGGGGAGGGGAGCAGGCCAGATGGGGGAGAGGAGGAGGAGGGCTGGTTTGATCATTTGCATGCTTAATTTTAGTTCAGTGGGATTTAACCGCATGCAATCATGCTTAGCATATGTAAACCTGACTGGGGGAGGAGTAGAAGAGGGAGGGAGGGCTGGAGTGGGCAGGGGAGGAGAAAGAAGAAAGAGGGGAGGGGAGGAAGAAGGGAGAGGAGAGGGGAAGGAGGAGAAAGGCAGGTCTGATCATGTTTATGCTTATGGAGTTCAATGGGAACTGCTGTGCAATCATGGTTAAGATAGGTAAAACTGACCCTGGGGGAGGGGGAGGGGAGAGGAGAAGGGATTGGAAGGGGGGAGGAGGGGGAGGGATGGGCAAAGGAAGGGGCTAAAGAGAGGAGATAGGAGGGGGAGGAGGGGGGCAGGTTTGATCATTTTGTATGCTTTTTGAGTTCAGTGGGATTTGCTCATGTGCAATCATGCTTAGGATAGGCAAAACTGACCTGCAGCAGGGAGGGGGGAAGAGGGAGGGAAGGGAGGAGGAGGCAGGAAGGGGAGAAGGAGGGAGGAAGGCGGAGGGAGAGAGATTGGGTGGCTGTGTAGGCACTGGGCAGAGTGGAAGCCCCTTTCCATTCCAAAAAGGAAACATTGTGAATAGTATCATTATTTTTCATCGTTCTCCCCCCTTTTTATTCTACAGCAGGCACATGTTGTCTCCCACTCAAATTTAAACCAAAGCTGTCCCTGGCCACATCCATACCAGACCTTTATTTCACTTTAGAGAGTCATGGTTTCTCTCAAAGAATTCTGGGAAATGTAGTTTGTGAGAGTTGCTAGGAGATGTCCTATTCCCCTCACAGAGCTTCAGTCAGAGTGGCTGACTGTTAAACCACTCTGGTCACTCGAACTCTGTTAGGGAAATAGGAGTCTCCTCTCAGCATCCTTCACAAACTACACTTCCCAGGATTCTTTGGGAGAAGCCATGACTGTCTAAAGTGAAAGAAAGGTCTGGTGTGGGTGTGGCCCCCTGATTAGGCAAGCCAAGCAGCTATGAGTCTGGTGTTTAGAACACTGACATTTCATTCTTACTGAGCATGCCCAGGCTTATCATTGACTTTAATGTTAAATTTCTTAAATTAATTAAAAATCAGCTAGGCATTTTTTTTTTACTTTTAAACTGCAGATAATGAAGGTCAGACTATGGGGCAATGTCAATAATAGGATTACAGGTGCTCTGTGAACATGGCTGATTTTTAATTAATTCCAACAAATTATGAGAACACTGACAGAAAAATCTCCAACCGGGGTCTGGTTTCCCCCCCTCTCTTTTTACACTTTCCACTCTCGATTTTCTCTGACTGTTTTGTGTATCACCATGCAAATTTAGAAGGTTGTTAAGCAAGCATTTCTGAGTACAAGACTATACATTTTGTAAGGTTTTGTACTGAAATGAGCTTATGGGAAACATCAGAATGGCATGGGTGTATTTTCAATTTAACATTGTGGAATGTGAAAAATCCATGCTGTCTATAGTATACAGCCACTCTCGTAGCTGTATAATTACTCTTCTATATAACTTTGAGCATTTTGAAAGACACCATTAACAAATGATAAAACCCTAATTCAATAAAATTATAAATCTCCTTACCAATGCCAATAGATGGTATCTCTAATATAAAATACACTGAAAAGACACACACTGGTTATTTCATTCAGGATAACCCAATATTAACCTAGGCCCTATTTGCACTATTCATTTCAAACAGTATCATACCAGTTTAAACAGTCATGGTTTTCCCCAAAGAATTCTGGGAACTGTAATTTGGTAATGGTACTGAGAGTTTTCCAGAGATCCTATTCCCCTCAGAATGTTACAATTCCAAGAGTTCCCTGAGAAATGGGATTGATTGGTAAACCATTCTGAAACTGTAGGTTTGTGAAGGGAATAGGGATCTCCGAACAACTCTCAGCACCCTTAACTATAGTTCCGAGGATTCTTTGGGGGAAGTCATGACTGTTTCAAGTGGCATGATACCTCTTTAAATGTATGGTGCAAATGGGGGCCACATATTTCTCACTAATAAAACTGTTAAATAACACGAACTAGCATTTTCTTCTTTTGAATTAGATTCCACAAGTCTTCAACATTATGTTTGCTTAAACAAAATGAAACAAAGTTTTTAACAGACGCACATACTTTTGAAAGGCCAGAATTGTAAAGACAATGCTGAAGGGGAATGGGGAGATTGGAAGATGAAAAATATGCATATGAAATGGTTTCAAGCAACATATTTGTATTAAGATTAATTGATTAAAATTGTTTGACAATATATGTATAAAGATTAATACAATCTAAATTTTAAAAATGAAACACTCAGGTATGCTCAGTTTCAAGAAGGAAACTAGAATGTTTACAGGTCTTCCATCAGTTCATGTGTCTCTGACAGAAATGCATATATATATTTATCCAATGGCAAAAATAAGAGAAAATATGGGGGGGGAGGAGACAATTTTTGACAAGCAAAATTTCTCAGGAAGATTCTGCAAGTCACCAGTTTTTATCTAAAGGACAATTTTGCAGGTTCTTTCTGAATAGTTTTGCAGGATGAGCAATGCTTCTTTTGTGGGAAGGCAAAAAATCTCTAATTCTCTACCTTACATATATGGGGAAAGAGTAGTGTTTCTGCTTTCCTGCACACCAACAGTAGATGTGTGAAAATGGCTAGTAGGAGAGGTTGAAGTATCCCAGCTTTGTCCACTAAAGCAGGGCTGTTACTATAGGAGAAGCAGCAACTGTGCCTGAGGCTACTAAAAATCATTCACTTGTTACCTTTTCTCAGATGCTCACGGCCAGTGGCATCACTAGGAGGGTGCGGGGGGTGCGGACCGCAGCAGGTGACACCATCAGAGGGGGGTGATTCTCAGCTTTAATTTTTTAAAAAATTAAGTTTCTAGGTGGTCCGGTTCTCGAGATATACATAAAAATGTCAGCCACCACCCAGTGGCGTGACTAGGGGTGTGCGGGGGGTGCAGACCACACCAGGTGACACCATCAGAGGGGGGTGATTCTCAGCTTTAATTAAAAAAAAATAAGTTTCTAGGTGGTCCAGTTCTCGAGATATACATAAAAATGTCAGCCGCCCCCGTTAAATCTTTTTTTAAACTACTGTATAGCACTTCGTAGCTTTAACCCCGCCCATTCAGGATTGCAGTCAATCAGTGAAGTGTTTGTTTGACCTGTGGCAGTGTCTAGTAAACCTCATTGCAAGGCCAGAAAATGGTGGTTTCCCCCCCGTTTATCTGAAAATCTCATAAATTGGGTAAGTATATATATTTCAGTTTTTTCCCCTCTTGTGTGTAGGAGTCAGATCCTGGGCAGTGTTTTCAAAACCTTCCCAATACTTGCTTTTGTGAGGGTAAAAGCATTGCTAATCCCATATCTCCAGAGTAAATCCCATTGAATTCAATAGGATTTACTTTTGAGTAGACATGGCTATGAACGTGCTGAAAATCAATGGGACTTTGGAGTGAATGTAAAAAAGAATTGTGTTTGTGTTCTAACTCTTTCTGTCGCCTTCTCCAGTCCTATTTTAAAGCAAGTAGGCAGGGCTTACTTAGGTATTACAGGTTTTATTCTGTAGGAAACTAATACTGATTTTTTAAACACTAATACTGATTTTTCTGCAATGACCAACTGGTTTGACAATAAACTATTATATGGGCTGTATATATTTATACATCTGCAGTGTGTGTGTGTAGTCTTTCCAACAACCCTGTGAGGTAGCGTTGGAAACCAAGGCAGCTCACAACAAGAAATAAAGCCATTTAAAATCCAATAACCATAAAGCAAGAATAAACAGTTGGAAAACAGCGTAAAGAGGCATGATTCTGAATTTTGGGTTGGGTGAATGAAGTTTATTTATTTATTATTTGATTTATATCCCGCCCTTCCTCCCAGTAGGAGCCCAGGGCGGCAAACAAAAGCAATAAAAGCACTTTAAAACATCATAAAAAACAGACTTTAAAATATATTAAAACATCTTTGAAAATATTTTTTAAAAGCTTTTAAAAAAATCTTTAAAAAGAAAATGCTTAAAAACATATTAAAAAGCAATTCCAACACAGAGTCAGACTGGGATAAGGTCTCAACTTAAAAGAACAAGTTGAAAGAACAAGTTCCTTATCACTTGAGGCTGTAGTTCTCTGCACACTTCCCAGTTTGAGTAAGCCCCATTGAATACATTGGGACTTGCTTCTGAGTAAACAAACATCGGATTGCACTATAAATATATTTACAGATTGTGTAATTCATAAACATATTTGATAGTCATGTTTATATAAATATTTCTTCATACTGTGTCCCAATAAGTATTTGATTTCACACTATGGTTGTAGATGATTTTTTCCTCTACATTTTAAGTGTGCCCTTCTTCCTGGGGGTGGTCATGGTTCTCTGTTGTTTTCATCCTGAGGGGAGGATAGGCTGAGAGATGGTGAGTAGCACATTTAAGGTCTTTTCACCTCCCCCCCTTTTTTATTTGTATTTATTTTATATTTCTCCAATATCTTCCCCTGGCTGTTTTATGTATTTTAAATATTTTTAAATTTAATAAATAGGAAATCATAATTGTGAACCTCCCTAAAAGCAATTTACCTATCCTTATGTTTTGGCAAAGTGATGGTGTGAAGGCATGGTGGTAGAACAAGAGACCATGTTTGAGGCATGTTTTAAGGTGTTTGAGGACTTTGTCACACATTACTTTTTGAGACCTGTAGATTCATGTTGGAAAGAACACGTGCATGTATTGAATGGTGGCTTGGGTGCTGTTTTTTCAGTCTAAGCTGCATGTGTAACGAAGGTGATACATCATCTGGCAGCTAGCTTCATAACGTGAGAATGAAAAACATTTGGATCACCATTCACTTGTTTACTTTTTTCACTATTGAGACCACTTCATATATTACTTTTTCATACACAGAAATTTAATTTTTGTATAGGAAAAAGTATTTTGTAAAATGTGAAGGACAGAGGCTGCCCAGTCAGTATAACCACTGTACAAGATCTACTCAGCCACTGTAATTACCTTTTTGTTTTGAGTGCCCTTTTGTCTGGGTCTTGGTTCAGGTGTGTATCCAACTTTGATGTGCTTATGGAAGGGGTGTGCAAGTAGTGCCCCCCCAAGTGTGGAGGCTTGGACAAACATTGTGTTATGGAAAACCAACATCTGTGTGAAAGTACATATTTGGGAATGCCATCAGTGTAATCCTAAACACACTTAATAAATAATGTCGAACTTGCACGTCACAAAATATATTCCGGTCATGTCCATAAGCACCAGGAGGGTAGTCGCCCAGGGGATCTTGGTCCCTCTGCTTTTTTGGGAGCAGGGTCCCTATGTCTCCAAGCATCCTACAGTCAGCATGAAAAGGGAGTGTGTTAGTCACTGAGAAGAGTCTTCTAATAGGCTTCCTTGCCTTTTCTGCAGATTGGAGCCAACCAGAGTGAAAGGAGGTGAGTCAGCCACTGAGAAGACTCTTCTCAGTTGCTAACACTCTCCACTTTCATGCTGATTGGCTCCTAGAGATGTTTGTTGTTGTGAAAGAATGCATTAACAAAGATCTCATTCTTAATACAGGAGCAAAAAAGGGTGTACGTGGTTGTAGCTATCATGAAGGGACCCTGCAGCGCTGAATTTTCTACTAAACAACTGATAAATACCTATGGAACTTTGTGTCTGGAGACTTATTATTAAGAATCACTTTCCATAATTGTAAGGAGGTGTGTCCACACGCATGCATCCCAGGCACCTAAATGTGGGGAGAGAGCAGCATAGGGACATAAGCAGGTGTCTTATTCCAGGGGTTCCCAAACCTTTCTTCTACATGGACCACTTGAAAATTGCCGAGGGTCTGAAAGTATCTGAAAATTTACTATGGGCATAGGCAAGATAATTAACTCCCATTAGTAATAAGAGCAAGAATTTGAGCTGTGCGTATGATATTGTAATTTAAAGGTGTAATTTTAATTTTGCTAGTTGTTTATGTCACTACTATTGCCATTACATTCAGTGATATATGGGAATTACAATTTACGAGTAACATTAATACAAAAAACATTACTAAGGATTCTGTATGGTCTGATACGGGAGGAGGTCCATGGGGGTGACACCATGAGTTACCGCACCGGGTGACACCAACCCTAGTGACGCCACTGCTCACGGCATAAATATTCCCTGTAGTATAACTATCTTAAAAAGGTATACCCATTGCTAATGCTATTTTCCACCTTGCAAGACTCTGCAGACGTAGTCCACCAGGACGATCTGTACAAGCCCCACTGAAATAAGCGGGATGAGTGCAAGGGCACTACTCTTATTTTAATTATGGTTGTGCAGGAGATCTTCCTGGTAAATTATGCTGTGTGCTCTTAATAGTTTAACATTTATCTTCAATCTAACTGTGTTAGGTGGTTTTAAACAACTATCTGTTCCAACACCCTTGAATTGTATATATCCAAAAAAGTATTGTTTTTATTTAATATCAGATATTTTTGCCACCCCATAGTTCATTATCATCTGGGTTTTTTTTTAGTTAAAACCATATTATTCAGTGTTGGGGAAGAATGTATTAATAGCACAGCAGTTGTTCACATTTCCCAGCTCCTTCTGAAACAAATCTAGTTAAAACCAAGTGGTAAATAGCCTGAGAGAAGAATTTTCTGCTTTTGCTAGCCAAATTAATTTTGTTTAATTATGCTACTTTCCTACATGCTCATTGTTATGTTTGCAATCATTCAAGTTATCCTGAACAAGCATTTCTACAAATGAGATGGATGTCTACTTTGCTGTTGACTACACAACCTGTTAGCAGTTGAACCACTGTTTAAATAAGAACTAGTAAAATGATATATCATAATTATTTCTCCATAAGGCTAAAATTAGCCAAAAATTTAGGGTGCATCCAACAGAGAGTATTTTTTTAGTAGTGTGCCCAATGTGGATGCTCACTCATTTCAGGTGGGGCAATCATACAGTCTTCTGTCCTGGATGTAACTGAACAGAATGCTGCCTCAAAGCTCCAGTAATGGCAGATTGTGTGGCTGGAATGTGGGGGAGAGCTGGGGCAAGCATGGTCGAAGAGGCTGTATACGCAAGGTTATTTATACCCACTGTTCTCCTCCTTTGGCTTATTTCCATTTTCAGCATCCATCCACCCTCTGGTACAGTACAGATTTTTAAACTGATTGGTAGAGATGAGTAGAAGTATTTGGCCTACATTGGCCCTGTAGGCATTTTATTTCACCTGCTTTGTACTTTAAGCCAGAAGGGAGGGAAACAGTTACTGTGTTGGTGCTGTTAGATTAAATTAGTAACATTTATGCCATACATATGCCTAGAGAACTGGCACTGTTACAGATGCCACATATTTGTTCTACCCTTGTAAGAAATGGAACTTTTAGTACGGCAACACCTATATTTTGGAACTCTCTGCCTATTGTCATCAGGCAAGTGCCTTTCAGTACTCTTTTCTAGAGCCTATCCAGACATATAGATGTTGTCATGTGATTTAAATCTGTGGCTGCATTCTAGGGCTGTGCACAGCACCTCCCCCAACCAACCCAGGGACCACTCCAGGAGTTGGGAATAATGTTTTATTAGGGGGTTTAATCCCCTAATTAAACATATGGCTAAGAGGGGGAAGGGGAAGGAAGGGCATGCTATGTCTGCCCCCCAACTGACAGCAGGAGAGTTTAATTCTCTGCAGTTCAGGGTTCTCTGTTGTAGGTGCCTTCTCCACAGGAGGTGCTGGTGAAGGAGCACCCCACAGGATTGAATCCTAACTCTTCCCTCCCCAAATGCCTCACAGCCTGTTCTCAAGGACCCACTGCTATGGTCTCTCTCTGCGCTGTAGCTCCCCACTTGCTTCTTCCCAATGAAGGCCCAGCTCCTCCAGCCTCCTGCAGCCCAGCTGATGGTAGCAGGTCTGGGTGGTTGCCATGGCAACAGAGCCTTGGATATAGGCTGGAAAGAGGCTTGGCAATTGGGATTCTGGATTCTGCCCGCACCTTGCAGGATTGAGGTACTGTTTCACAAACCACTTCCCTAAGGCAAACGGGCATGCACAGGAGCACCAACACCCCACAGAATCAAATCCTCCGCTCACCACCTGGTGAGTGGAGGATTTCATCCTGCATAGTACTGCTTTGCAAACTGCTTCCCTAAGGTGATGTCTTGATGGAGGGTACTACTATTGGTAGCGAAGATGGCAAACTTCCTGCAGTGACTGATGTGGTCCCTGTAGATCAGGCACCCATGATGAAGAATCATGGAGTAGATGTGGAGGGGAGAGAAGAGGATCACCACTTCCATGCATGTGCCCATGTCCAACTGCTGTCAAGGTCAGTTTACACTCTATGAGAGCATATGAAGAGAGCAATGCCCTCTGCCCACTTGTGGCAAGAAGCAACCACTACCTCCCAACATGCCCTCAGCATACTGCAGAAGGGGCTCAGAAGAGACAACCGTGTCTGCAAATTGCATCTAATTCTGGCAGAAAATTAGATAGTCCTTGGAAGGATCTGACTGAACTTTGGCAAGTTTATATAGTAAATCACTCTGGAGGGGCCTCTTTGCCAGCAAATTGCATCCATTTATGTGAAAAGTAAAGAAAGTTATAGCCATTTTTGTTGTTGTTGTTATGTGCCTCCAAGTCGACTGCGACTTATGGCGACCCTATGAATTAGCGACCTCCAAGAGCATCTGTCACGAACCACCCTGTTCAGTTCTTGTAAGTTCAGGTCTGTGGCTTCATTTATGGAATCAATCCATCTCTTGTTTGGTCTTCCTCTTTTTCTACTCCCTGCTGTTTTTCCCAGCATTATTGTCTTTTCTAGTGAATCATGTCTTCTCATGATGTGTCCAAAGTAGGATAACCTCAGTTTCATCATTTTAGCTTCTAGTGATAGTTCTGGTTTAATTTGTTTTAACACCCAATCATTGGTCTTTTTTGTAGTCCATGGTATCCACAAACCTCTCCTCCAACACCACATTTCAAATAAGTTGATTTTTCTCTTGTCTGCTTTTTTCACTGTCCAACTTTCACATCCATACATAGAGATCGGGAATACCCTGGTCTGAATGATCCTGACTTTAGTGTTCAGTGATACATTTTTGCATTTGAGGACCTTTTCTAGTTCTCTATTGCCATTTTTAGATTCTCCATTATGGTGAATGGCGAGAACATAACTTCAGATTTAACAGATCTGGACCTGAATAACAAGTTGAATTGAAAAGACACAGATCTAAAACTGGTTGGGTTGCTCCCCAGCAAATCTTGTGGCTACTAAAGATCCCTATTGCATACTATTGCTCTTCCTGGCTAATTGTATTAGCTTTTTTTTAAAAAAAAATGGTTTCATGCTGTAAATTGTTTTGCAAGCAATATACTTGCACATTGAGTATAGTAATAAAAGTGTACATGATTGCTCTGATTAAATACATTATTAAAGACAGCAACACTTACATGTAGTCACATTGTTCACTCTGTGGTACTGACAACGAACACTAGCCTCCTCCTCTGGCTTTGGTTCATGCCTTCTTGTATAAACCTCTTGACAGCTGCTCTGTCTGCCTCCATGGCTCACAATGCACTAACAGAAGAAGCTGCAAAACCAGCCAAGAAGAGAAGGGAACATGGAGACACATAACATCTTGATGTGTATCATGACACCAAACACAAACTACATTGGATTGCTAAATGTACATACATGGGAAAGATTTTCTACAGACAATGTATGTAGTGTATAAATGTTTTTAATGATTTACAACAATGAAATAATATTCAGTCAACACCTGGTAATTATTTGTGCATCCTTACTCCCAGGTAAGTGTATACAGAACTTCAGCCTATATACTGGGGAGAAGGGACCCAGCCTAGTCTTCTTTTTTTTGCTGACATTATATAAGCAACCATTCATGTGAGTCCCCCATCTGTAGTCTGAAGTGGTACAGTCCTGTCACAGGTTTACGGTATGTAAGGAGCTGTCAAGAGATGACTCCAGTGTTCAGCAATCTCTGGCTATGAACACAGCCGAGCTAGAAATTGGCTGGTGTGGTGACAAGATGGCAATGGAAGCATCAGTCCCACTCTTATCGGTACATAAAGACTCAGAGAAATGGTGAGGGGGGAAGAGCTGCCATATCATTGGGAAGGTCCACAGCCTAAAAAAGCTAGGAGCTGGAAACTTTTACCATGCTGGGGTAGGAAAGCGAAATGAAAGAGATAAGTGTTCTGGACAAACAAACGGATGGGGGGGGTGAGAGAAGTCAGGCAGAGACTGTGAGGGATGAAACTCCACCGCTCTGGAGAGGAGAATAAGAGAGAAAGTAAACTTTGAGGTTGTATAAGAATTACTTAAATGAGGTGGCCATACAATATTATTTGAAACATAAGTTCTTGATGATGAGAAGAGGATGGGACTTCCTGTAGGGATAATAGGTTATCGGGTGTCCTATAAAACCCTGAGGCAGATTTGAAGCTTTGAAGGAACATACAGTAGGCTGCTGAAAATTGTTGGACCTCTCTTAAAGAATAAGTAAACTGTAAGACCATTCCAGTGAAAACTAGGCACAACTGTTAATGGTTTTTGAATTTTAAATCTGTTCATTTGCTATCCAGTTTTTATGACAAACTGATGTGCTCAGCTGGAAAAGAAAAAAGAGACAAAGAAAGAGGAAAACTAAGAAGAAAAAGGAGTAACCTAACAATAATATCTTTAGGGTTCATGGATCATGTTACTGTGCCCTTCAAAACCCTCAGCATGATTTATGCCTTTAGATGTTTTCAATAATACATTGAGCATGAGCTGTGCCTTTAGATATATTTGCAATAATTCATTGAACATGCTCTAGTAATCTCTTGCTTCTAAACATGCCTTGTTGTGTGCCTCAGCATCATGTGTAATCATAACTTTCATCGGTGTAGCAGAAGGTGCTCATCACTCACAAAAAGACAGCAGTCTGACAGTTTCTGGGTACTATTATTGCTTTTAGTCAGATTTTAACTATTAATTGAGAGTTGGATATTTGCTTGTGAGGTCAGCAAGGATTGGCTTATTTTTAGCTCTGTTTTAGAAGTAACACAAATTGTACATAATTTGAAGCAGAATGAGTGTGCTTACCGTGGAAAAGAGATGACAGAAAGTGAGGGTGTTATCATCTAGCCCCAGATAATAACCTCAGAAAAGAGATTACAAAGTGCCCTGTTCTGCAAATTCAGTGTGCAGTTATCTGTGGGTGACAGTGACCTAGTATGGACACAGACTGGTACAAATATAATGGAGTTTTCACATAGATACATTTTCCCCTTATCTAGATGTGAACCAGCGCTAGACAGAGAAATGAACCCTGAGATATTGTGTGTGCACAATAGTGCCAGAGAGGGAAAGAAGTAGGAAGAGAAAAAGCTCACAGCTAGCCTCAGTTTTAACTGACTTGTGAGTGGCACTGTTAAAGGAATCACTTGGAAAACACACCTGTCTTGCATCTTGCTTAAGTAACCCTGTTCAAGGAAGAGAAAGTGGTTTCCAATAAATGGAAACCATCTCTCCTCCCCACACTGCTCTTTAAATCTTCAGTTTCACCCTTTGGAAAGCCCTTTGGAAACTGCTTTGTGCAGCTTCTTTAAACCTCCACATTTGGAAATTTAAAAGAGCCACATGGGATACTTGCAAAGCCCTTTGGAAGCCACTTTGTATGGCTTCTTTAAATTCCCAGTTTAAGCAGCACAGGAAGGGGGAAGAGGATTCCGTTGCAAGGAAACAGCTTCCCCCTAGTTGAGCAAAGCACAAAGTTGCTTCTAAAGGGCTTTCAAACAGCTCAGTGCTGCGCTTTGAAGTCCTACAATAGGAGCTTCAAAGCACAGCATCACCTGATGTCACTATGCTGTTGGGTGATTGACAGCTGGGTGGCCCCACCCAGATGTCAAGTTTAGCCCACTAATGGGTGGGGAGATATTGATCTGGCCCATTAGCCACATAAGGTTTCCTACCATGATGTAAAGCAATCACACCAAACCCCAAAACACCACTTAGAGTCATTGGACTCATATACAGCAGGTACTTGAAATATGTTCCTAGAGGTCAGGGTGGTGGCCAGTAATAGAGAAGGGTCACAGCCTATCCTGAAAACAGTGTTCTGGGCATGCACATAAATTGAGATTCTAAGGTTGGGGGAGATACATCCTATAGAATGTGACAAGGCCATCCTATGGGGGAGGGTTTCCTATAGAGGTGGGGGAGGAAGACATCTGGAGGGGGGCACCTGTCTCTTTGATATATGTGTGTATAGTATTTTTTAAATTTCTTTTAGATATAAAAGCTGCACAAAGAATTGAAAACAAGAACAGAAGCTTATGCACTTCATGAAAGAGAAATTATATCTCCACCTATGAAATGTTAATTAAAAACTGACTTTTGTAAATCTCAGAATATGATAAATAATTGTTCACTGCAAATAAACAGATGAAAGATTAGGTAATATAAAAACTCATTTCTTTTCTACCCAGCTCCATACAATCAACTTAATAATTTTCTTTGATCAAAGTTCCCTTCTAATGTGTCCTTTCCCTTACCTTAATTGTTTCAAATGTCAATAATTAATCTAGCTCAGGTTATCACATTCTCACAGTGAAGAGTGATTACTAAAGCAATATTTAGCAATTTTATATTATTTATAGTCCACAGGCCACAAATACAGTGAAAGCCATTCATACAATCACCCACTTGTAAAGAAACAGTATTTGCTGAGATTTAGAGGGCATATGTAGAATTAATACACTAATGACTGATTTATTTATTTTTTAAAAAACCAACAAACAATTGCATAGCACTGAAGATTTGGGGTATAAATCCTAATGCCAGTATAAGAAGATAATCTAAAGGATTTTTCCAAGGAAAAGTTAATTTAAACAATAATTTCTGACCAGAAAGAAAAAACCCACAGGACACACCACATCATATACCTCAAAGAGGCATTTTCAGCATTGCATCTCTAGCAACTATCTGAACTAGCCAATTCCTTCTGATAAAAGCAGTATAGAGTCCAATATATCATTTTTTGTTGAATCAATCTCAATTTTAATTCTAAAGAAACATTTCTTATAGATACTAAAGCAAAAAAATTATTGATTAAGCTTCATGGAGCACACCATTCATCTCTAAGATCCTGAACATCCAATATACAACATTCCAATAAACATTTAGAAACTATAAACTGTAGCAGCTTTAGTTTTCTGCAAAGATCCAATTATTTCCTCCAGCAATATAGGAAATTTTGAGGCACTCAAAACTGACAGTCCATAAATAGACCCCAAAAGGTGTAGTTGAAAATATTGCTTCAGCACTAGCAGGTAAGTGCATCTAAAGTGCAAAAGTGAAATTGAGCAAAAAAATCCCACCCAGTCATATTATCTAATTAAATGTATAAATCCCATTATTAGCTAACTTCACCCACAAAAAGGACTGCCTCTATTTTCAAACCTCAGTTACCCCATAAAGTTAATTTAGCATGCACTTATGGGTCAAATCTAACTGATGAGACATTATATGTCATGTCTCTCTACCCACTGAAATTGCAGGTGAAAATAGTCATTTCCTTTTTATATATGGAACCCCTGATGCCATACATCCCTAAAGGAGTGCCAAATACATAACCCCCAAGATTATCCATGCAGGTATATTTGCAGAAAAAGAAGCTTGCCAATTATTTGTACAAACTAAAAGATCTGGAAAATTAAGTTCTCCTTCCAATTCTTTCATTTCAAGTGAAAAACAAAGTGTAGAAGTCCCCCAAATAAATTGCTAAAATGGTGCATTAAACTTTTGAAAATACCCTTTGGGAATATATAAAGAAATACCACAGAACACAGAAATTATCTGTAGCAAAACATTCATTTTAAGTGCACTAATCTTACCCCAACTACTAATTCTAAGTAATGCTTATCTTTCCAAATAGAGTTATATCTCTGTCATCAATCTTTTTAAATTCAATGTAATCATTTGAGAATATCTCTGGGCACTACTGGAACTGTCAGCATATAAGCTAGATACTTTAATAATACCTACTGGCATTAATCCACATTTTAACCAATTAATTGTATAGCCAGAAATTACACCAAAAGTATTAATTTTATTAGCTCCAGTAGAGATGATTCAGGCCTAATCATAAATAATAACAAACCATCTACAGATATAGCTATTTTAAATTCTACTTGTTCATGTACAAATCATAAATCTCTATTCTGCCTAACTGCACACACCAATGACTTCAAGCATAAATGTCAAAGGAGAAAGAGGATAGCCCTGCCTCATGTCTTTCTCTAAATCAAACACACTGGAAAGAATTCCATTTGTCCGTACCTGTAATCGAGGAGAAAGGTATACATTTCTAATCCAATTCATAATTACCCAAGGAAACCCAAAATTTTCCAACTTTATATCTTTTGTTGTTTGTTTACATCACTGCATTCATCCTTAATCAACATAACATAATTCTGATTTTGTTTTGCTTTGTTTTTAATAAACTCTCAAAATCTTATCCAGCCTGTCTCCACCCTCCTAATAACTCCGACACAAATATGTCAGTGCAAATTCAGGTTTAGCTGAAATTCCATTATTCAATTCATATTTAGCTCATTGCAAATTTCAATAAACATCTAGGGAAGGATATGCTGCACACAGATTTAATAAAGATTTCACAGTTTTATCCAAATTCTACTCTTGTGAAGCCCTAAGCTTATTCTTATAAGGATCCTTCCCCTCGTACAGGCATTGCAAGCCTCCTATTCAATAGCAAGAATAAAGATGAACCTTCATTATTTTCTTTTTTTTTTTTTTCAATAATTTTTATTCAGATTTTCATAAAACATACAAAACAAAATCATAAAACATTCAAAGACAAAAAACAAAATCAAAAATAGTTAAACAAAAAGAAAAAAAGAAAAAAAAACAAAAATAAAAAATAAAGAGTAAGATATTGACTTCCCATTTGTCAAAGATCAAATCAGTTATAAGTCTATAATATATAACAATCCTGTCTCTTAAGTCATATTATAAAATCACTTTCCTCCAGTAGTTATCTTACTTAATCATCAAATCTCATAAACATTACTTTATTCTTTCCACAAAAAGTCAGAGAGGTTTCAATTCTTTAAGAAATATATCTATCAATTTTTTTTTCCAGATAAGCATATCGATTAATCCATCTCATTACTAATTATGATAATCTTATTGTCATAACCATAGTCAAAATAAACATTTCAATTAATCCATCACATCAGAATCTGTTAGGTTCAGTAATTTCAATAGCCATTGTTCTATTATCTCTAGTAATTCCATTTTCCATCTTCCATCTTCAGTAGTCTTGTTAAGTCCAGTAATTTCAATATCCAATCTTCCATTATCAGTATTCCATAATAATCTTGCTGTCAAAGCCATAGTCATATAGTAAGAGTCTGATGGGAATTACCTCTATCCCAAATATTTTCTTGCCATCCATTCTGAATAGGTTGCTGAAATACTGCTGTAAAATCATATCTCTGTTCTTTTTTTCAAAATACACTGGGTCATCTCTTAAAAGTTTTTCCATTGTCACATGGCTGCAGTTAATTCCATAGATTTTCTCTATATTGGGCTCCATCACATCATTCCAGTCCAGAAGATAGTCCATGCCATTGATAACTTTATCTCTAGAATCTTCATTAATTTCTTCAGAGATAACATTGAGTTCCAAACAATAGATTTTATTTCTAAAGTCCATAGACTCCAAATCTTGTTCCTGTTCCACGTTTGTTCCAATCTCCGGGATCTCCTCTCTCACAGGGACCCCTATTCCAGTCTCCAGGGTCTCCTCTCTCACAGGGACCCCTGTTCCAATCTCCGGGGTCTCCCCTCTCACAGGGACCCCTTCCAGGGTCACCTCTCTCACAGGGACCCTTATATCTTTAATCTCCTGCTTCATTTTACTCAATTCAATTTTCATTATCTCAATCTCATCCATTATTTTCTGAAACATAGTTATTTCCAGATTCTCAGCCACTTTCTTAATTGCCATTTTAAAAGAAAAATATAGGAAAACCACTTCTTATTTCAGCAACAATTGGGTTAATACTCCAAACTTGGTGACATCACAGTATAAACAGAGCAGACAGCCTTATCTCTCCAATAGTTAAGTAAACAAAATGCAGTTCCCAGGATCGAAACAATTAATGGCAATCGTCAAGAAACAGATTCGTCAAAATAAAATAGACCAAAAAGAGAGTAGTCTCAAAACAGTATAATATTTTTCAAAATAAAAATCTGGAATAGAAATCCCTCTTCTGTGTATATCTTTAGAATGCAAATCCAGGACAGCTTTTTGCAACAAAAACAGAGATAAGCTATTAATTAGTGCGTAGCAGAGAGAAGTTACGGCTCCCCAGTGAGATGTCAAAAACCGATCAATCTGGCAAATCTCTTTTAAACAGCAACAATTTAAGTCAAGTAAAAGAAAAATATAGAAAGAAGGGTGCTTGCCTGTTAGTGCGTTCTCTCTTAGAAGATAAGATGAACGTTCGCTTTAACAGATAGAGCTTGCTGTTGAAAATCCGTCCCACCTTCGTCGGCTGGACCTCGTCCCATAAATTAATGAGATCTGGTCGTCCCAACAAAAATAGGCTTTGAGGTTAATCTCTTCGTTTCTCCCTACCCGGGAGAAGTTTAATCAGTCAAAAAAAAAAGAAAAAACTGACTGATATATCTGAATAAGCTTCTTTTGAGGCAGGAGCCCGTCTCAAAAGCAGGCACAGGCTAAGTCACCCTTCCCGGAAGTCGAACCTTCATTATTTTCAAAATATCCCTAACATTCAGACCCCATCTTCATTTTGAAATTTATTTATTGAATTTATTAGTTGCCCATCTGGCTGGCTGTCTAGCCACTCTGGGCGACGTACAAAATAGGCATACAATACCTAGACATTAAAAATCTAAAAACAATGAAGATAAAATCTAGCCCACCCCAAAAGCCTGCCTGAAGAGCCAGGTCTTCAAGGCCCGGCGAAAACTCATCATGGAAGGGGCATGGCGAAGATAATTAAAATTACTTTTTGTTCTTGATGTGTATTTTATTAATGTTAAATATTTTTTTAATTAAAAAATTCCCCCAATTAACAAATAGCCATCAGTAATACTAGTAAGTTGGCTTCACCACCAATGGAATTTCACAGAAGAATACAAATTTGGACCACATACACAAGGCTGGTGCCAAAGGGTGGCCAGGTTGAACCCCTTGACCTGCATTAAAGCGGGGAAGGGTAGCCATTGACTGCCTGCTCAGCACATGTCCACTATCACTCCTGTCACCAACTAGAGCCTGAGTGACCAGCATGAACTGCAGCCATAACTCGGGCTCCTTCCTATCCCACAGCAAAGCCTTATCAAAGGATGTTTGCATCCGAAAAAACTCATCATACAATAACCACGCAAGGCCTGCAAACTCCAAATAGCCCCCCCAAATTATATCAAGATATTTAAGCAGCAGCGGACCCCTCTGTGGCTGCTTTTGCAATATAACCCCTGTGTAAATAAGGTAGGCTGGCAACCTGTTGGCCCATGTCCTCTTGTCCCGTCCAGAGCTGGAACCACGAGATGGAGACGCGGGTGCAATTAAATCTTGCTTTATTAGAGTAATGGATACATCTAGGACATTGCGCTTCATATAGAAACCTGCCTTACTCACTAGAAACCCCTAACTACACTCTAGACATGCTCTGCAGCGCATGAAGGAAGTTGACTCAGTGACTTCCCTCTTTGAGAGGCCAGTTTATATAGGAAACATTTTCGATCGTAATCTCTGACTCCTTCGTAAGTCCTGTCTCTGCCCTGTCCGTTTCTCACGGCGGCGGGTGCGAGGCGAGGGGGGCATGTTTCCAACGGCTCATTGGAAGACACCTGCTCTTGGGGTGCAGGCTCGAGGTCAGGAGGTGGCATCACGCTGGAAGCGTCCTGGGAACTCCATGGCAAGGGAGGAGCTGGTACAACCTCTGGGGAGTCCCCTGATGGGCCCTTGGGAATGACTGGGGGCAGCCCACTCTCCTCTACAGAGCTCGCGCTACCCGTGGGAATTGGCTGGAGTTCAAGTTCACTGCTCCTTCCAAGGCCCCGAGCAGACTCAATAAGTCCTTGGTCTTCCGCGTCTTCTGGCAGCTGAGGCGCCTGAAACTCATGCCTCTCCCCTCCCTGCTACTTCAGGGAGAGCCGAGGCTCAACACTTCTCTACCTTCATATGCCTGGGTCTATCATGATTCCTGTCTTCCCCTTTTTCCTTGTACTTTTTAGTAGGCTCCTGATAAAGCAGGGAGAACAAGTGCACATACTCCCCCCGCAAAAAAAATATTTGTGGCGAGGAGCAGGTGGAAGCAAAGGGGCACTGACGTTTCCCCAAAAGGAATAGCGTTCTTGGCAATAGCCCCCAATGGGTCCTCAGCAACTTCCATGGCTGGCTGTTCCATTACCTTAGGACGACCAGCTGGTTCCATGGGATGGTTCACACTCTCCACTGAGGCCACCTCCGCCTCCAGTCTTGGCACAGAAGATTGCCATGATCAGTTCTTGATTCTGGCCCAAAACTCCCACACCAGCCCTAGCTGCTGGGCTTGCCTCTCCTCTGCTAGGCTGGGCAGCAGGCTATCCCTGGCCCTGAGCCCAAGCCCCCACAGCAACATTCCCCAACTAGGCCATCCTGGCCATTGAAGGCAATGACAAAAAGTGGCTAGCATCCAAACCAGGAAAAAGAAGGAGGGGCCAAAGCCAAGATGCTGTCAGGATGCAGGACTGGGGCCCTGAAGTTACAGACGATGAGGAGAGGGAGGGGGTCATTTGGACAGAGTCATGTGAAGGAGAAGCAGAAGAGGAGGAGGGAATCTCAGAGATAGAACTGTCTGGGAGCGAGGACATTGAATGTCCAACAGACACAGATTCTTACCGTGAGCTTCCCACGCCTCCTCCCCCTCCGAACTTGGAGGAGTTGGAGAAGGAGGGAGGGCAAGGAGGAATCCAACCCCCTCCTGATCCAGGAAAAAGCAAGGAGAAACAGCCAGATGGTTTAAGCATTGCCCCCCCCGCTTTCCCCCATACCTGAGTCAGATTTCTCAGAAGGGGAGGGGGCGGTGGCACCCCCTTCACCACGTACAAGGAGACAGCAAAAGAGGCGGCAAAAGAAGGGGGAGAGGCGGGGTGTGGATGAGGGCACTTTGAGGTGGAGTGAGAGAATTCGCGCTCGTTTGCCCCCTTCTTAAGGGACAGGGGGAGTAGTGGTTCCTTGTTCTGTCAACTCTCTTCTCTGTTGCAGGTTATGTTTAGTAGTTAAAGTTCATGAGATGACATAGTCTTTGTCTGGATATCACTTTAATAAAAACTGATTTGCTTTCACCAACTGGTCTGGTTCCTGAGCCTCAACCTGGACACGACAGATGTGTTTATACTGTTGTAAGCAGTCTGCTCATTCAAACTTCTCATTAGCCTGCATTCCCCTGATGAAGGCCTGAAAATTAACAGGCTGAAATGTGCTGGGCTTACAATACAAATAAATTTCTATTTTTCCAGCATCTTGGCTTTGAACCCTCCTTCTTCATCCTGGCCATTGACCCTGTGCAGCCGACTCATCTCCCATTGTTGCTGATGCTGCAACTTCTGCCAGCTGGTGCTCCAAGACCAGCCTCACTGTCGTTCCCCCTCCAGCCATGCATGCTGTGCTAGGCCCAGCCTTCAGTGTGTCCAGCCTTGTTAAAATTAAATTGACCGCATTAACACCAGGTCCCTTACCGCTCATCCCTAATAGCTTCTTAGCCTGCTTAGGCCTTGCTCCTGCCAGCCCAGGCAGATCAGGACCAGGCTGGTCTTGTCTCCCTGACTGCCCCTTCTTCCGCTCCAGTGCCTCCAGGCGGGCCATAATAGCAGCCCATGGGTGTGCCTTGTCTTCATCTGAAAACACTGTCACCATGGGTGGATGCTTGGGTGGTGCCTTCGGGGCTTTGCCCTTACCCTTTGCCCTCCTCTGCCTTTTTAGGAGGCATAATCAACTCCCTTAATCAATCAATATCTTAATTAATTAAATCCATCAAAATTAATTAATTAATGGCATGAACCAATTAATCAATATCCTAATCAATTAATCAATAGCCTGAACCACGTAAGAAAATTAATGGAAATATAAACCACCTTATAAACCACCCTGTGTGTGTGTGAGGGGGGGAGGCTTGAATGCCACACAGCTTGTACAGTCCCTTCCCTTATATTTCCTCACAACTTAAGCAAGCCCCCTGTGGGGGGGGAGAGAAAAAGCTTAAAAATGGCATGGGGTGCCAGGCCTGAAACCTTTGCTGCCACTCCCTAGCAATCACTCGAGGGGGTGGAGAAAAGGCTTAAAAGAGGCTGGCCCCAAGGCTTATGCAGCCCTCTCCCCTTAATCAGCCACTCACAGCAGCAAAGGTAGAAAGAGGCCTAAACCCTGTCTGTCGAGAGTCCCGCAGTACACGTGGTGCCGTGCCAAAACAGCAGTCCCTGCACTGTCACTGTTGAGGGGGGTGGGCAAGCTCAAGCCACCCTCAATCCGCCCAGGGCACACAGGAGCCCCAGCTCTCCCCACCACCAAAAATCGCACTGCCAATGCAGGCTGTGGCGCACACAAAATGACACTATTTGCAGCTCAAAATGACTGCCACCAGCTCTCTCACTGTGCTGCTCCTGTCTTCCGTCTCCTCCGTCGCATGCCAAGTGGAAGGCAGGAAGGGCGGCACAGGCTTAAATAGTCCTGATGCTGCCCCACCCACTTATGCAGCAAGCCGCACAATATGCTAACCATGTGATGCATGACAGCTGCCCTTTCTTTCAATGGTGACTGGGGCTTCAACTCCAGCAGCAAATACAAATCACCCATCCAGGCTTCACTTGAACGGGCGGAGCGGGACATCTAACCTACTTGCTTCTGGCAAAAAGGGTTTACGTGCTCTCAGGCCAGCCGAGTCACCAGAATGCCGTTGTAGGAAGAAAGGAACCTAGTGTTGTAGAGAAGTTAGATAGGAGCATTCAGGAGAAAAGATGGAGGCCCCTGAAGGCTGCAATTCTAAACACACTTACAAAGCCCCATAGAATTCAATAGGACTTACTTCTGAGTAAATATGGTTTGGATTGTGCTGTTGGTAAAGCTTAACTAGGGATTCTCTGCAAAGATATACATATCCAAGCAGGCTTGGCAACTCCTTGCCTAGAATGCCCTGCCTGTACCTTTTAATATAGCTGCTCCAAAGTTCTTTACAGATTTGACCCTTCATTTCAGAAAAAGGTTTGAGAAATGAGTAAGAGTAAGATGAATGTCTACCCTTTCTTGTCTACCTTGTTGGCTGCTATACGATGACCTTTGTCGGGAGAGGGACATAGGGAGTGTGACTCTGTTGATTCTCCTTGATCTCTCAGAGGCGTTTGATACCATCAACCATGGTATCCTTCTGGGGAGACTCGCGGAGTTGGGAGTTGGAGGCACTGCTTGGCAGTGGTTCCGCTCCTACTTGGCGGATCGTCGCCAGAAGGTAGTACTTGGGGAACATTGCTCGACACCTTGGACTCTCCATTGTGGAGTCCCTCAGGGGTCGGTTTTTAACATCTACATGCAGCCTCTGAGTGCCGTCATCAGGAGTTTTGGAGTGCGTTGCCACCAGTACGCTGATGACACGCAGCTCTATTTCTCCTTTTCATCCTCTACAGGTGAGTCTGTGGATGTGCTGAACCACTGCCTGACCGCGATAATGGACTGGATGAGAGCTAATAAACTGAGACTCAACCCAGACAAGACCGAGACACTGTTGGTGAATGCCTTCCCAGTTCAGATGATGGATGTTTACCCTGTTCTAGATGGGGTTACACTCCCCTTGAAGGAACAGGTTCGTAGTCTGGGGTGCTTTTCGATCCTTCCTTGTCTCTTGAGGCGCAAGTGGCCTCGGTGGCAAGGAATGCGTTCTACCATCTTCGGTTGGTAGCCCAGCTACGCCCCTATCTTGACAGGGATGACCTCGCCTCAGTTGTTCATGCTCTGGTAACTTCTAGGTTGGATTACTGTAATGCGCTCTACATTGGGCTGCCCCTGAAGACAGTTCAGAAACTTCAGCTAGTGCAAAATGCAGCAGCCAGACTGCTGACAAGGACCAGCCGGTCAGCACATATAACACCTGTTCTGGCCCATTTGCACTGGCTACCCATCTGTTTCCGAGCCAGATTCAAGGTGCTGGTCATGACCTATAAAGCCTTACACGGCGTGGGACCGCAATATCTTGTGGAAAGCCTCTCCCACTATGAACCTACCCGGTCACTTCGCTCAGCAGCTAAGGCCCTCCTCCAGGTACCAACACATCAGGAAGCCCTGAGGACAGTTACACGATCTAGGGCCTTTTCTGTAGTGGCCCCTGAATTGTGGAATAGCCTCCCCAAAGAAATACGCCTGGCGCCTACGCTGCAATCTTTTCGGCGCCAGGTTAAGAGCTGGCTATGCTCCCAGGCATTTTAATGTGTTTACTTTTATATTTCTGTGGTTTCTGTTTGTGTTTATTATTGTTCAGCTGTTTTTATTATGATATTTTGTATTTTAATCTTTTTGTACACCGCCCAGAGAGCTATTCGCTATGGGCGGTTAAAAATGGAACAAATAAATAAAATAAATAAACCCACTTTGACAGCCATCCCAATTCCAGTGAATAATAATTGAAAGAGAGAAAATACACATGGTTTGATTTACCTTCACAGACAGCAGCTTGGGAACAACAACAATTGCTGCCACACTTCCCACTTCTTTTACCACTATTGGGCAAGAAACAAACCGTCATGCAACCAACAAGGTTCATCTTCAGTGGGTTTAAGGGGGTTGAGCTCAGCACATGGAACCACTGCTGTTGGATATGGATGTAAGGGAGTGAGGTTAAAGGTAAATGAAATTCAAACACGGAAAGAAAAACAGAAAGTGATGATTTCCTAAATGCAATACCATACCAACAACAACAAAATTCCTATGAGTAAGGCAGAAAACTCAGCATCCCACAGTCAGGATTCCTAACCAAAAACCAAAACTAAAAAAATTCTGACAGCCGCTCAGCCAAGGTCACAGGAATTCCCATGCAGCACAACCTTACCTGGGGGCTGCAGTTAGTGCAGAATGCTGTGGCACAATTGCTGAAAAGAGTGAGACCCTATCAGCACAAAATACTTCTGCACTGGTTGCTGATTTGCTACCAGGCCAAGTTCAAGGTGTGCTTTACATGTTACGGATGCAACTTAGTACTTGCTCTGCTTCTGTAAGAAATCAGTCTTTTAGTGTGTCAGCACCTATGCAGACACCTTCATTGTACTCTTTTCAGCACCCTCTAAAAACATTTTTGTTTAGGAAAGCCTACCCAGACATATAGAAGCTATTGTGTTTTTTATCTGTTTTTAACTCATTGTTGGTTTTATTATTTTGAATGTTTTAAATACCTGTCTATTAACTGTTTTTGCCAATAATATTTGTTTTAATTCCTTCTGTAAAATGCTTTTAAGTTTTTTTACAATAAATTGGTATATAAATATTGTAAATAAAATACATAAATAACTTTTGGAGTCACTGTGGCCCTTGGGTCTCTTTCCACTTTTAGGAACAAAGGAATCTACCTTATACCGACTCAGGCCATTTGATACCATCTAGCTCAGTAAAAATAACATGGACTAGCATTGGCTCTGCATGGTTCCAGGCAATAATCTTTTCCAGAAATTGAATTTTGGACCTTTGCATGCAAAGCATATGCCCTACCATTGAGTTACAACCCTTCCCCGGTTTTATATCTTTTAGAATTATTCTTTTCAATTCACTAATGAATGCACAGTAAACCTAGGGCAGATCCACACAATTCATTTAAAGCATATTCAACACCCATTTGAAGCACATGAATCCCACCACAGAATCATGGGTACTGTAGTTTGTTAAGGGTGGTGGGAACTATAACTGTGAAGGGGAAACTACACTTCTCAGGATTCTTTAGGGGAAGTCATGTGCTTTAAATGAAAGTTGGATGTGCTTTAAACATATTGTGTGGATCTACTTAATAAACTTTGCCTGCATGTAAATCATATTAATTAATTTTTTTAATGGAAATGAACTATAAAATTTACTGGGTGACCATAGGCAACTCACATTTTTCTCTTATCAGCTTTTTTCACTGCCCAACTTTCACATCCATACATGGAGATCAGAAATACCATGGTCTGAATGATCCTGACTTTAGTGTTCAGTGATACATCTTTACATCTGAGGACCTTTTCTAGTTCTCTCACAGCTGCCCTCCCCAGTCCTAGCCTTCTTCTGATTTCTTGACTGTTGTCTCCATTTTGGTTAATGACTGTGCCAAGATATTGATAATCCTTGACAAGTTCAATGTCCTCATTGTCAACTGTAAAGTTGCATAAATCTTCTGTTGTCGTTACTTTAGTCTTTTTGACGTTCAGCTATAGTCCTGCTTTTGTGCTTTCCTCTTTAACTTTCATCAGCATTCGTTTCAAATCATTACTGGTTTATGCTAGTAGTATGGTATTGTCTGCATATCTTAAATTATTGATATTTCTCCTTCCAATTTTCACACCTCCTTCTTCTTGGTCCAATCCTGCTTTCCGTATGATATGTTCTGCGTATAGATTAAATAAATAGGGTGAAAAAATACACCCCTGTCTCACACCCTTTCCGATGGGGAACCAATCGGTTTCTCCATATTCTGTCCTTACAGTAGCCTCTTGTGTAGAGTATAGGTTGTGCGTCAGAACAATCAGGTGCTGTGGCACCCCCATTTCTTTTAAAGCATTCCATAGATTTTCATGATCTACGCAGTCAAATGCTTTTCTGTAATCTTTAAAGCACAGGGTGATTTCCTTCTGAAATTCCTCGGTCCATTCCATTATCCAACGTATGTCTGCGATATGATCTCTGGTACCTCTTCCCTTTCTAAATCCAGCTTGGATGTCTGGCATTTCTCGCTCCATATATGGGAAGAGCCTTTGTTGTAGAATTTTGAGCATTACTTTGCTTGCATGGGATATTAAGGCAATAGTTCGATTATTACTGCATTCCCTGGGATCCCCTTTCTTTGGAATTGGGATGTATATGGAACGCTTCCAGTCTGTGGGCCATTGTTTAGTTTTCCATATTTCTTGACAGATTTTAGTCAAAATTTGGACTGATTCAGTCTCAGTAGCTTGTAGCAACTCTATTGGTGTGCCATCTATTCCTGGTATTTGTTTCTTCCAAGTATTTTAAGAGCAGCTTTCACCTGGAGAGGACCCCCAAAATCTGGAGTCTCTGGGCAAAAACCAGATACCTGTCAACCCTACTCTGAAGGCTCCCAAGCCACAATGAGGGCCTTTCGTTGTTTGTATCCAGCATGTGGTATGCAGTGGTGTACTGGTTCTGTACATAGTAGTTCCATTTAGCAATCAAGGCTAATAATTTCTGATAAACCTGCCCTCCATAAATTTGTCTTATCTTTTTTTTTCTTTTTAAGCCATCTAAGCAGTGGCCATCACCATATCTTGTGGTAGATGGAATTAGTACACATCCTTTGTTGTAAGCCACTTTGAGCACAATTTTTTTGTGGAAAGCCTGCATACAAATAAAATGATGATGATGATGGTACCAGATAGGCCAGGCTTTGCTTAATTTCCAAGATCAGGCAGGATGGGGTTTACTCACGGCAGTGTGACCGCAGGAATTGCAGTAGTCAATTATAGTTTAATAATTAATGCAACTATAGGTTACAGGGTGAAATCCAAAGCTGTGCTGGAGGGTTGGGACACCTTCCAATGTGAAAAAAATGGTACATAGTTATATCAGAGAAAATCACCTGCCTCCCCTTACATTATCAGATGTCTCCACTGGATCAAATTCTGTTCTGTGTATGGAATTGGCAGCACTGAATTTCAACTTCTGTCTTTTCTCACAATCATACATTTCAGGTGTTAAAGTTAAAAAATTTAAAAGCACAGCTAAAAATGTATAGTGTAACTGTGTTAAAGACATCTGTTTTTCTGAATCATAAAGGCGATGCCCAACAGAAGCCAGACCTCATGATTTCAACCGGTGATGCTTTACCAGTAAACCTCTAGGCTAGTCCTCTAAAGTCAATATCACATCTATTTATATGAGCACTTACTTACATTACAGAATTAAAGACAGAATTCTGTAACATGGAATAAAGCACTAATAGTGTGCAATATAACTCTTATTACACTGTTAATAATGGAATAAACTAAATTACAGCATTTCCTGTTGCTGACAATGTTAAGTCTCTTTTCCTTCCCAGGAAGCCTAATGTATGTCATAAATGGCCCCTGAGGCATGAAAGCTTTAAACATAGAAACTATAGTTCAATTAAGGTGTATCTTAAAAACTGAATAACAACCCTGTTCAAATGTGCATAGAAATCATGCTGATCTTTAGTTTCCTTGCTTGTCTGTGGGTTCTGATAACTTCTCCAATACCAGGCTTAATTTACCATTGCAATCTTCATCAGTTTTTATGTGGTAACTCTGCATGTTTTTTCCATGTTGTTTGGTTTTTAACAAATAGTTATAAACTCTTTTTAGTGACATTATTTTTTCTTAAAGGGAAACACTTATATGAAGTTTATGTTATGAAGTTGTTTATATACAACATAACCCATATTTACTGGAAATTCCAGACTAATGCTTTCTTTCATTTATTGTGAGAAAATGTGCTTTTAGATTTTCTCTATTTGCTCAAGGAAATATCAGCGAGAATGGGGCAGACAAGATGCTCAAGAAGGATTTTTTTTAAAGTGTTATCCTCACAATGAGACTGTGAGGTAAGTTATGGGAGAGACACTCCTTGATTCAAGCTCAGCCAATAAGCTTTACAGTCATTGAGATTTAAGAAAGCTTCCTCTTGGATATATTCAAGATTAAATTTAAGAAAAAGCAACACACTTTAACAGCATTTTGGTTCCCTTTTTATACCTTGTATAGCAGTTGTAGAAATTAGTAGCAGCAGAGGTCAAACAGGAGTTTGTGCCTTTGGCATGCATATCGAATTGATAAAAGAGATCCACTTTATTCTTGTTCCCATATCTGACATAAAGAGGCAAAGAGGTGAGACGGGACCTACAATTTTATTACTATTTAACATAACAAGGAGATCTGCAACACATAGGAACACAGGGGGTGTGACCTCCCTACTGCCTACATGAGGGCAAGCCTGACCCAGCCCTGAACTGGAAGCAGTGTGCTTACTGCTTCCACCCCATCTGGCCACATTGGTGTTCAGGAGGCCCAACCAGTTCAAAACCTCCTGAACCGCAAACTCTGGTTGTATTATGCAGGAAACGTCCCAATGGGGTTCCTTTTGCCACCCCAGATTAATTTATTTCCATGTTTAATGTACAGCACAATCCTAACCATGTCTCCTGTAGGGATGGGGAAGAATTTCACTGAAGTTGGACTTGGCACTGAAATTTTATATAATTTGCATGTACACTATCACATTTGCTGAAAACTTCAGAGATTTTTTCCTCCAGGTTTTTTTTTAAAAAACAACAACAAGCCACCTTGTTGGATATAATAATATTGTTATTGTTGATTTTACCTCACAGCACAGCAGTCATTTACACAGCTCTCTCTCTCTCTCTCTCTCTGCCACCCTTCCCTTTACTCAAATAATCCAAGTGATCCAACCTTGAAGGGATTGATGAAGGTTGCACAGACTCTCCCACCCAGATGGTGAGGATGGCAGAAGAAGGATCTACCTTGGAGATGCTCTTTTTTTCCTCCTTTCCTGCTGTTCTCTCTCTCTCTGTCATTTAAGCAGTGTGCAACCAGTAATTGCTCAAACTTTCCAGTGTACGGTTCTCCTTTCCTGCATTTTCAGAAAGATTCAAGATAATGCAGAGGCACTCCTAATTGCCTCAGGCACTGTGCATTTTGCCATTATCTGCCCCCATCACATGGAGGTCTTATTCTGGAAACTACTGTGATACAGAAACTTGCATAAAATTAATTATTGACAAAGTTCCCCTATTGAGTGTTTGGTTACATATTTGCTTTTCTAAAGCTCTAACTACATGAGTTTAGAAAAACCATTGTCATATTCATAACTTGCATCTTCTAGGCCAGATTGTTTATTAAAGCCCCCTTTTATTGTACAATGAACAGCACGAAAAGAGTAGATATTAAAGAAATACAGCCATAAACCCCAAAACCTCTCAGATGAACATACAATTGTGCTAGCTTTTAAGTATTTTGCCTTTTCCAGCTATGCCAAACACTGAGGTATATCACCTTAGTTTTTAAGAGGGCTTTATTCTAAATGAAAACAATCTAATGCAAATGTACAAATCCTTGTGCGGTGTTATGACAGTAGTATATTGTGGCTCTCTAAAAAGTGCTAGTTCTGCGCTCCCCAGTAAACACTGCTTGTTCTCATCTTTATCAAAGCATGTAGACTTACCACAACACTGTCTAATGAAAAAACTGCTGATACCAGAAATATCTGACAAGAACCAGCCCATGCTTGCTTCACATCTCATTTTTTGCAAGATCCAGATAGGAAACCTGATTATCTGATACAGCGGAATTGCTTTCAGCATGCTGCTGTGTGGCTGGAAAATTGTTCTCCACTAACAAAATATATTCTCAATGAAGGCTGGCAGCTTCTCTGTCCTGTTATTAATAACCAGTTACATTAATAGACCACAAACATGTTTTATTTAGGGATTGGTGGACCCCACCCATCCCCACAGATATTTCACTAATTTTATCAAGAGACTTTTTATTTTTCTTGACTTTACTTGGGTGTTTCTCTTGGCCAGTTTTAGGGCTGGACAGATGGGCATAAGTCCATTCCATATCAGTTTTGTCCTGGCCAAATAGGAAGTCTGTTCCATCCCATATCTGTATAGATTTTAATTGGGAAATTCTCAGAAATCCTAAAAAACCTGCAGAGATTTATTTCGTGAGACCAAACAGGCTGAACATTTCCTCTAATTGTGTGTTGTTTTTTACTATCACACATTGTTCCAGCACATTTGACTGTTCTGTGATGGTATAGTGGTTGCTGGCTTTTGTTTGGTCTTTGGCCATATCCTACCATTCTTGCCTCTCAGAAAGCCAGCATCTGGAATGTTTTGTGAGGAAGATGACTGCAGTTCTGTTGACACTGTAGCTGTTGGTCTCTGGTCCCTTCCATGATGGCTATAGGATGTTTCTCTTCCCCATGTCACTTGGCACCATTTCAGCTGTTTCTGCCAATTTCTCTTCATCTGAGCTGGATTAGCTTTCCCGAGAAATATGATCTTCTATTTCAGGACAACTTCCCTTGTCTGGAACAAAATCACCAATTTCATGAGACTTGTCATCATCACTAAGTATATCACTGGCCTGTATCAGCAGTGTATTAATTTTGTATTAGAATGGTTTCAGCAGAAAATATGTGCCTTCTTTTCACTCTGGACTGCAGAACAAAAAAACTACCTTGATTAATGCTTGAAAGAAGATAGAAGTGAAAGGCAACCTTTCCATGTATGCTGGTACAAGAAATGGTGAAAAATTCTGCTATTTTTGGATGTGGCTGCATATTAAGATGTAATTCAATCATTTATACTTTGCAAGGATCATATGTCAATAATGAGACCACTAGCAGCTTTCACTGATAGTGTTTTTTTTAAAAAAAAAATCCTGGTAAACTTTATATCTTTAACAAATCTGACAACCTGGGAGACCAGGGTTCGAATCCCCACACAGCCATTAAGCTCACTGGGTGACCTTCGGCCAGTCACTGCCTCTCAGCCTCAGAGGAAGGCAATGGTGAACTACCTCTGAATACCGCTTACCATGAAAACCTTGTTCATAAATCGGGATCGACTTGAAGGCAGTCCATTTCCATTTTTTTATTCCACTACTGATTTCTATGTTTTTGTAATCCAATCAATAAAATGGCTCACACATTTGCTTAACAATAAAAGCTGTCTAGAAGTCTGTTGCCTGAAGCAAAAAGTCTGAGCACACTGATGTGAGGTGTGGAAGAGTGAGAATGGAAGGAAAAAGAAACACAGTCAGCCTTATCGCTTTTTGGTTCATTACTTTTTTAAAAAGAAATGCCTACTTTACTTGGGGGGTGAGGGAACCTGTCCTGTCCTTTCATCAGTCATTCATCATTACATTCATTTCATCATCATATCACAGCAAAATACTAAAACAAAATTCTGATCAAACCTCATTTACTTGCATATGTGTGGGAACCCTGTCCTGTCTTTTTATCATTCATGTCAGAGACAGAAATTAACCCTGAGCATAAATGGCTATTTGATGGGCAGTTAACTGGCTTATTAACCTGTGAATAAAAAACAACCAGGAAACATATGGAGATAACATCAACAGTACTATATATAACCATTACACCATGGTTATAGGAGATTAAATAAACTATGTAGTTTTTGTAACAATAATGGATTGAAATGAAAGAAACCTGATTTAATGAATTACCAACTACTACGGATTGGAATATGGTGATGGTCTGAAGGACCACAAGCAGCATGAAATACCAAAGTGAATCACATCCCTAGCTGGTACTGAATCTTTGGTGGACAGGACAGGAGCCTGGATCCCCTCACCATTGTCCTTGGTCCTGAACCTAGCATTCCCCCACCACTGAAGCTCACTCAGCTTGAAACCCACATATGCAGGAGAGAGAGGCAATGGATGGAGGACTGTTAAGAAGACTCCATGGTTTAGTTTTCTTCTTTGTTGTTTCTTTGTTTTTTTGCAGGCCTTGTTCCTGTACCAAGGAGAAATAAGCACACATTTATTGGCAAAGGGATGGGTGGGGAATGTGATTTCTTGTCAAAAGTGATGAAGGGCAATTTCTTTGCAGAGGGCAAAAGTGATGCAGGAGTGAAGGGTGATGCAGTGATGACATCACTTCACATACTGTAAAAGAGTTATCAAAGGCTATTTTGCAAATATCTTTATTTTTATTTTGTGATTTGAAGTGTTTGCTATGCATAGCTGAACAGATCTCAATGAACTTTGAATGAACCCTGACCCTAAAGTTTAATCGACCCAAACTGTAGAATAAAAAGTATATTGGGGTAACAATTTAACTTGGGGCTTGGGGTAAGTTGTTACCTCATATGGGAAAACCCATTCACACTTGGGACAGACAGCAAACTATTTATGATTACCAACTGTATTTTCATGACATTGTGTACTGGCTTGTCATTGACAACGTCCTTACAGGACAAAGTTATAGAAATGTTGAGCTCTGAATTATTGCACCCAATGAAGCTATCTCATATCACAGGATGAAGATTATTTAGTTATACATATTCAAATTTTGCTGTTTATTGCATTTGTAATATATACTAAAATATTGTGTGGGCTGCTGAATGTTATTTTAGCATTGATCTTTGCACATTCACAGTCTCTTCTTGTAAGATACGTGGCCTCACATTTCAGTTTCATGTTTTATTTTAAGTCAACATATTATAGGACCATTATAAAAATGCAGAACTGTACTTACTGCATGATAACTACAACATTTGTTTCATGTTTTAATCACTATATTTCATGTTGTGAACACCTCAGTTATAACAGGTGTCTCTGTCAAAACACAGGGTGATGTTTAGGATACCACACTTCTGCTGTCTCGGTGGCTGTTGCACTGCTGGTGGGTGAAAAGTGTTCCTTGCACATGTCCTCCTATGACACAATATCATATTCATGCCTCTCATCCTCTGATGCCTCCTCCTCTGTCCTGCATTCTTTTATACTCTTCATGGTCTTGATATTTTAGATGTATCAGCTATTTATGTGCAACTATAACCAATTATACTGATATTTTACAATGTATTAAAATAAATGCCAAAGTTTACAAAGTCTTTCTTTTTGAATCAAGTTTCATGGAGCATACAACAAAATTCCAGCAAAGAAGTTACCTGAAAGATGATGGTCCCAAAATGGCAGCCCTCTGGTACCAATCCACACTGATCTGACTTTTCAGTGAGGATGGCAAAAAACCCAATTCTGTTTGCAGTGGTTAGAATGTTGGACTATGACCTGGGAGACCAGGGTTTGAATCCCCATAGCCATGAAGCTCACTGGGTGACCTTGGACCAGTCACTACCTCTCAGCCTCAGAGGAAGACAATGGTAAACCACCTCTGAATACTGCTTACCATGAAAACCCAATTCATAGGGTCGCCATAAGTCAGAATTGACTTGAAGGCAGTCAATTTCCATTTTTTCACATTTAAAGGTGGATTTATTCTATTTGCACTTTGTGAAACAAGCTGCAAACCAAAACACAGCTTTAAAATTCACACTTCTCCAAATTTTGAAATGGAGTTCTCCAGCCAAGTAATGTGCACAAAATGCATATACTAGGGAAGTGTGCATATAAACACATATATCAGTGAAAATAAGATGCAAAAATACATCAAAGAAAATTTATTTGCAAAAATCTGCATATTAAGCAAACTTGCATATAAAATATGCATATTAGCTTGCACTAAAATGCTGATGAATTTTAAGGGACTTTTACTCAAAAAAATTACAAACTGACATGGAAATGTGGATAACTGAACTTAAGCCTGGAAAAATTAGAAACTGGGGGGGAAAAACCAAACTGACATATTTGCCCATCCCTACCCTTCAATCATATGAGAGCAGTTCAAAAATCTTAAAACTCTCTGCCCCTTCCTTCATAGATTTGTTTTGTTTGAGATGTTTCCTTTTTGCCTATAATCGACCAGTTGTCCTTGAGTAGCCTAGTCTAAATGTGCCTTGTCAAATGATGTCCCAGTACGTTCTGTATGAGCTGCTGCCCATCAAGAGTGAAAGACTCTCTGGGTTTTTTGAAACAGTAATGAGGGTGTTTGACTTTGTCCCCATTGTTTCCGTATAACTGCCTGTGGAGCGATCCTCCATACTAAGAGTTCCATGTCTGCAGAATGGCAGAGGAGAGCAATCGGAACCACACCAGTGAATACAAAAAACAATGACCAATGTAAGCTCCCTCCACTCTTATATGAGCAGTTGCCATTCAGACTTGGTGTGTAGATCTTAATAAACACAAATAATTTGGGAATTAACACTTATTAGCATTATTTTCTCTCTGTTAGAAATCCTCTATTTCCAGTACCGAGTAGAACTAGGATATAGATTTCTGAAAAGTGTAGCAACTTTGACATTCAGTTGAAATGAGCAATCACATAACAACTGGGAGTCAGGAGTGACAATATTGCAAGTGGAAGTATGCATCTCAAAGGAACTGTGAATAGACCCATAATGATTTTTATTTATTGCCTCAGAAGGGCTACAGGGAGACCTATTAATATTATATATGGCCACTTGGAAGTTGAAGCAATCAGTCATGTAGCTCAACTTTCCCCCCTCTTTTAATAGAAATTGTTCATTAATCTTTATGGGTGGAACACGGCGCCCCTAATTAGTTACCATCAGGTCCCTTACTGCAGTAAGACAGTTTTCTATGACACTAGTGGACACTCATTGCTGTGACATTACTGGAAGAACTATGACCACAGCAACACTGAAGATAGAACAGGAAAATTTATTGTCAGAATGTGTGACTATTAAAACAAACATGCCTCATGGTATTAATTAAAAAAGAGAAACAGACAGATTGGAATTAAAGTGTTAGGATAGTAGCTTTGTGATTAGATCACATTGCAAGTATAACTATTAACTGCAAAAAACAAGGTTCATGTGACGTGTCCAACACTTACTAAGGATGTTCTTCTACCCCAAGCAATCTCTTCAACATTAATAGTGCGTCACTTCACGATGTTAACAATGAACTTGCAAACACATCCACATATTCCTCAAAGAAACATTGTCAACAATACAACAACAAAGGTAGCATAGTGGTGAAAAACACTGAGAAACACAAATATCATTCAACCATAATCTTGATCTAAAAAATCAACAACATAAACATATTCATCTTCAGTAAAACTACTAAGATTACTAGCTGATTGTTCTGCAAATGGAGTCCCAGATACTGGGTTTCCTGGAAATATGTTTTCCTGTATGTCCTGAATATTATTGTGCACTTTGTACATATCCCCCAATAAATGTTATTCTGTTGAGAATCATCAGGTAGAGATCTTCTGAGGTCTGCAATATATCTCTTCAGAAACAAATGCTGTTCTTGCATTTCTTTTATTATTATTTTTAAATTATCTGTCAGCATGTTTTTTCCACTGAAAAAGAACAATAAGAAATCATCAGCACAATAGCAGAATAATATAGTAGGGTACTATTTACTTAATTTATTCCAATCCATTTTTCTCACACATGCAGTACAACAAAGCCACCCATTTACCCATATGCATGCAGTGCAGAAAATGACAGGGAAAGGAGCAGAACCAGAGTTATCCCCTGTGCATACAGTGTCACAGGAACAATGCTTGCAGAGAATAGTGTAAGCCTGATAGATTGACTCCCCACAGAACTCTCACATAGCCGTGGCTAAGTATCAGACAGTTATGCAGAAAGCAATGCGCTATGTTCTGATTAATGTTAATAATAATGACATTTAGAATTAATGGTATTATCATAATATTAAGTTAGGAGGGGGACTAAAGAAAGATTTTATAGAGACACATGTATGCTGCTGCTTGAGTTCTATCCTAGGCCACCATTTTGCCATTAGATTACCTACCAATAAACCCACTGAGACAGGACAGAGGGACAGTGTGGGGCAAATGTCCAAATCACGCTTATTCATTGAAAACACAAAATATGTTCATTCAGATGTTAGTAACAGCATTATTTCTTTTGAACAGTAATTCAAAAATATTGGAACTGGTCCAGGTTGGTACAGTGTCTACACTGGCACCTTCTGTCAGAAAGAAATCCATGCGTGTGGAACTCTTCTAGCATAATCAGGGATGGAAGTATCTGTTAGTTTTAGTTTTCTTAGTTTCTCATTTTTATAATCTTAAATTCTGGTCTCCACATTTTTGCAGAAATTCACTTAAAAACAACTCATGAAAACTCTTCAGCATTTTAGTGTGATTTTTTCCTAAAACACATTTGAGATGCAATTTTGACTAATTTATGCATTTTTGCAAGCAATTCCTCCTAATATAACACATTTTTGTCTGTTATTTTCACTAATGCAGTCATTTTCATGTACACTTTCCCCTAATATATAGATTTTTTTGTAAATAACTTCCTGGTTGGAGACCTGCATCACAACATTGAGATGGCTGTGTTTCAGTTTTCAAATTGTTTCAGAAAGTGTGGGTTTGATAAGTTCATCTTTGCATTCAAGCTCAATCAACTTTCTCCCCATCCTTAAGCTTGACCCATGGTTGGGATGTGATGAAGATGAACCTTGGATCAATGGCTGTTGCTGGTGTTCTAGTTGCTGTTCAGCATGACTTGTAGAGGAAATATTGTTATTGCCTTTTGATGTGGCTGTGACTATCTTCAGCAGAAGACGGTTCCTGTGATACTGTCCCTCCTCCTCACCAATATTTTTTAACGGGTTGAGAACTTCTGCTGAAAAGAGAAATGAAGTTTTTAAACAAACAAACAAAGAAACAAACAAACAAACCCTAATGCAAGTCTAAGAACGATAGCCCTGCTTGCCTGCCTCTCATTCTATATAGCAGAGGTAGCTAATCCGTAACTTACATCCAGCCTGCCAAGCTGCGGGAAGTGGCCCACTGGCCCCTGCAGTTTAATCTGTCAATTATGTGTGCCCCATGCCTGAACACTTGCGGCTGATAGCAAGCGGGGTTGAAGAAAGGGCTACTTTATTGAACTATAACAAACCCCTTAAACTGACCTGCAGAGGGGAAACCAAGGTGTGGGAAAAGTCTATAAGCAGGCAGCTGCAATACAGCTCTCGGGCGACCAGACCCTGCTGGAGAATGGGCAAGCCGTTCTGCTTACCCTTTACTCCTGCCATACCATGTAGGTGAGCAGGGGGGCCTTCCCACACCACCACCCCCGGGGCCCTACAACTCCAGGTGGATGAGGTAAGTTGGCCCCAAAAGCACCCCATTTCCTGCCTTTTGACCATAAAGCCTTCAGAGACAGGCCTCCAGAGCCACAAATCACCTCCAAAGGTGCCTAAGGGGGCCACCTAGCTGTCCTTATGTACTTCCCTTCCCGCACCTTACCACCACAAAAGGGGGACAAATCTCTCTTTAGTCCCCCTTTACCCCACTGCCGAGAAGCACCTCTCACAGACACCTCTGCAGTTCCGCTAGAAAGATGTTGTTCCCTGCATCTGTCAGGTGAACTCCATCAGCCCTGTAAAGCTCAACCCTAGAATGCTTAATAATGAGGGTGATGTAAAGCCAACCCTCCGTGTGCCAGAATAGCCAACCAAATTTGCCGATTGACCTACCCACCCTATCTATCCCCCTTGGGTCTCCCAAACAATGTTGATGTGTGTGTGTTGTTGCGTGAAACAGCATACATTACGTTGGAGTTAAATTGAGCAAGAAACTTCTTCAGAGCATTAGAGCATGTTAAGAGTCTTTATTAAGACATTATGGCCAAAGGCTTAAGAGTAAATACATATAGAGTTTCTTCAGTCACCCCCCTTCTGGTACATCTCTCTTCAAAGGTAAACACAGAAGACAACCTCTCCATTCAGAGGCAATACACAGAAGACACAGCTTAACACAGATAGCTGCTAGAACTTTTCCCAGTCTATCGCGATGGTTACCATAGCAACGGCCTTGGCAGTCCGTTCCCAGACTGGGCAAAGACATAACTCCCCCTAGTTGCAGTTTTTCAGACTTGATGGAAAACAAACTCAGTGACAGTGTGGTTCAATGGTCAACAATCCCCCCTTTTCCCCCATCATGTCTGTAACTCATTACAACAATAACAACAATACATTTCTCCAATACATCTTGCAATACAGCTCACATTTCAGTACAGTTCAAAACATCTCTGTACATTTAGCTAGAACTTTATTCAATCAAATTTCAACTCATTCCAAGCCTTGTCACCAGTTTGCCAAATTTCTCCTCACACAACGGCTTGGTCATTATGTCAGCCACCATGTTGTTAGTGTCACAAAATGTCAGGTTAACGAACCCCTGCTGCACACAATCCCTTACGTGAAAGTATCTGACACTAATATGTTTTGTTCTTTTGGTATGAGCTTCTGATGTGGCTATCTTGATGCAGGTCTGATTGTCTTCATATACAGTAATCGGAAATTGCATATCAATGCCTATCTCCTGCATGAGCATTGCGAACCATTGTAGCTCATTACAGGCCTGTGATAGAGCCACATACTCTGCTTCTGCACTTGAGGTTGCCACCACATTTTGTTTCTTGCTACTCCAGTCAATGCATGACCCGTGCCACATCACAACTATGCCAGAGGTTGACTTACGACTGCTCAGTTCCCCTGCATGATCAGCATCCACAAAACATTCAAGACCTCCTGTCTTTGCTCCTGACAAAACCAGACTCTTTGTCTTCATGCCTTTCAGATTTACGTCAAGATCTGGTTTAAATGTTTGCGCTTGTGTTTCTGGACACCAAACTCTGAAATATGCATTCTCTTGTGCTCTAGGTGCATGTTTGCCACGTCTCTTACCCTGTGGCTTGTAAACTCGGCTGCGATGCACTCTTTCAGGCATCAGCCTGACTGCATTACATGAATACTGTGGCTGTGTGCTTTTAACAGCTGTCTTCTTACAGCTCTGACCGTCATTCTCTTTCTGCCCCATTGAACTCAAGGCATCAGCACACTTCACACCCATGGACATTCTAAACTGCCCCTGTGTCATGAATCCTTGGCAGACAACTTTGCCTCTTCTCTGCATAAAACATTTTCCTCTATCAAATGTTACACAATACCCAGAAGTCACCAGTTTTTGCACTGATAAAATATTATGAGCCAATTCCAGAACAAACAAACATTCTGACATTATCCCAAGTTTATTAAATCTCACCAGTCCTCGGGCTTCCACCCGTTTCTGTGATCCATCCGCAAGTTGCACAAAATCCTGCACTTCTTCTGAAGCATAAAACAAACTTCTGTCTTTGATTAATATATGGCTTGCCCCGCCGTCAACAAGCCAGTTAACGGGTCCTAAATCTTGAGACTTCTGTTTACAAACAAAGTTCACACTTCCTTGCTTCAAGCCTCCGTCCCTGGAGTTTCGCTTGACTGCACAGTCTTTTCGGAGATGCCCACGAGCCCCACAGGCATAACAAGCCTTTAACAGCTGCTGCTTGTAATCCTGTTTGCTTTTGGCTGCCTCCTCCGGTTCGGCACTTTTCTCCTCCTTGCTTCTGACAGCTTCCATCGGCTCGGCTCTCTGCGCCTCCTGCCTCTGCTGCCATTCCTGGGACAAATCCTGCAATGCGTCCCACATCTGTTTAGCCGATGGCTCATCTCTCACACACATCAGTTGAGAATCCGATAGAGCCAAGATTAAAAATGCCTGCGCCCTCTGATCTTTGCGCTTCCAGGCCATGGTCAATACCGCCGGGGGTGGTCCATCTATAATGTCCCATAAATCCTCTGTTATCAGCAAAGCCCGCATCCTAGGCTTCCAGCTGCCATAATTCTTTTCCGTCAATCTTTCCATTGGCAAGCCTCCCCCAGACAGGTTTACAGCCATGTTGCTCACCTTCGTCTGGTACAATCAATCAAGCTGCCCTCTGGAACTCCGTCTGCCGTTCAGACCAGCAACTTACTCCTGTGTAATGCGCTGTGGATCTGGGCCCATAACCCTGTTGATGTGTGTGTGTTGTTGCGTGAAACAGCATACATTACGTTGGAGTTAAGTTGAGCAAGAAACTTCTTCAGAGCATTAGAGCATGTTAAGAGTCTTTATTAAGACATTATGGCCAAAGGCTTAAGAGTAAATACATATAGAGTTTCTTCAGTCACCCCCCTTCTGGTACATCTCTCTTCAAAGGTAAACACAGAAGACAACCTCTCCGTTCAGAGGCAATACACAGAAGACACAGCTTAACACAGATAGCTGCTAGAACTTTACCCAGTCTATTGCGATGGTTACCATAGCAACGGCCTTGGCAGTCCATTCCCAGACTGGGCAAAGACATAACTCCCCCTAGTTGCAGTTTTTCAGACTTGATGGAAAACAAACTCAGTGACAGTGCGGTTCAATGGTCAACAAACAATGCCAGACCCTGCATGGGAGAATGTCTGACCCATCCGACGCACCATAGGCCAACACTGCCTCACAAACTGCATGTCCTCATATGCCTGCAAACTAAGAGCCTTGCCCCTTAAGCAAACAAATGTCATTTCTACCCAGGTGAATGACCACAATCTGGGGAACCATCCACACCAAACCTTGCTGGAACAACATGTGTAGCAGCCCATCCCAGCACATCCCTCATCAGCCAAGCCACTGAACCGTGGCCCACTGACTGAGGCCCAGTTGAAAACCACAACGTGACTTTACAGCCCTACGGCCAGTCCAGAAGGCCATGCTATGGCCACAGATTAGGATGTGCATCTGCTCTGTCCCCACCCAGCAACCTGTGAAAAACAAAACAATTTCAAGGAGTTAGGCTCCCGGACCATCAGGCTCACCAAAAAGGTGAATATAACTCTTATACTCATCCAATTTCCACCTTCCAGTGGCCTGCAGGCTTGCCTGAGAAAACCCAAGATCTGCTGCAGTGGAAGCAGCTCCAATCCTAAAAGAGTGGGTCCTAAACCCTGAGTCATCCACTCCCAAGGCCTGAAGAGCTACCTTAGAAAGTGCCCAAAACTGAAACTTTGTGAGAGGAGATCTCCCCTATAAATAAACAAATAACCAGGATTTGAGCCCCTGGCTTCCAAAAAACATTATAATGCCTTCACCAGGCAGATGTCCGGTGCTGGGGAAGGGGACAAAATCACAGTCCGACCCTTGTGCCTTTGGTCAGTCTTGGACCATTGTAACCCGATCTTAACACAACCCCTCTCAAAACTAACATTGGACCACAGGAAAGTGAGTAATGGGGAGTCCTGTTTGGATCCAGCAACCACCTCCCCTATCCAGAAGGGTCCAAAAAATAGAGTGAGGGCCGCTACGTGAAACAGCTGGACCTTGTACTGTGATGAGCATATGCCACCCCATTGGCCTAATAGGCCAATCAAGAGGTCGAGTGAAAAAGGGCGGCGGGGATCAGGGACTCTCTAGCCCACCTGGCAAACCCTAAAGTCCCTTGAATGGTCTTTAAATCCCCCAGACTTGGCCATAAAGGAAAGCCCCGCCAGCTTACCTCACAGTGTCCTGACCAAGAGGCCCTTCCTCCTGCCTTCCATTGCAGCAGGTGACTCACTGGAATAGGCCACCCTGACATGTAGCCCCTGCTAGCACTGAACTCCTGGAGCTCCCTACCTGCTCTCTAATAGCTGGCAAGGGTACTGGGGGACAATGAATAGGCTTATGGCCCTCTCCTACTTTGCTGTCCAGTCTCCCACAGCGTGGGTGGCATGGCATCTGGCTGAGCCCTGGTCAGCGGCACCAGCTGTCGAAACCTCTCCACCTGATTCTGTGACACAGCATCAGCAACACTATTATCAATGCCTGGTACATGCCTTGCCCAAAAAAGAACATTAAAACGTAGGCCCTGGAGAACAAAAGCCTGGACAAGACCCATAACCCTAGTGTTTCTGGATATAAGGGAGTTGATAACCTGGACTGTGGCCATGTTATCACACCAAAAGTGAACTGTAGAGTTCTGCAGCCTCTCTGCCCACAAACAGACTGCCACCATGATCAGAAATAATTCCAGAAAGGTTAAATCCCTGGTTAACCCCTCTTGAATCCAGGTCTGTGGCCAGCACCCACTACACCAGGAAGACCCGAAAACCACCCCAAATCCAAAAGCTGCCAACGCATCAGAGTGAACTTGCAATTCTGCCTCCAGGAGCTTGTCCTCCCTCCAAAAGGAGACCCCACTGAAATCCTGTAGGAAAGAGGATCACACCACCAGGTCAGCGCATCATGCTGCCATCACCTGAACCTGTGGTAGGGCCATGAAAGCCCCACCATGGCATCATAAACCTGCCTTAAAAATCCCCAGCCTGGTGCAATAACCCTGCATGCAAAGTTCATATACCCTGCCAGCTCCTGAAGGGCAAAAGGGAAATCTTCCTGGCCCCTGAAACCTCTCTAAGCTTGCTCTTCAAAAGGATTGATTTTTCCCTGGGCAGCCTGCAGCACTGAGCCCCAGAGTCAATTTCAATACCCAGGAAGGTTAAAACAGGGCCTGGGCCCTCTATCTTCTCCACAGCCAAGGGAACTCCCAGTTCCCCAGCAAGGCCATAAAATTGTTACATCAGGTGCTGGCATTCACCTGAACCCCCCTACCTGCGGACAGGAAGTCATTCAGATAGTGCACCACTGCATCCAAGCCTGCCCATCTCCTGACTGTCCACTCCAAAAAGGAGGTGAAGCACTCAAATACCATGCAAGAAGTAGAGCACCCCATCAGTAATGTTCTATCCACATAGAATTGGCCTAAAAAGGCCAAACGCAGCAGCTCAAAATCTGCCGGGTGCACAGGGAGGAGATGAAAAGCAGACTAGATGGACTAGATGGAAATACTGTCAGGTGCATTCACAACTGGTTGGAAAACTGTACTCAAAGAATGGTTGTCGGTGGCTCTGCTTCGGACTGGAAGGAGGTTTCGAGTGGAGTGCCACAGGGTTCTGTCCTGGGGCTGATACTCTTCAACATTTTTATCAATGACTTAGATGACAGGGTGGAGGTAAGCCTTATGAAGTTTGCGGATGATACGAAACTGGGAGGAATAGCTAACACAATGGAAGACAGGAATAAAACCCAAAGGGACCTGGATAGACTAGAAAATTGGGCTGAAATTAATAAAATGACATTCAATAAAGACAAATGCAGGATTCTGCATTTAGGCCACAAAACCAAAATGCACGGGTACAGGATGGGAAATACCCGGCTTAGCAGTAGTGCGTGTGAGAAGGACCTTGGAATTGTAGTGGATCGCAAGTTGAACATGACCCAGCAGTGTGATGCTGCGGCAAAAAAGACAAACGCAATTTTGGGCTGCATAAACAGAGCTATAGTTTCCAGGTCGAGGGAAGTAATAGTCCCCCTATATTCTGCATTAGTCAGGCCTCATCTGGAATATTGCATTCAGTTCTGGGTGCCTCATTTTAAGAAAGATACAGACAAGTTAGAGCGGGTTCAGAAGAGGGCGACGAGGATGATAGCTGGTATGGAGAACAAGTCTTATGAGGAAAGGTTGAAGGAACTCGGCATGTTCAGTCTGGTGAAGAGAAGGCTGAGGGGTGATATGATTGCACTCTTTAAGTACCTGAAAGACTGTCACATAGAGGAGGGTACAGATTTGTTCTCTGCTGCCCCAGAGGGTAGGACTAGGTCTAATGGTTTTAAGTTGCAGGAGCGTAGATTCAGATTGGACATGAGAAGGAACTTCTTGACAGTAAGGGCAGTTCGTCAATGGAACCGACTGCCTAGGGAGGTGGTGGGATCCCCTTTGCTGGATGTCTTCAAGCAGAGGCTGGACAGCTATCTGTGGGAGATGCTATAGCTGTGGATTTCCTGCTGTGAGCAGGGGGTTGGACTCGATGGCCTACAAGGCCCCTTCCAACTCTAGGATTCTATGATTCTATGACTTGATGTTGGACTTGCCCATGAGGGCACCTCTGCCACAGGCATGCACCATGTGCACCGTGGTGTCATATGATGTGTTACGTACAGTGCACAGACTATCTGGAATGCAGTCATTCATTGACTGACCTCGCGGGTATGACAGGTGGTGAACCAGGCAAAATTCCCCAGCCGCCTTTTTGGGGACAGTGCCAAGGGGGGGCACCTTAAACGTTGATGAAGGGGGTGAGGGGAAGGGGCCAAGAACCCTTCCTGTCTGCACCTCCTTATCAATCTTCCCTTGAACAAGCACCTCCATGCCCATGACAGATTTAAGGTTACAGGCCATGAAGGAAGACCGTGGTCCAGTGTAAGGGATCCAAAAGCCAAAAAAACCACCCTGCAATAAAAACCGTGCCTCCCCAGCCTCTGGGTAACCAGCAAGCAGGGTCTGCAAAATCTCCAACTTAACTGGGGAGGGACCCTTTTCCTTGAGCAGCTCCTGGTGAGCCTGCTTCTTACCACCTTGGTGGTCCCTGGTTCCACCCCTGAACAACCTGTCCCAAGGGCAGTTGTTGCATGAGTGCGAGGCACCACAGATTGAGCACTCATGCCTGAACCTGCAGGGATTGTGGGCACAGAAGCCCTGGGAGCTAAATCCCCAGCATAGCAGCCGATGTTGAACCCCCTGTGCCACATTCAAGTGGGGAAGGGTAGCAGTCGACTGCCTGCTCAATAAGTGTCCACTGTTGCTCCTATCCCCAGTTATGGCCCAGGCTGCTGCCATAAACTGCATCTACAACTCTGGGTCCTTCTTGTCCTATGGCAAGGCTTTATCAAGTGCTGCTTGCATACTGAAGGCCTCATCATAAGAAAGCCATGCCAGGCCCGCAATCTCTGTATATCCCCTGTATATCATATTCAAGTATTTCGGAAGCAGCAGGGCCCCCGTCTGTGGCTGCTTCTCCATTATGACCCCTGCATAAATCAGGTAGGCTGGAAAAGAGTTGGCCCACGTCCACTCAACTTTTTTGCGTCTAACCCTATCCTGATCCTTTTCCTCACCTTTCTCCTTATCCTTTTTAGGTGGTTCCCAGTAAATGAGGGAAAACAGGTCCATGTACTCCCTGTGTCAAATTTTCTCTTTCGTTGCAAGGAGCAGATGGAAGCCTAGAGTGACTGACATCTCCCCAAAGGGGATGGCACCAGCAGCAATTGCCCCCAGTGGATCCTCCACTGCTGCCTGAACCACTGCCGAGGAGGGCTGCTGAGCTGCCCTCTCAGCTGCTACTGGCGCCATTGGCTGACCCACATCTACATCAGATACAGCCACCCATATTACATGTGCCAGAAGATGAGGCTGGTGCAAAAGGGCAGCTGGTGCAAAAGGGCTGCCCTTCCCTGCCCAGCCTGCGGTATGGAAATTGTTTCCGCTCCGTCAGGCAATGAAAATGGCCCCCATGGTGACCATCCCCCAACCTGGCCACCCACTCCACTGAATGGGCAATACCAACTCACCCATCACTGCCCTGCCGCCACAGCTGTTTGCCCTTTCCCCGCTAGCAATGCCAACACATCTCCATCAGGTGTAGCTTCTACCTTCTCCATCACCTGCGTCGCAGGCAAGGCCGAGCTAGTGCCTGCCTGCAAAGAGTCCAGCCATGCTAGAATTAATGCGACAACACTCAGATTAGCACTCTTCCAATTAATGCCCACACCACTGCCCTGCAAACCCGTCTTAGCCCACTTAGGCCTAGCAGAAGCTTCCACTGTAGGCCTAGTCAGTATCTCTGCTGGAGTCAATGGATGCATTCACACCCTGCTCAACCGAGCAGGTCTGCTGCTGCTCCAGAGCCTCCAGGTGGGCTAAAATAGCTGCCCATGGAGGAGCCTCATCCAAGGTCACAGTCACCAGGGAGGTGCTCAAGGGGGCCTAGGGCCCTTCCCCTTCCCCTTCCCCCTTTTCCTTTCTTAGGCAGCATATCACCTGAAAAGGCGATCCAAACCTTATAACAGCAAAACCGTAACACAGCACAATGACCCAGCCTAATTAATCTGAGCAGGGCGGCCGCACCTCCCCCCTAAACCTGCCAAGCTCTGGGGGGGACGTAATTGCAAGTCCTAGGAGCAGGGAGGACCAGCTAAAAAGGCCCACTCCAAACTGTAAGGCCCGCAGCAGGCCACCCAACCACCCCGCCCAACAGCTTAAAGGCCTAAGAAGCCTGCTCCAAACTGTAAGAACTGCAGTAGACTACACCAACCACCCAGCCCAGTTTGTGGCCTAGATTCGGCCACCCCCCTTGGCCTGCACAGGCCAATCACCTCCAAGTAAGGAGGCCTACCCCCCAACAATCCCCTCAGGGAGGCTAAAATATCCCAGTGCGATCCTCACATGTAGGCCTGAAACCCGGCCAACCATGTGGCGCACCTAAAATGGTGCCGACCACATGCAGCCCTCAAAATGGCCACCGCTCCTGTGACTCTGCTGCCCGCTGCTCTGATGTCCTACCCCACGGTCTCACTGTATACTGGAGGCCTAAAAGAAGGGGCTGCCTGCTCCAGCCCGAAAATGCAGCCCACTACTGTTGCCACCATGCTTCCTCCAGCCGCACAAAATGGTGCCATCCACATGCGGCCAAAGAAAATGGCCACCGCATCTTCTTCCATCCCACGCTACTCTGCCCTCCTCTCAGAGCTGTTACACACCAAGAGGAGGACTGGGGGGGGAGGCTTAAATACCCTTTGTGTATAGGGTTGCCAGGTCAGAACCATCCAAAAACCTGAGAAAATGGGGGCGGGCCCTAGTGACGTCACGGCGTGGGCCCTAGTGACGTCATTAAACGTGATACATTGTATCAACCACAGTTGGTTGGAGCATACCATTCAAAAAAAAATTCTCTGATTGGAGAAATCTTACCTAAAATAGGGTGTTCCCAGGTCCATCTGAAGTGACAAGGTCATTCTTTCTCACAAGCTTAGGGTGATGCAAAATGGAAATGGACTGCCTTCAAGTTGATCCTAGATAGGGTCTTCATGGTAAGCAGTATTCAGACAGAGGTGGTTTACTATTGCCTTCCTCTGAGTCTGAGAGGCAGTGACTGGCCCAAGGTCACCCAGGGAGCTTCATGGCTGTGTGAGGATTCGAACCCTGGTCTGCCAGGTCACAGTTCAATGCCTTTAGGGAACATTTAATCTCGGTTACTTGCTTCTGGCAAGAAGGGTTTATGTGCCCTCAGGCCAGGCCATTACTGGAAGAAAGGAGCCTAGTGTTGCAGAGATGTTAGATGGGAGCACAGATGGATGCCCCTGAAGGCAGCAACTGTAAACATGCTTATTAAGGAACTAAGCCCCATAGAACTCAATAGGAGTTACTTCTGAGTAGATATGGTTGCAGCCATGTTAAATTAAACCAGAACTATCACTAGAAGCTAAAATGATGAAACTGAGGTTATCATACTTTGGACACATCATGAGAAGACGTGATTCACTAGAAAAGACAACAATGCTGGGAAAACCCATCTGGCCGGTTGTCCAGTGGGTTGAGCTCTACTTTTATTACTCATCATTTATAAGCTGGGTATCTTGAAGAGAAGCAAACTGCTTCGCTGTCAGATTTTATCATTTTGTCCCTCACACCAAAATCTCATGTACTGAGAATGCTTCATGGCTATCTTGGCTTGTGCTCCTCTATTGTAATCTGTGATTTTGCTGACAACAACAGCTGCAAAGTGAGTTTTTAATCTACATTTACTTAAGACATATGTTTGTTGTTCATTGGGTAAAGGCTAAGTAAACTGCTACATCAGACAATAATTTGCATTAATTAAATTATTTTGTAGAACCCAAACTTTCTTCTAGGCCTGTAGGAGTTTCATAGGCACTAATGCAGGGGCCTAGTGGGTAATCCAGCCCTGCAAACAAGTATGCCACAATGCTGCTGGAGGAGCCCTGTTGGATCAGAGTAAAGACCCTTCATATCAGAAGCTATATGCCTCTGTGTACAATTTGCTGGGAATCACAAGTGGAGACAGCGCTGCTGCACTCGTGTCCTGCTTGTGGGGTTCCCACAGGCATCTAGGTGGTCACTGTGCAAACAAGACGCTGGACTAAATGGGCCTTTGGCTGATCCAGCAGGGGTCTCCTTATGTTCTTCAAACCCAGCATCCTGTGTCCAACCCTGGCCAGTCAAACGCATCCTGTAAGCTCACAACCAGACAGCAAGGCGATAGACCAGGGGTTTCCAAACTCACCACCACCACTACTTGAACATTACTGAGGGTCTTGGCAGACCACTTAATGACTTTTTTGCCTGCTGAAGCAATTGTAATGCACTGTGCTAGATGCTGAATGGTTTTTAATTGAATCAAGATGAAACGTCTTATAAAAGATTATACAAAATAATAATAATCTTTCATAAAAGATTATAAAAGATAATAATGCTTGGGAAAACAGCAGGGAGTAGAAAAAGAGGAAGGCCAAACAAAAAGAGGAAGGCCAAACAAGAGATGGATTGATTCCATCAAGGAAGCCACAGCTCTGAACTTACAAGATGTGAACAGGGTGATTCATGACAGATGCTTTCGGAGGTCAGTGATTCATAGGGTCACCATAAGTCGTAGTCGACCTGGAGGCACATAACACATAATACATGTTAATGGAATCATAAGCTACATGTATAGATTTTTTATTTCTGTTCGAAAAAAATGTGATAGATGAAATGTATAATATGCTCTTTTATTTACATATAACTTAACAAAAACCCTGCCTGTATGCTTTTATTATCAGAATCACTGGGATTTTTTATAGTGCATGCCTACCAAGTTCCTGCTGTGCGTGCTTCTTTGATGTTCTGGACCTCGTCCTGGATATCTAATGAAAGATAAAAGCGGGCAGACACATAAGCTCTGAGGTTCTTCAGCCCCCCTCTCTCTCCAGCCTCTCTCTCTCTCTCTCCAGCCTCTCACTCTCTCTCCAGCCTCTCTCTCTCTCCAGCCTCTCTTTCTCTCTCTCTCTCCAGCCTCTCTCTCTCCAGCCTCTCTCTCTCCAGCCTCTCTCTCTCTCTCTCTCTCCAGCCTCTCTCTCTCTCTCTCTCTCCAGCCTCTCTCTCTCTCCAGCCTCTCTCTCTCTCTCCAGGCTCCCTCTCTCTCTCCAGCCTCTCTCTCTGGACGCCGGCTCCTTCGCCAGCCCGGCCTTCATGCATAGGCCGCCGTCGCAGCAGCAGTTGCTATGAGATGGCGTCCGAGCAGCCTGCCACCCACAGCAGCAGTGGACGCCGGACAGGGCCAGCTCTTTCTTAGCCCCGAGGACGCCCAGCCGCTTCACCCCTCATGCTGTCGGTGCTGCTGGGCAGTAGCCGCCGCGATGGGCCCCCCAGGCAGAGACTGCTGAGCCCCATTGCGGCCACTCCCGCCCAGCGGCGCCCACAGCATCAGGGGGTGAAGCAGCCAGCCGTCCTTTCCTGAGCAGGGGAACTGGCTCCACGCCGGGACCTAAGAAGGAGCCGGCCCAGCCTGGCCTCCACTGACACCACCTCTTCATGGCTCCCACTCAGACTGCCAGGCCGTTTGGGCTCCATCTCAGCAGCGGTTGCTAGGAGATGGCATCTGAGCGGCCTACCAGCCTCAGCAGGAGTGGAGGCCGGCCAGGGCCGGCTCCTTCTTAGCCCTGGAGCCGGTTCCCCTGCTCTGGAAAGGACGGCTGGCCGCTTCAACCCTCATGCTGAGAGCGGTGCCCACAGCATGAGGGGTGAAGCAGCCGGCCATCCTTTCTGGAGCAGGGGAACTGGCTCCGGGCCTAAGAAGGAGCTGGCTCAGCCTCACTGCCACCGCCTCTTCACGGCTCCTGCTGAGGCTGCCAGGCCGCTTGGACGCCATCTTCTAGCAACCGCTCCCACGGGGGCTGCTGCTGGGGGGGGTCCCTGCAGGGGCGGTGGTTGGACGAAGGCGCCCACGTCATGGCAGACGCGGGCCAGGAGGCTGCCCTCACTCGGCCAGGCGGCTTTGGGCTCCACTCCAGCACCCTCACCTGCAGTTGTGTGGGTGGCGGGGCTGCTGCTGCAGCTGCGGCTGTGTGCCGCTCGCCAGCGGGCAGGGGCTGCTACTGGGGGGGTCCCTGCAGGGGCAGCGGCTAGACGTGCTGGGCCTCACTCAAACACAGGAACGACTACGGTGGCTCAAGTCCTCCTGTCTCTGCGGTCCCTGCCTCACTGAGAAAGGGTGGAAGGCGGCCAGCCACAGCCCAACATATGCATGTGTCAATCACGCATGCGTGGCTGAGGGGGCCGCTGAAAAGCTGGAGATCCACCTGTTTAATGAAAGTATGGCCGGAGACTGGAGACGGCCTCTTTTTGCCAGAGACTCCGGCAGAAAACCGGAGATCTGGCAACCCGATTTGTGTACAATGCACTTATGATGGTGGCCAGGGCTTCAAACCCTGGCCGCAACTGAGCCCCGCCCATGCAGGCTACGCTCGGGCGAGGAGAGTGGGACATGTGCTCCATAAAAGTGAATGTTCTTAGCCAATGTAGTGTAGTGGCTAAAGTGTCAGACTAGGACTGGGGAAACCCAGGGTCAAATCCCTGCTTAGCCACACAGTTCATTGGACAATCTTGGTCTAGTTGTTCTGTTTCTCTCAGCCCAGCCTACCTCACACAGTTCTTATGAGGACAAAAATGGCATATGTATGAGGCAGGGAGAAAGAACCATATACACTACCTCAAGCTCCTTGGGAGAAAAGTAGAATATAAATGTTACTTTATTTATATGCATACTTGATTTCTTGCCCCCTTTAACCATAAGGTCCCAGGGCAGGCTTACACAATTATAAATACTATATTAAAATCCATTAAAACAAATTGTAGTAAAGAGAATAAGATGGGTCTTAAATATATCTCAGATGTCAACAGCAAGGGTAAAGAGCTTTATCTTCAGCATATTGTGAAAATAGTATAATTTCCTCTGCAGGGAGGAAACTCAAGAGCTTAGGGGCTGCCATAGAGAATGCCCTCGCCTGGATTTATTTACTTGTTTAGTAGATTTATATCCTGGTTTTTGGCTAGAATCTTCAAAGTAGCTAACAATATTTATTAAACACAACAGGTATGCCAAGAACCACATTCTTAAAAAAAAAACAGCCCCACTTAAGCAGGAGCCAGCATCAGCTGTTCCTTCCCCCAGGACAGTTTCCATAAGACGACAGTCCGATTGGAGTTTCCTTTGCCTGCCTTCCTTTGCAGAGGGAAGCTGATGTCAGTCCTGTGTGGAGGAGACAGTTTAACTGGCCCAGGCCCTGATACTGTCTTTGCCCACCTCTCTCCCTCTCATCTTCCTTTTCAGACTTCTGACGATGGTGGAATGCCCCCCTCTGCTGATCTTAACACCCAAGAGGGTCTGTAGAGAAGGACTTAGTTTTCAGATGTCACTAGATAGGTAATAGAGTACATCTAAATCCTCTTTTAGAATGTGAAAATATGATTACCCAGCAATCATAGGTTACAACTAGGGTTTCCAGATCTCCATATTTCAGCCAGATACTCAGGGTTTTTTTGGGTCCCCTCTGGGTCTTCGGGACACTCACGTTAATCTCCGGCCTTTCAGCTTTTATTTTTTTTAAAAAAAAGTTTCTAGGTGGTCTGATTCCAGAGATATACACCAAAATGTCAGCCACCCCCCACACAACTTTTTAGTTGCTCTAAGTTCTGCTCTAATCACTGACCTTTCAGGTTTTTAGCTAATAAGAAGTCAGGGTTGTGATTGACAAGGAATTACAGAGCCAAAAAAATAATAGAGTCAAATTGCCTTCAAGTCGATTCTGACTTATGGCGACCCTATGAACAGGGTTTTCATGGTAAGAGGTAGGCAAAGGGGGTTTACCATTGCCTCCCTTTGAGACTGAGAGGCAGTGACTGGCCCAAGGCTCAGAAAATGTGCTTTTCCCTGATTTTCTGAACATCTCACAGATTGAATAAGTAAGCTTTCAGTCTTTTTCTCTCTTGTGTATAGGAGTCAGAAGGTTTAAATTTTGAAGAGGGCAGTGTTTTGCTAAATTCCCAATATGCAGCTTTAATCCAGTACTTGCTTTTCCAGATTAAACATACCCAGAGTAAACCCCACTGAATTCAATAGGATTTCCTTTTGAGTAGACATGGTTGGGATTATCCTGTAAATTGACGGGACTTTTGAGTGAACATAGGAAAGAATTGTGTTTGTGTTATATATCTGTCTTTCCCCTCCAATTCTATTTTTAAAGCAATTAGGCAGGGCTTACCTGGGTATCACTGTTTTTATTATGTAAGAAACTAATACTGATTTTTTTAATGTTCTGCAATGATCAACTGGTTTTGACAATAAACTATTATATGGGGTGTATGTATTACATATCCTGTGTGTGGGGTGTGGGGTGTGTGGGGTGTGTGGGGTGTGTGGGGTGTGTGGGGTGTGTGGGGTGTGTGGGGTGTGTGGGGTGTGTGGGGTGTGTGTGTGTGGGAATCTTTCCAACAACCCTGTGAGGTAGGGTTCCAGTCTGGAAACGAAGGCAGCTCACAATAAGAAATAAATCCCTTTAAAATCCAATAACCACAAAAACAAGTTTAAACAGTTGCAAGACAGCTTAAGGTGGCATGATTCTGAATTGTGGGTTGCATGGATGAAGTTGCTTATCACTTGAGGTTGCAGTTCCGCCCTGTTTGAGTATGCCCCACTGAATACATTGGGACTTGCTTCTGAATAAATAAACATAGGATTGCACTATAAATATCTTTACAGTTTGTGTAAACAATAAATATATTTGATAGTCATGCTTATACACATATTTCTTCATTTTTCATATTTTTGGTTTTTGGTTAGGAATCCTGACTGGTTGTGGGATGCTTAGTTTTCTGCCTTACTCGTAGGAATCTTCTTGTGGTTGGTATGATATTGCATTTAAGAAATCATCACTGTCTTTTGTTTTTCTTTTTCTAGTTGCATTTCATTTACCTTTATCCTCACTCCCTTTCATCCATAGAAGCAACAACAGTGGTTGCATGCACTCCGCTCAACCTTCTTAAACCCACTGATGATGCACTTTGTTTGTTTCTTGCCCAATAGTGGTAAAACAGAATTCACATACTGGGCAGCGTGGCTGCAATTGTTGTTCCCAAGCTGCTGCCTATGAAGGTAGACCAAATCATGTGTGCTTTCTCTCTGTCAATTATATTCATTGGAATTGGGTTGGCTGATGAAGTGAGTTTACAGCAGCCCACAGGCGAGACATGAAAGGGTAGAGAATCTTCTTACTTATTACTCAGACCTCTTTCTGAAGTGAAGGGTCAAATCTGTAAAGAAATTTGGATGTTAAAAGGTAGGGACAGGGCATTCCAGGCAGGGGGTTGCCAACCCTACTTGGATATGGATATATTTGCAGAGGATCCCTAATCAAGCTTTACCAACTACACAATCCCAGCCTACTGAGAAGTAAGTCCCATTGAATTCTAAGGGGCTTAGTCCTTAGTAAGTGTGTTTAGAATTGCAGCTCTTCAGGGGCATCCATCTCTACTCCTGAGTGCTCCCATCTAACATCTCCACAACACTAGGCTCCTTTCTTCCTACAATGGCCTTCTGGTGACTGGCCTGGCCTGAGGGAACCTTTTTTGCCAGAAGCGAATTGGCTAGATTAAATGTTCCCTACCCAGACTCCATCTTTTAGCTAAGATTTTTATCTTAATTTCCAATCAAATAAATGTTTTTGCATGAATTGTATGTGCCAAGCAACTGTGGTTGATGCTTAATGTATCATGCTACTGACATCACTTAGACCTGCCCCATGACATCACTTGGACCCACCCTGTGACATCACTTGGGCATGCCCCATGACATCACTTGGACCCACCCCCAAAATCTCAGGGTTTGGGATGCTTCTGACCTGGCAACCCTAGTTACAACAGCTATAAAACAAAACAGTCTTACGCCTAATTCCTTTGCTCCTGAAGAAATAGAAGGATGGACTGTGTGGAACCGAGAACAAATTGCTACATGATAGCGTTGCCCTGACTCCTTCCTTTACTTTATTAACTGTGCAATCATATAGCAATTTGCCCACACACCCAAGAAGACTCGTGACACAAGTTGGAATAATGTTATATTTATTAAATATAGCATTCAACATCAAATGCAAATAAGCCAATTCATCAGATTAAATTGCTTCGGGCAGGTGAGGCCTCCTACAAATGTGGGAATATTCCCACGCCTCCTAAAGGCAAATAATTCTCTTCAGACCTTAACTCCATAGCCAAGGACGTGGGGGAAAACCTCCCTCCTTGCTGCTGAAGTCAGTTGTGGTTCCCAACTCCGCACCATGGCCCCGCCGTACAGGCGTTCACCCTGATGCGCAAGCAGGTCCCACAAGGACACTCCTCAGTTCGCCACCAGGCATTAAGCTTTGATGGTTCCCTGGGGAGTGCCCCTTACCTGTATACTTTAACCGCCTCAAAATAACCCAATATACCTCACCTGCCCGAAGTCCATGCCACAAGAGGGGATCAGCTCAAGCTTGGTCCCCTCAACCCAATAAAGAAAACAGACTCCTTAAACCCAACCTCAAATCCTCTAAAAACAAATCACATCCCCTCTCAGACAAGTGGACACCATCGTCCCTAAACAATTGAGGGGAATAAAACTTTATCCTATCATGGGATATGCACGCCCTCCCAAGGGATAAAATCAAATCCCTGACCTTCCTATTCACCCATCTGCGCGACCTATCAATTTTGTTTGGGTGAATTGCACCCCTCCATACTCGTCTCACGAGCATATCAGACCATACCAAAATTAGATTAGGATAAGAACGCCTAAGCCACGTGAGATCACGCCTGACCTTAAGCAGCAAGTCCATACCAGGGCGCTGCACAAGGTCATTCTCCCCCAAATGAATTAACAAAATATGCGGCTGTGCCGCTGACGCCATGGTACGGCACACCAATGGCAACAACGCATCCCAAAACATGCCCCTCCGCGCCTCCCAGCTAACTGTCGCTGATGCAGAAAGCTGCAGCTGCGTCCCAGAAAACGACGAAGAGGCCCTCCGATGCGCCCAAAACAAGATGGAATGTCCACACAGAACGATCCGCACCGGGACTGGAAGATTCAAAATGCCTAAAGAAAAACAAAATTAAATACAACATTAATACCGGACATAAGACTGAAAAGCGGAGGAACGCCACCTGCCAATTGCCTGGATATCGCCAACACTCATGCCCACGAGGGCAGCGGCCGTGGCCGCTCCAATCCGAAATGAATGCAGCCCATAGACTCCAGCATCGCGACCAGTGGCCAACAAGGCCCGCCAAACAACGGCCCAAAATTGGAACTGAGTCAGGGCAGAACCATCTGCATGTATAAACAGATAACGCAGGCCCACTGGCCTTAGAAGCAAGAATTGACGCATGGCAGCTACAGGGCATAATTCTAAAACCTGGCAGCTGTGTAAAGACACAAGACTGCCACGGCCCTTCTGATCAGTCTTAGAGACTCGTAGGGAGAACCTAACCATATCAGCACCTAACGTGCAATCGCCAGAGCATAAGGCCCCATAAGACACATCACGCTTAGAGAGGACTAACACTTCACTAGGGCGAAAGGCACCATAGAACATCGTCAGACTTACTGCGGTGAAAAGGTGCGCCTCATACAGGGATGAGCATAAAGAACGAAACAATGCCAGGATCTGGAGGAGGACATCGGGTGTGATTGACCTTAAAATCTACAGAATGATCCGGCAGTCCCCGTGCCTTAGAGATAAAGGCCAGTGCAGAGAGGTGCCCAGCGATAGTAGAAACAGAAGAGCCTTGCCCTTTCAAGTGCATCATATACTGTAATAATTGATCCACGGGGATAGGCCACGCCATAGATAAAGCAGCACTGATTCGGAAAGCCTGGAACTTCACAAAGGCACGCTGATACGCTTTCTGAGTACTGGGAGCAAGAGCAGATGCAATAGCGGCCCCAACTTCTAAACGCCAAGGTTCCATAAGAAAGGCGGGACCGGGACAGGGTCCAGAGCCGCTCCAGGTGCAAGCTCCCAAAAGCACGCCATCTGTAATCGGGAAAGAGCATCAGCAACGCAGTTTTGTAAACCTGGAACATGCCGAGCAACGAAAAGGATATTAAAACGCAAACATTGCAATACAAATGTGCGCACTAGTCGCATAACTCGTGGAGATTTGGAAGTCTGGGCATTAATAACACACACAGTAGACAGATTATCGCACCAAAAGCGTACTGTACGGTTTTTAAATGCCTGCGGCCAAATATGGACCGCCACAACTATCGGGAAAAATTCCAAAAAGGTCATATCTCCAGTGGTCCTGGAGGCCTGCCATGTATTAGGCCACCTATCAGCGCACCACTGCAACCGGAATATAACACCAAAACCTATACCCCCGGCAGCATCAGAATGTACCTGTAATTCAGCTTCCAAAAGCAATTCATCACGCCAAAAGGAAAGACCATTAAAGTCCTCCAAAAACGTAAGCCACATACATAAATCAGCCCTCATCCCGACAGAAACCCGAATGAAATAGGATTGAGAGTGCACACCTTTCATGGCGTCACAGAGACGCCTGAGAAATGCACGCCCTGGGGAAATGACTTTAGAGGCAAACACTAAATGTCCCACAAGTTCCTGTAATTGAGCTAATGTAATCTTTTTTAATACAAGTATGGTCCGGAGACGCTGCCGCAAAGCAAGCAATTTGTCCTGAGGCAAACAGGACGACTGGGCAATCGTATCTAATTTGATACCCAAAAAGGTAAGTGAAGAAGAAGGGCCCTCAGTCTTTTCTGGAGCTAAGGGGACACCCAATTCAGCCGTTAAGGCCTCAAAAGAGTGCAACAAATATAGGCAATGGGAAGACCCTGCCGGCCCAACAAACAAAAAATCATCGAGATAATGAACTGACAGAGAAGAAAAAGTCCTTCTTCTCAGCGCCCATTCTAAAAATGTGCTAAATGCTTCAAAAGCTGCACAAGACACGGAGCAACCCATTGGCATGGCCCTATCAATGTAAAACTGGCCTTGAAATTTGAAACCCAATAAGTCCACATCATCGGGATGCACTGGTAGGAGACGAAACGCAGATTTTATATCGCATTTCACTAATAAAGCACCTTTACCAGCTCTGCGAACTACTCGCACTGCCTCATCAAAGGATGTATACCTAACTGATGCATGACTAGGGGAAATGCCATCATTAACAGAAGCACCTTTGGGGAATCACAAATTGTGTATGAGGCGATATTCGCCTGGCTGTTCCTTGGGAACAATACCCAAAGGAGAAATTCTCAAATTCTCCAAAGGAGGAGAAGTAAAGGGACCTGAAATCCGGTCAGCACTTATCTCCTTCCTGATTTTGGCCAACACTATAGGGGCCATAGACGTGAGAGAGGGCTGATTCTTTGATGAAATAGCAACCCTGGGGCCCTGAAAGGGTATACGAAAACCTTTAGTAAAACCTGCCAGCAAAAATCTAGCAGCAGACCTATTGGGGTAACCTGCCAACAAGTGAGCCAGGGGAATTAATTTAACAGGGCTACTGGCCTTGCGACGTACCACTGCTGTTGCCAGACCCACATTTATGCTGCTGGTGTTCCCCTGTACCCTGGTGAGCCTGCCGGGCACGCTGACAGGAAGAACTGGGGTGGTTGCCACCACACAGTCCGCAGGCGTGTCGAAACCTACATGGACACCTGAGGCATCGGCCACTGCTGTTAAACGTCCAACAGACCTGCTGGGATTGAACCCACTGTCCGCCCTGACCAAAGCCAGCAGCGGAAGTCTGCGCTCGTGCTAACAGCTGTCCACTATCTGCCCTATCACCAGAAGTAGGCCTGGCCGCAGTCATGGAGTGAAGCCACAAACCGGCATGCTCCACGTCCCAACGGAGGGTGGGATCCAATGCCGCCCTCTGCCTGAAATTTTCATCGTACCGCAACCACGCGGTACCCAAAAATTCTCGAAAGGCCCGATGAATGATATCCTGGTATTTTATCATAGATAGGGCCCTCGATGGATAAGCCTGGGTCATAACTCCCATATAAATCGTGTAAGCGTTCAGCCAGTTAGGCCATACACGCTCAACTCTCTTTTTTGTGATCACCTCACATTCCTTGCCTTCCTGACCCTCTTTAGTTTTGACCTCATTCTCACGAAAAAGAAGAGTAAATAAATCGATGTACTCTCCACGCCAGATTCTTTCCTTCGTTGTGACCAATAAATGGTCACCCAAAGGAAGAGAAGTATCACCCTGAGGATAAACACCCTGAGGGAGAGGCAAGGAAGCAGTAGGAAGACCCGAGGCAGCCACTGATGGCTGCCAAGGGGTCACAGCCGCAGCAGGCCAAGGGAGCTGTGGTTGGTGCGGAACTAAAACTCCCCCCATAAACACCACTGGTGGGGAGCCACTCGGGTGCTGAGAACCATCTGAAGAGGAATCTAAAGGACTAACACCGGCAACATTATTCTGTGTAACAGGAATACGTGGTGCGAGTGTCTCACCTGCGTAAGCAGCCGGAGAAGCAACAAGCGGCGAAGCCACCAAAGCAGAGGACTCGGACGACCCGGGCAAGATGCTGGACTGTGGAGACTGCGCCTGTCCCTGCAACAACGCATCTACCGCAGGACATGAAAACACGGGGAAGGAGGACGCAAGCGGAACCACAGATGAAGCCACTGGGGATGGGAGAACCGCAGGCTCCTGCGCCGGTGCGGCAGCTTCAAGAACGCCAATCCTAGAAACCAAAGAAGCAAGAATTCTTGACTTAGTGCACTTCTCCGCGAGGTGGGCAGACTTCTTACCTGTGGAGGCAGTACTGGGCCCCGCCCCTGCGTCACAAGGCTGCAAACGCTCCCTTTCCAGTGCATCCACTCGCACCACCAAAGCACGAATGGTGCCCATATCCTCCTCTTCATCAGACAACTGGTGATGCTGAGTTGAGGGGCGCTTGGAAGCCTGCTTCAGTATGCGAACGCCTTTCTTCTGTTGCACCTTCCTAGGTGGCATATTTCTTGCCAGTACCAGAAATACAACAGCAGGAACAACAATTAACGCTTAATTATTAACCAAAACCATACGAAAACAGCAATCAACTTAGCAACTGGATTTATTTTTCCTATTTATTTATTTATTTATTTATTAATTTATTTATTTAAGGGGGGGTCAGAAATAATTATAAAGGGTGGTAAGGATAAAGGAATAATATATCCACTATAATAAAATAAATTTAACAATTAATATATTTGCCAAGATATATAAATATTAATATATATAAACTACTTAATATAATTATTAAAGAACAAAATAAATATCAAACCTGTAAATAAAGCTCAACAATGAACACACAAACAAATAAACTATAAAACAACAATAAATACAAGTAAGCTAGAAATTAATTTCAAACACTAACGGAATTAGGCACAGCAATGTACTAGGAGATAAAGTCCAATGCAACCCAATGGAAACAAATTTTTTTTTAAAGAAAATTAAGGTGGGAGGGGGTTAGACAAACAGAACAATTCCTGAAAGACCAACAATTAACAGCCCCAACTAAACGTTCCCAAGTGTTGAATCACAAAAGAAACTACCCCCCCCGTTAATTAAATCGAGCACAAAAAAAAGGGCAGGCTGCTCGGAGAATGATCAGCTGTGAAGCGGCGAAACCCCCCCCTGCGCTTGGGCAGAAGCCCGCAGCCCAGCTGATTGGCGGGAAATTCAAGTCGAACTCAATTAAATGATTAAAGGCTCAGAACAAGAGCACAGAGCAAGGGCAAACAAACGAGAACGCAAGAAGGGAGCTAAAAAGCCGCTAAGCGGCAGAAAGCCGCTGGGGACGTGGGCTTACGCCCGCAGTCCAGCAAATCAGTGATAATCCAAGCTGAGTTAAATAAATAAATTGAGCACAACACAGAAGGAAACAGCAGCGACAAACAAACCAGCCAGTAAGAAATGGAAACGACCACCACGAGATGCAGGCAGAGCCCCTTGCAAACGCTCCGCTCAAAGGTGCAGCGAGGCAAAAAAGGCAAACGCTGAGGGAAGGAGCGGCTTTAAATACCCCGCTCAAACCCAAACCTAATTGGTCCCTTGATCTCACGTGGCACACTTGAAATTTTTCTAGATCATTCTCGAGTCTTCTCAGCATTTTGGGTGTAGGCAAAAACGTCCCTTTATAGGAACTGGCCTCTCCCCTCCTCCTCAGTGTTGTCCCCCTTTAAATTTCTGCTGATGCCGGTGTGTGTGTCGTCATATCCTGTGTGGTTTTCTTCAGAAAGTCTCAGTGAATCCTGGACTTCATCAGTGCAATGTGGAGAGGGTTTGTCTTGCTGACTGAAAGTTTTTAAAGACCCATCTCATAAATAAATAAAGAGGACTCTAAATCCACAGAGTGGACAGCTGCATTCCAAACTATGTTGAAATCAGATCATTTGCAAGCCTTGGGAAGTGTTATGGTTTGCCTATTTAAGAAAACAATTGGTTTAATGGAAATGTAAGGACAGCTGGGAATGAATGCTTGCAGAAAATGAGATGAATTCATTTTCTTATCCTTGTGGGAATCCATGGCACTGAGAGATTGACAGTTGCCTCCTTTGGCAGCTTTCAAATTTAATGGAATGGACCAAGGTTTTTGGAGCAGGGAAGGCGGAACAGCAACAATTCCCTTGCATTCATCCTGATTTTTGTAAGTTGTTGCTGCTAAACACAGGACACAATCCACCATGAAGTTTTCTTGAGTAAGCCTCATGGACTAGTAGTTCTTTAGTGGGGCTTTTGCAAGAGATCTTCTCAGAATTGTGCCCCGTTACATCCAGGGACATTGCTGAAACTAGCAACACTTTGATCCTATTTGGTTCTGAACAACTGCATGTTTTCAAATTATATATTAAGATTGAAAATATGTTCATTCCAAACATTTTTAGAAGTTTAAACTCTGAAATCCCAGTTTCAATACTGATATTTCAGAAATTTGTAAATTGCTTGTATGAGGGGCAAATTTTCAGTGTAATGACAAACAATTCTGCCCATGATGGTTGAAGGTTGATAGAAAATTCCGATTTATGCAGGTAAGGGTTTTCTACCTCAAAACTGATCCAGACTAGAGACAAGGGGTGGAAATCAGCACTGTTCTCAGCAATTTACTCTGCAAAGTTGCAAGACCTTTATTTTTCCAGAGCAAAACCCTGATATGGCAGGACTCTATACCCTGGAATGACTAAGAGGGTGCTTGAAGTCTGTATATGGGTTACAGTCTGGTTTCCAACTCTTATCAGCCCCAACTCAGTCACATGCAGCTCTACTGGCTGACAACCTGGTGGGCACTGATAGTGTAGAGGCACTGAGCCTATGTCCAGCACCTCTATCTGGAGTTAGTGGGTTGGGTACAGATTTGGGGAGCAATCCAAACCCAAGATCCACTGGAACGAGTGGAGTTTGGAATAGGTAGATTTCCAACTGAGCCTGGGCTCAGACAGAACTATGCTGGCTGAAGTCCATCATCCTGGCTCAGCCAGAGATATAGTGGCATATGTCCTCCATCCTGGTTCAGCCAATTAAGCTGAAGCTAGCTGAGCTGAGGCCTGGATAATTCTCAAAAAAAGGGTGTTCTAGGGGAAGAGGCAGGGCAGGATGAGGCAAGGGAGACTTTTCCCTATTCCAAATTGGTCACATAGTCCAATATGTCAGCAGATGTTACACTGACAAAAAGGGTGGTGTAACTCAATCTCTGTTTTAAAGACTTGCTTTTTTTCTGCCAGCTCATCCAATAGTAGCCCCACTTCTGAACAGAGTTTGGAATGGGAGTAATTTATGCCAGCCCAAGTTACACCAGTTTCCTATAGTTAGGATTTTTCTGCCCGTTGTGCTGATGTTGCGCCTCAGGCACAAGGGGAGTTAGATCAGGGAGAGGAGTCAGATGATGACAAGCTCCCTGGGGATGTTATAGGAGGGGAGCGCTGTCAGACCACAGACTTCCTTGCCCATCCATCCTGTCAAGGCAGATCCCACCCCATCTGCAAGCTCCCTGTCTGAGCCATTGGGAAGCGGCTGGAATTCCCACCTGACACTTCATATGCTTCCCCGCCAACCAGCTTCCTGCTCCCTGAGGTTGCACCATCACCTAGCGAAATACCACTGTCAGATAGGGCTCGCCCCCCTCACCCTGTGCGAGAAGGCATGAGAAGTGGGACTCCCAGAGGGTGGAACTGCAGAGGAGCCGTCAGTTATGGGCGAAGACCTTCCCTACTTAAGCAGGTGCCCACCCAGACTCCAGTGCTGAGTCAACTCTCCCCACATGCTGCAGAGACTGTTTAGGTAGCTTAGCTAGGGAAAGTAGTGAGCTAGAGTGGACAGGTTTGCTTTGGATGTAACCATCACCCTAGTAAAATGGGAATTAAACCAAGCCTCGCCTCCGTCTTATGTCTCGGGCTCTGGGCAGGGCAACTTAGAACAGATCTACTAAAATTCCATTACAACTGAAGTCCCATTGATTTCAATGGACAAGCTTTCAGTATATATATTGTTATATGCAGCTGCCACAATTTGTGCAATTAAAGTGGCCTTTGTTCAAGTCACAAATCATGGCAGTCACAGATACTACAATCTGTGCCTCCACATAATTACCTCTGAATTACTAACTCATTGGCCGATGCATGTGCTCCCACAGGAGATTGTTAGTCACAAGTCCAGTTGATGCACTCAAGCAGCATCTACACAAAAACTGAAATAGTAGTGCTATGTTTGCAAATGGAGACTTCCTGCTTTCCTTTCCATTTTTGTTAGTCTTTCAGCACACACACACAAAATATATCAAATAAGGTCCCTGAAAGAAAAAGAATAACAGTAACGATGTGGCATTGGAGAATCTGTCACAGTTATCCAGATATGAAGACTCTTCATTTTTAGCAAGGTGTAGCAGTATAAGTTTCCTCCTTTTCCTTTCTTTTAGACTTTGTTTCTTCTTGGATTTTTAATACAGTTTTGTAGCTGCTTTTTTGTGTATTTTAAAAGTATAATTGATATGCTAATGATGGTGCTGGGACTTTAAAGCCTTGAAACGTTGGGCCAGTTCACATGGTGATTTAATGTGAGATGGGTTCTACTTGCATGCCCATTTAATTCTCAGTGATCACATGACATAGGAGGCAAAGGGAAGGCATCCTGCTGCGTTTACCTTTTAATCCGCAGCAAATCAATTCAATTTTAATCTAAAAAGGGAAGGAAAAACCATCTATGCTTCGTATCTCTAGGCTTAGCTCCGGTGCTTTTGAGTCCACGCCCACTCCCTCCTCCTCCCTTTGTTATGACATTTCCTGCTGGCTCCTGTTCTGCAAGCCTGCTGCAAATGGTGCTTTTTTTTCTTTCCCCCTTAACTTGTGCAAAAAAGCATAACATTGTTCAAACAACTATTTGTATTTCTGCTGGATTCTGAAAATACAAATAATCAAACTTGAAGATTTTTTTAAAAAAAACTTACTCGAACAAATCATGCTCGGTTGCCACGGTAACCAGAGGAAGTTATAGTTTGACCGTAAGAAGGTGAGGTCATTAGGAAGCTGTGTGATTGACTCTCTCCCTTCAGTATGAATGGAAAACAGCAATTGAAAGGTAGGAACTGTGATCTTTAAACTCCCATTGTGATGGGAAAAGCTTTGTCTTTAAAACAGAGTTCAGCTCCCGAGGACTAATTTCACTCTATACCAGCCTCCCCATGCCTTAAATCTCCAGAGGAAACACTTCTCTCTAAACCGTTGCCGGTGGGGGTACATTATGCAGGATGTGAAAAGGCTCCTGCTTGTGGGATGCTCTCTCCATGTGGTGTAGTGGTTATAGTGTTGGACTACGACCTGGGAGGCCAGGGTTCAAATCCCCACACAGCCATGAAGCTCACTGGGTGACCTTGGGCCAGTCACTGCGTCTCAGCCTCAGAGAAAGGCAATGGCAAACCTCCTCTGAATACCGCTTACCATGAAAGCCCTATTCACAGGGTCGCTATAAGTTAGGATCGACTTGAAGGCAGTCTGTTTCCTTTCCTTTTCCCCTTGGAAGCACACCCTGGGATGCATAGTGATGAAGGGCTACACATTTACTTAATAAAATTAATAAATAATTGTGATCTGCATAAGCCTAGAGGTACCTTCCTCTATTTCCACCAGGTCTTACATTCCAGGATTGAGTGTTTTTGAACAGCTCACTTGTTTACTCTTCTAGTCCCAGTTGGTTTAGGATTCACACACACACAAAGTGGTGAGCACCCACTGTTCCTTTTTCTCACCTTCCCTCAGTAAATCCTCTACCTCTCTTACTCTTCCCCCTCTCTCTGAATGCTTATTAGCTATAATTGCCTAGAGTTGTCCTGTGCATGACCAGAGTGCCCTTATGTTGCATAAGGCTCCAACACCTCTCACATTACACCAGATTTCATGGCATCCAGTGCCTCATCCAGAAAGATAAAGCAAGACAGTTTCCCTGCTCTCTAAAAAAAAACCTTTCTCCCTCCCCTTCCCACAGATTGTGGAGAGGACATATCCAAGATGTGGTTAGCATGTTTTGCTGTCTTCTGCTAACAGAAGAGCCCAGCTGGAATCCAAGGATCCCAACACATTGCTAGCTTTCAAATGTTTGTAGGATGCTGATATTGAAGCACCCTGACCCTCCTTCTATATGCCGGAAAACAATTACAAGTCAGAGGTAGGGATGGGGAGGATGACACCAGAATCAGAGATTAGTGTTGAGACCGTCTCTTAGCGCCCCCAAGCAGGCTCTTAGCACCAAGATACAGTTAATCAAGCATAATGTGAACTAATGGGTTCACATTAGTGCTTCTGAAGGAATGCTTTTGAGCATGTGCAGATTAATGTTCTAGAACACTGTTCGTCACCCTTGGATCCCCAGATGTTGATGGACTATACTTTGCATCATCCCTGACCATTGACCATGCTACCATTGACCATGATATCTGGGGATGATGGGAGATGTTGGCCAGCAACAGTTGGGAACCCAAGGGTGAGGAACAGCGTTCTAGAACAGGAGTGAATTCTGTGAGCCACAGAATTTTCATGTTTAAAATAAAGTTTCCTGTGCCTTTAACAGCTGCTGCAGAGCAGGCAAAAATGAAGCAGGTATAGTTTGCCCAAAATGAAGTGATGGGGAATGCTCTGCTTGTTGAATTTCTGCCTGTTATGCAGCTGATGCAGTTACAGAGCCTTGTTAAGAGAGGGTGAGGGTCAGAGATGTCATCTGCGGGGCAGAGCTTGGAAAAGTTACTTTTTTGAACTACAACTCCCATCAGCCCCAGCCAGCATGGCCACTGGATTGGGCTGATGGGAGTTGTAGTTCAAAAAAAGTAACTTTTCCAAGCTCTGCTATGGGGGCTTGTACAGGGAGAGGGCAGCCCGTCTCATCCAGGATGTGTTGTCTTATTAAAAGTCTCCAGAAAGCACACATTATTGAGGCATGCTCAAAGGAATGTTAGCCTTTACCCCAGCTCTTAGTCAAAATCCTTCCTCTGTCATAGGCCGAGTTTTTCAGTAGCATAACCCGACATGGTAAGGGAGTAGATGTTGCCCTGGGTAATTCCTGGACTTGACTAAACGTGTCAGTGGCTAAGTGAGAAATATGTCATGGAAACTAAATACTTTGATTAGGTTCTTCCTCAGACAACAGACCTCCAAGCTGAGAAAGCCAAAGGCTGCAGAAGCAGATAGAGACTGATGGCTGTTTACTCAACCTCTCCCATACAAAAGAATGTATCAAAAACTAATAAAGAGAATTTCCATACCAGCCTTTGTGAAGAGTGTACACTGTTCCTTAATCATCTTTATAGCAGCAAACTCTAAGCAAACAGAGGAGACTATAATTAAATAGTAGGGTATATGCTTGAAAGCCCTAAGTTCATTCCTTGGCATTTCCAGTTAAAATGACTCAGATAACAAAACAAGAGTAGACCTCTGCTGCCTGAGACCACAGAGACCAACTGCCCGTAAGAGTTCGTAGTACTAATTTAGATGGACCAGTGGTTCAAGCCAGAATAGTAATTCTGAGTGTCTTAAAGGAAAATCAGCATGAAGCATATGATTGTAAGGTGAGTGAGACACACTGCATAGGGAGCCAGGCTACGAATAAAACTCTCTGCACCATTTCACTGCATCAGGTTCTTGGGGATACAGCAATGATTTTCAGCTGAAAGGAGTCACTGGGGATTTCCCTTGTTTTGTGCATCACCTGTGCTCCTTTAAATTCAAAGTTACATTATCATACAAGCTAATAATTCCACTGAGCTTCCCTTTAAAGGCAATAATTAATGTGAACGTTAAAGTGCTGATATTTATTTTATTTTTTATTTTGTTCAATTTTTATACCGTCGAAGCCAGAGGCTCTCTGGGCAGTGCACAATAAATACAATACAATAAAAATACATTAAAATGACAATAGTAACACTGAGCATATATTTTAAACAATTAACAGCCTGGTCTTATATAGTGCCTTATGCTTTGGAAAGTAATTTATAACAGAAAAAACATTAATATAATTGTACACAATGAAATATACACAAAGCAAGACATGTTTATATATGTTAGATCTGGAGAGTAGATAATTTCTACGAAGCTTGGAGTTTGAAATGTCAATTCACTACACAAAACTATTTCATTAATTAAGCTATTGTACAGAGTAAGAATCCAAACTTTTTTAGTCTTATTTATTACCTTTTCGAGATCTTTGATCTGTCTACATCAAACAGGAGATAATGGAGCTAGAGCTGTGTATATGTTATGGTTCTACAGGAGTGCAGAAACAGCTCAGAATGTGGTGTGGTGAAGAGAAAAAGCTTCCTGAGTATCTCAGGTATAGTTTTTAGAAGGCAAGTTTTTAACCCTTACTATTGCACAGAGACACGCATTTATTTGAGTGAAGTTGGCAAATATCCTTTTTCAGATATAAGGGTAACTCTATATGGCCAGGGTTTTTTGTTTGTTTTTACATATAAGACCATTTCAGTACTTCTATCTATCGTTCTTTCTCTTTCTGTATCAGTACTACTGTGTGTGTGTACAGATATAGATAAAGACAAGGAGTGTACAACAAATATTGCAGACCTACAGAAATACCGTCAGTATAAACTATTAAAACAGTAGTAAACCTTTTTTTAAAAAATGCATTGTAATTTACAGAAAGTTAGGCTCTAGCTTAATGATCAGGGGATGTCTGGGGGAAAAGATGCAACTTCAAAAGATGTCTGAAATAGGTAACTGATGATGCTTCCCATAGAGTATGGGGAAAAACATTTCAAAGGTTAGAAGCAAAAGCAGAAAACTCCCTTTTATGGATCACCACCATATTCATTTATAGAAGTATTTATATACTACCATCTCATAAAATATCAGGGTAGTGCACAGCAATGTGTGTGTGTAAAACATAAAACACCTTTAAAAACAGTATAAAGTAATCATTAAAATGACTGTCTCAAAGGTTTTGAATAGCTGCATAAGCCTGTTGGCATAAAACGATCTTCAAGAGATGCCTGAAAGTCAAAAGAAAGGATGCCTGCTGAACCTCTGATGGAAAAGTGTTCCACAGCATGGGACCAGCAATACTAAATGTCTGAATTCTAGTTGAGACCACTAGGCCTCTGTAACATGGGGGACAACTAACAGCACTCCTTTGGCTCCATAAAGGAATATGACGATCCGGACTAGTGATGGGATTCTCCCCTCCACCACCAATCCACTCTGCCCCGCTCACCCCTAGCATCATGGAGAAGAGGGAGACTGGAGAGAAGGGGCTGTTTCTGGGTGGAAGGACAGTGTAGCTGTATGGCAAAAGCCTCCCAAGCAGGGCCAGACCATGGAGGAGGAAGAGAACAGGAAGAGAAGGCACCACACCACAGGGAAACTGACAGATTGCAGGCTGCAAGGGGTGAATATCTGCTTAATTCTGACTCCCAAGTCAGAATTAAGTTGTTGTTTTTGCCCACCCTAGCCTGCAGCCTATTGCTTATCCCAACGTGTGGTGCCTCCTCTTTGGTGTGGCCCTGCTCCATGAGGCCTTCACTGTGACAGCCACTCTATCCTTCTACCTTTGGAGGGCCCCTTCTCTCCAGCTTCCTTCTATTTGATGCCAGGGGTGACTGGGGCAGATCAGGGTGCATCAGATCAGCAGGGGGCAAATCCCATCCCTAGTCTATACCCACCAATCACATTGATCTACATTCACATTCTCACACCACAGATGCAGCTCCCAAATATTCCATCTGTTGCTTTGAAGCTGGGTTAAGTTACATCCTCCTCCTGGGTTCAGCAGTTTCTCACCTGACAGCAAGCCCATCAATGACCAATTACCCAGATGCCCTTGACACATCTGAAGGAACAATACAACCCACCACCAGTGGGAGCCTTCAAATAAATAGGATTCCCCCCCTGGAAATCATATTTGTTTATTGTTTAAATGATCAGTGTCTAATATTGTTATGGGTTTGGGGTTGAGATGGATGATTTCTATGAGTCCCCTTCCAGCCTCTGATTTGGAACTCTGCACCTGGGGGTGAGAAACCCGCTCTGCTGGTCAGATGAGTTCCCTTTGTTAGTCTAATAGAGTGGCCAGGTGAGTTAATGGGCCTATCAAGTGCCCATTAACCGGGCCAGGGAGATCCTATCGTTACTGAAACTCTTCCAGGAGCCGCTTCCCTGCTTCCTGAGGCCAAGGAGAGGCTTGAGTTTTGAGTTGAGTCTGAGGAAAGGCTGGGAACTGGAGGCAGGCAGAGACACTGGCTTTCTGGGCCATGGCTTTAGGGTGCCTCCTGTAAGCCTGATGGAAAATGCAATATCTATTGGACTGCTGATGCTTTTGAACCCCTCCATCTTAAGCTCAGGTTGGAATGTGTGTAAATAAACAAACCATATTTCATAAAGACACCACAGCCTCTGCTGACCTTCTTTCCAAAGTAACCAAAACCCTGGGTAATCTCTCCCTGCTTGGAGATTGGGGTGGCACACAATATCGATCTTTAACTGCAGAAAACTTTTACAATAGCTTCCAAATTGTGCTCTCCAACAGTCCCCTATATTAAAAAAAATGCTCCATAAAATATGGTAGGCGAAAATTGTAGATTGGTCAAAATTAACGGAGATCATACAAATAAGGAAAGAAAGAAGGGTCAGACAATTGTCTTATTAGCTACCTAGGAAGCTGTCTCAGACTGTTTGTCTGCATTGTCTATTGTCTCTACATTGGATGGGAGATCTGATGAGAGATTCTAAGTGTGCTTTGGTAGACATTCTGAGATGGAGCCAGCATGTGCAGAGAGGCTGGGGCAGGCTTCCATGCACACTCCTGCCCCCTTTCCACCTGTAGCCCACACACATTCAGGCTAACACTTGAACACTGCTATAGTTTGTTCTATTTCTGTGGTAAATCATTGCTTCTCCCCTTTATGTAGGAATGCCACTTGTTATATCTTGAAACTGGTGTCTCTTTCTTGTGAATGCACAGTATCGAGGGTTCTTATGTTTCCCCTTTACCTGTTGGCTATTTAAAGTCCTTTATGTCAGATGTTGTGTTCTCCAAGCTTACACTGTCTCCAACAGCAGTCGTCCGAATAGGCAGGCTAATGGTCAGCGTTTCCACCCAAGAGTTCTTGGGGCTTGGGAGATATCAGTAAAATAACTGGGAGTTCAACAGTGGATTGTCTATCTAACTCATAATGTTTATTCTTTGAACATCTTTACTACAAATGCATAAAGTGGCCTTAGCCACTGAGTCAGAATCAAGTACATTACAATGTGTGTAGATATATGACATGCACATATGTACATCTCTATGGTAGTACATTTCCGTAGTAATACATTTTAGTACATTTCTATTTCTTATCCAGAAAGAAATGGAATCATCTTACCCTTGTCAGAGGCAGACCTTGGTAACAGCAGTTCTCTTCAATCAGGCTAAGAAGCACTGGTAACTTGCTATATCTTTCATTTATAGGAGTGTTTCAAGGCAATGACCTTGCTGCACAACATGCACCTCTTGAGCTTCATCTCAGATGGCAGCTGAAAAACTAGTAAATACCTAACTAGTTGGCAAACTAGTTAGTTATAAGCAGGTGTTACATATCCAGAGCTCCATGTAAGGCAGTACTGCCAGCTACTGTCTTATTAACTTTTGTTTATAGAACATCTGGCTGTCTTCCCAGAACACCTGAAAGGGGAGGGAAAGCAGAATGGGGAAAAGACTCCTTTTAAACTTAAGGCTTCTACTGTACTATACTATGTGTAGGTCCACTTATCTGAATATATTATATTCTACACATTAGGATTAATACATGTTAATACATGTTTGAGGACTCTTACAAGGGAAATCAACATAAAATAATACATGGGGACAGCCCACAACAATCTTCTCTAATAGATATTTGTGTAAGATTGTTGTCACTGTGTAATTCATGAGGCTGTTGACAGATGGCGCTAGCCCTGAGAACTACAGCACGATGACAATTAGGAGGTGGTGGGGTTTGGAGGAGAGGAGGCTGAGATTGAAGCAGTAGAAGAAGAGTGGGTGGTGGCAGTGAGATGACAATTAGGATGAGGAGGCAGAACAACAACTGAAGGAGGAGAGGAGATTAAGGCAGAGGAGACAGGGTGGGTAGCGGCAGAGGCAGAGGCTGCAAGGGAAGAGGAGCCTGAGAAGAGGGAAGAAGGACTTTTGGGGGGAGGATAACACCTTTGCTGTTGAAAGGAGCTGTTTGAGTTGGCTTGCAAAGGGCTCTGTTTGGTTGTGTGTTCCTGTTCCCTCCTGGGGATAGGAACACACAGGCAAAGCAAGCTGCCCTTCCCTCCAAGCATGGTGGGGGGCAAGGGAAAGTTCCTCAAACACCCCCAATGTTTGGAGGGGAGTGCTTAGCAGGATTGACTGCCCTCTACATCACCTGATGCAAAGGGAGATCAATCCAAGTTAATTTGGGTGTGTGAGAGAGGAGAGAGCTCCCTGCAGGGAACTCTCACCTCCAAACCTGCTCCATTTGGAGTCCTGATGTCAGGACTTCAAGCACCTTGCAGACAGCAATGTGATCCTAAACAAGGGTGAAAAAATTATGATGTTACTTGATTGACAGATGGCCAACCCTTCCCACCTGTTAAATTTGGCTACTGGAGTCAAAATGGTTCCCCATCTAGGGGTTTACCTTGGGGGGCAGGGGATTAGAGGAAGGGGGTTGGTGAGTGGAGCAAGCAGGAGCACAGCCCCTAGTGTATAATATATGCAGCTATCTTGCGCAAATGAGTAATTTTTAATACAAAAACAAAATAGAAATTAATGTGTGTGAAGCCGTGTGAGAACTCATAAGCTAGTAGAGCTGTTAAATGAGATTTCCACTGGTTAGAGGGTGGGGTATCAGTGGCATAGCTCCTTGCCTCTTTTCATGGGTAGTGAAAACAAAATACCTTGTGAAAAATTGCAGAATTGTGCATTTTTGTTTAAATGTAGTAATTATACAACCTGCAGAATCAGTTGGCACATAATTTCTCTTTTTATTCATTTTATTTATTTTTGGAGCCACCATGGTGTTTGTCTAGCACAATCCTTAACATTGTGCCACTAAACCTTTATAGGAAGCAGTTCTAGGGCTACATCAACTCATTCTTTTTTTCTATATGATTAGGGAGTAAAAGAACACTGAATTCTTGGTGCTCTGTTTTTTCTCTCATAGGAGGAATTCCTGATTCCAAACCAGGTTCATCCTTGTACAAAGCAAGGATACACAACCTCAAAAACACCTTTATGAGGCCCAGAAGCAAAATGCCATTCCTGTTTCACTGCCATTAACATCCTAAAGTCAGAAGTTTAAATCAAAGCATATTAAAAACTCAAAAGTCACTTATTGGATCAAAAGGAAAACTAAACCATATAACCACTATAGGGAGCAAAATAATTCAAGGAACTGAAAATTTAATTGTAATATTAAGTGCATTACATAAAACAAAACAAAATGCTAGCTTCACCAAACCACTCTCTAGTTGGGTCCTTCATTGTGCTGTGCTGCTGCAATTCAAGTGCAAGTTGCTAGCTGGCCTTTCTGAACTGACAGTTGGATATAGGCTTTATTTATTTATTACCTTTATATCCTGTCTTTCTTTCAGCAAGGAACTCAAGGCAGCATATGCATGGTTTTCAGGTGGTTTCTCATCCAGGCAAAGACCTGCTTAATTTCAGCAAGGTGGTAGCCTTTTGTATCTTCAGACCATACTCTGGGATCTGAGTCTATCTGAAAAATGAGCCTGCTCCCTGTGATCCCACTCAGTGGGGAAAAAGAAATATCCAGCACTAAGGAAACACCAGAGGTGAAGTTCTAGCTGAAACAGAAATTTTAGGGTGAAAGGAAACCCTTGTCCTAGTTGCAATAATTCACCATAATAATTGACTATCTCACAGTAGATACAAAAGGTCAATGCTGGTGCTTTTGTTGTGCTGTCTCCATCCTCTGAATGGATTCTATGCAACGAGTGCTGAAAATTATTGGCTGGACATTCCAAGGTTTGCTTTCCCACCATCATGAGTGCAAGTTTTAAGCCTGATTGTGTGAACACAAAATTATGCTGTTGCCTGAGCCCTTCTTTGTTTGAAAATGGAAATGGACTGCCTTCAAGTTGATTCCAACTTATGGCGACCCTATGACTAGGGCTTTATGGTAAGCAGTATTCAGAGGTGGTTTACCATTGCCTTCCTCTGAGACTGAGAGGCAGTGACTGGCCCAAGGTCACCCAGTGAGCTTCATGGCTGTGTGGGGATTCAAACCCTGGTCTCCCAGGTTGTAGTCCAACACCTTAACCGCTACACCACATTGGCTCTTGCGTTCTTTGCTTAATGTCCTAATAATATTAGTGGTAAACATATAGTTCTACTAAATGGTGTGAAGGAAAGGTAAATACATTTTATTTTGAATTCATTCCTACCTGAAGCTTGCAGGGGGAGATTTCATCAAGTTATTGTGATCATCGTTTTGATAAAACTATAAAAACCATTTGGACAAAAACAGTAAGTGGTGGTAGTAAAACATACCCCTACATCTTCAGGGCATTCTTTTTTTTTTCAATTAATTTTTATTCAAATTTTCAAAACCAAAACAATACAAAAAGAAAAAACACAAATTAATAACTAATACAATAAAAAAAGAAAAAAAAACTATTGACTTCTGATTTGTCGTAGTTCAGCTATAAGTCTATAATATATAACAAGCCTGTCTCTTAATAGATTATAAAATCACCTTCCTCCAGCGGTTATCTTAGTTGGTATCAAATCTCATTAACATCATATCATTTTATTCTTCCACAAAAAGTCAAAGAGAAGTTTCCAATCCTTGAGATATATGTCCATCAATTTTTTTCTATATAGACATGTCAATTAATCCAACTCATCAAGTCTACTAAGTCCAGTAATTTCAAATCGCTCTTCTTCCACTATCCGTGTTGGTTGCATCTTCCATCTTCCATCTTTACGCACCCAATAATCTTGCTGTCATAGTCATATAATAAGAGTCTGATAGGAATTTCCTTCATCACAGATATTTCCTTGCCATCAATTCCGAACGTATCACTGAAGTATTGTTGCAAAGCCGCATCTCTGTTCCTCTTTTTTACAGAATACACTAGCACATCTCTTGAAGGTTTTTCCATTGACACAAAACAGGGATTAATTCTGTAAACTTTCTCCATTTCAAGTTCCATCAAAGCCTTCCAGTCCAAGAATTTTTTCGAACCGATAATATCTTTATCTCCAATCTCTTCATCAATTCCTTCAGGGACAGCGCTGAGTTCCAAACGTAATATTTGTCTCCAGGATCCATCACAGCCAGGAAATCCAAATCTTTTTCCAAGTCCATATTTAATCCAATCTCCATAGTTTGAACCTTGCCTTTAATTTTTCTTTCATCCTTTTTTGGTTTTCCAGATCTATCTTTATTCTCCTTTCTCATAGAATCCTGAATTTCTTTCAGCTCCTGTCTCATTTCGCAAAAATCAATTTTCAACGCTTGTCTGTTATTTCTCAGTTCTTGTTTTGTTAGCTTAATCCCATTCATTATTTTCTGAAACATATCTAAAGATAAAGTCCCTTCTTGTACATCCATGGTCTCAACCATTTCTTAATTGTCATTCTTAAAACCAAAGGAACAAAACTCAATTTTCAATGTCCCAATCAAAGAACAGTTTATTTCTTTATCCAGTTACAAAGGAGTTCATCTTTCAAACCGACGTCACACTCTAGACAGCACGGACTTCCTTATCTCTTATATGTCCAGAAGTGCAAAAACAGCTTTAGTTCACAGCATCCAAATAACTAGTAGCAGAAAGAATGAGCAGATTCGTCAAAAAAAGAAAAGAAAAAAGTAGACCAGTAAAAATAGTCCCAGACATATATTACTCAAAAGTCTTATAAATAAATAAAAAAAATTCTCTTCCAATTGGAAACCCCTCATCCGTTTGTAATCTTTATAATGCTGATTTCCATGCCAGCTTTTTGCAATAATAAAAAAAGATAGGCTATTTTTATTTTCTTCCCCTTAGTTCCGTGAATAAAAGAGAAGGTTATGACTCACCCAGGATTTCTTAATTGCTGGTTCTTTGACAAATCTCTTTAGCTGTATAGATAACAAAATAATGAGCGTAGACAGGAGAATGCTTGCCTATTAATCCGTTTTTCTTTGAAGAAAAAAAAACAGCTCACTTAATCAGCTGAGCTAGCTAGAAATCCTAGCTCCGTCCGAGCTGCTGGAAGACCTTCTTTCACAGACAATTCTAATGAATTCCAGTCTCCAACAAACACAACAAAGCTGTGTGGGAAATCTCTACGTTTCTTCCTTATCCGAAAGAAATTATCCCCAGTCAAAAAGCCCTTCTAACTGGTTTTAAAACTGAAAAAGTTTCATCCAAGACGGGAGCCCGTCTCAGAGGCAGCACAGGCGGACCGATCCTCCTGGGAAGTTTCACATCTTCAGGGCATTCAAAGAAATCAAAATATAGTAATGTCCAAACATATTTTTGATAGCAGTTGTAAGAGAAAGCAAATAAAGTCAGTATTTTGCATTTCAGAGTGGCTGCTACCCTATGCACATTAGGAAGAAAACACAGTGGAGCTTTCATCTGACTAACTGCACATAGGATTGCCCTGCAAGAGATGTCTTCATCACAGTGATCACTCAAGTCATATTTGCAACAGTGGCCTTCTAATGTTTTCTTTGATGGATTGGGAGTGGACCAAGTGCAAATGGGTATTGCATGTATGCTTTCCATCACTGAATCTTCATATCCAGTAATCAGGGCTTACAATCACATTACCCTGGTGTTGCCCACTGTGGGGGCTGTTTGCTTTGCCCTACTTGCCTGCCAGAGTAAACATTGCAAGAGGATGGGTTCCTGCAAGAGTTGTGTGCCGGTTTTGTATGGACACACTCAGTCTTATAAACTGTCTCTGCCCTTCTAGCTGCTTTAGCAGCTAGCATAGCACCAGGCATGGACAGATCAGTCAATTTCGATTGTCTCAGTTTTTCATTTTTCCAATCTTAAATTCAGTTCTCCACGTTTCTGCAGCAATTTTCCAATAAGTGTTCATGAAAGTTTATCATTTTAGGGTGAATTTCTCCTAATAAACACATTTGTATATGCAGATTTGACTGATGTACACATTTTTGCAAGCAATTTTCCTTAATGTGATACCCTTTTTGTTATTTTTACAAATATATTCATTTTTATGTAGACTTTTCCATAATATGCATTTTTTTAACATCATTGGTTGGAGAACTGATTTGAAAAATTTGGGAAAGTGAGAATTCCAAAAGACAGATGTGTTTCAGTTTACATATTGTCTCAGAAAGTGCAAATTTGGTAGGTTTGCCTTTAAATATGAACTGAATTGAATTTCTCCCCCATCCCTGCAGGAGGATGTCCACAGACTTGTTTAGGTCCACATGGGTAGCCTTTATTTTTTCTGTCACCCTGGTGTGTTGGCATCCACTTGAGAGCTAGTCAATGCCAAGACCCTGTTTGTTTCGGCACAATGTTCAGCACCACACTGAGTTTCCTTTCTGCTTCTCGATGCTGTGAGTCGCGTGGCTCCTTTTTTGCTCCCGTCTTTTCATCAGGAGGCTTATTTGTCTAGTCTTCAGGAACATAGGAATCTGCCTTATACTGAATCAGACCATTGGTCCATCTAGTGCAGTACTGTCTACTGACATCGGCTCTCCAAGCTGACACACTGGGGTCTCTCCCAGCTCTACCTGGAGATGCCAGGGATTGAATGGAGATGCCAGGGATTGAAAGGCATTAAATCCTTCTTTCTTCTCTTGTGTCAATGGCAGTGCCTCCGAGAGGTAGAAACACATCTTGCTCTTGCATTGTATTCTCAGTGTACAACTCAGAACTTGCCTGTCTTCAGTACACAGGAAATTGTATTTATCTGATACTGTACAGAGTCTTCCTGTTACACAGTTCTGAGAAATCGTTTCAAGGGAGCGATATATAAACACCTAGTCTTAAACATTGTATTCATCATTCTAATAAAATATTTCATAATCCAAACTGTTTCTCTTTTTTTGTTGTTTTTTTTTGAGAAAAGCAAAACAAAAGCTTCAGGGAAAATATCCCCCATTTTTTTCTGCCCCTCCCAGCCTTTACGTTTCTAGTTGGGGTAAAGTTTGTTAGATATTTTTATGGCTAGGATTCAAAAAAGCTCAAAGATACACTCAAGCGATTGGGAATGCCACCTAGATGGGATGTTTGAGAAACCTGTCTGGGGAATATGCAACTAGTCACACAATTCTCCCCAAAGACATGTCCTTTCACTGACTGAGATCTTATTAAATAGGCCTTTCAACAGTGCTGATGGCAACACATTAAAGGGGTCCAGAGTAAATGTTCTCCTGTACTTTGGAATAATCAGTGAAGACAAATAGGAAGCTGCAGTGATTCCGTAATTGTTTGAGTTATTATAGAATAGTGGAGAGCAAGATTTATTAGCAGAAGTTCTCAAATGCTGCAAATCTAGGTCTATTAGTCTTTGGACAACAGAGATCTGGGGCTTCCTAAGCCCATGATTACCCAGGACTTCAGGGGAAGAGCCCATCTTAGTTATTTTCTTCATGCATCCAACAACTCACAAAGGAGTACGAGAGCAGTAAGGAAAGATAACTACCAGGAGCTGCTAAGCAGTGTAAATGTAACCACCATTTGTGTCAATCCAAACTTTACAAGCAACTGAACAAATGCCTACTTCCAAATTAACAGCAGTGTTACCCACACAAGGAGGGAGTCCCAGTAATTTCCTAAGAAATATAGACTGAACTCTTTCCATTTGAGAGTTAAAACCCATAATCCAGATCAGAATACCATAAGTGAGCTGGGCCAGGGTCTTTGCTTTATAAGTTTGAATAGCGGAGGGAATGTATTGACCACCTTGTATAAAAAAGAACCTTAAAATAAGCTGCTGACTAAAACTCGTTACACAATTCTTTGGGTCCTGCACCGTGTTTCAATAAAAACAGCCAAAAGAAATATATTTTGAAAAATTAACTAGGCCATTCAATCTATTTTCACCATTTTTGCTCCGTAGTATATATGCAATTCCCATTAACATTACTTGAGTAGCCATAGCCCATCATACTACATATAGAGCATGAAAAAATGTTTTAATTGATAAAAAATGATTGATCACTGTTGCATTACTAGATAAACAGGAAATATGGAGCTAAAAAGGTATTCCTTACTGGCTGTTGAAAAAAGTGTATGGTTCTTATTTTCAAGAAAGGCCACTGTAAATTCATGAACTCTTTCTAACACTAGTCTAATAATCTGAAGCCACAAATAATTTTATCACTGGACTCAACAGATTTAAAAATAGTGGCAGACTGAAAACACACACCAAAACCAGAGCTGAAATAATATTGGTAATATATTCTTATGAAGTTCAGAATAGGAAATTCGACAGGGTTAACCCAAGTCATTTTGATGGCAGAGATGGAAAATCCAAACGGCATATCTCTTCACGAATTAACAGTCCACCAGAAAATTCTCTTTCAAGAGCTCACTTGGAAGTAAATTGGGATTGTAGAAGAGACTGGGGTTCATGTGTTATATCTGTTTGATGGAAAAGGTGTGGAAAAGGGCAACAAACATTATCAAAAGCTGGAGCAACTTTCCTATGAAGAAGGTTATCATAAGTACTGTGCCCAGCCTATGGATTAGATAAAGAGAGGCGCTTCAGACTCACCTCTGGCATCCTGACCTGTTCTGCTTTTTTCCTATTCTGCTGGTGAAAGGTCCTGAGACAGGGAAGAGGCTGTTCCACCTGCTTGCCCACTCTGCTCTGCCCCCCCATTATGGCTGGTGAGGGGTCCTGGGACAGGGAAGAGGTCATGTCATCTGCTTGCCCACCCTAGGTGCCCAGCCAGTAGGACACTGTTGCTAATTCCAGAGGAGGAGAGTGGAAACATCTGTGGCTAATTGACTGTGCCCAGCCAACAGATTAGCTAAAAAAGTTGCTGCAATGCAGACCTTTTGGGGTCTTCATGAGGACATCACCTCCTTTAATTTTGTACTGTTGAGCACATGGTCTGGTAGGAGAAAGTGAGTGATGTTGTATTATTGAGTGGTAGTTGAAATTGTAGTTTTCAATGTTTGGTGTTTTTCAAAGTTGCCCAATATCACTCAGTGTGAGAGACTGAACCGGTAAAGAGTACAGCACTACCTGCGTGAGAGACAGGGAGGGAAGGATTGCAGTGTTGTTTGTATGATACTGTGTTGCCCTAGATGAAGTGGGTGAATGAGTTGTACATTATGCATGCTGCTGCTATGTATTTTTATAAACCAAGCATTTGCTCCTTACTGGTTGTTTGGCTGGGAGTTAGTTATCTGTATGGTTGTGGGACGGAATCAGAATGGGGTTTGGATGTGGAAGACTGCTAAGGACATATTTGGGAGGCTTTACTCTGTGTGTGGATGGGGTATGTGCAGCTCCTATTTTAGTTATTTTTAATTCCTAACAATGCTGTTTTGTGGAATTTGTAGTATTTTTGTATTTTTTATTCATAATTGTTTATGTTTAAGAGAATACTTTATTTTTCTGTTATTTATGCTGTTTTGAATGGGTCTTTTATATTTCACCTTTATCTGTAATGCTTTCTTTTAATATTACGGATGTTTTGTTTGATGCTTTAGTCTAGATTGTAAACCGCTTTGAGATTCCCCCCCCACCCTCAAAAAATAAACAGTGGTATGGAAATGACTTAAATAAAATAAAATAAATAGTAGTGGCTTGTCTGGTGGGGCTGCACTGTTCCCATGATCTCCCTCTGTCTGAGTTGTTCTGAATATCGGGTTGAAGGGGGGGGAAGGCAGTGACAAGGCTGGCATGGTGCAAATGTGCTGGTGGAGCGAATCCAGTGGTCCTGTTGGCATGTTTGCATCACACCGACCTCACCGCTAAATTGCCCCTCCCCCCTCCATCTCGGTATCAAACTGCAACTCAACCAAGTCCGTCCACAAGAAAAAACATGGCATTTGCTGGATGTTTGTCGAGTATTGCAGGTTTATATTCAACAACCAAAGAATTTAGTCACGTTGAATCACTCTTTGTGTCCTTTCATTCAAACTTTTTGGATAACTTAGTGTCTTCTGACACCCTAGCTTGATGGCCTAATGCTTGCAATAGTTTGGCTTATATTTGCACTTTCTTTCACCTTCACACGTTACAGCCCACTCCACCATGTCAGTGGCAGCCTCGGCTGCTTTTGCTGTCAATGCTCCCTTGGAAATCTGCAGGATCTGCTAGTGGTTACCACATTTGGGATGTTCTAGTTTTGATTAAAATATGAATAATCAGGGGGTTATGACAGAGGTGTATAAAATTATGTATGGTATGGAAAAAGACATGGTTTCCCCTCCCCTTCTCTCATAATACTGGAACCAATAGTCATCCAATGCAATTACAATGGAAGATTCAGACAAAGAGAAACACTTCTTCACACCATGCAGAGTTAAAACTATGGGATTTATATTAGACATAATCATAAAGGATAAGAGTGTGAATGGCTACTAGCCTTGATGGCTAGTATGTACTACCTCTAATATCAGAGGCCATATGTCTCTGAATGCCAGTTACTGGGAAACATGAGTGGGAGAGTGGTGTTGCATCGTGCCCTGCTTGTGGGCTTCCCATAGGCGTCTGGTTGACTACTGTGAGACCAGAATGCTAGACTAGATAGGCCTTTGGTCTGTACCAGCAAGGCTCTTCCTATGTTCTTATACCACCCTTGATGGAACCCCAAATCTGAGTTTTTGCCTACTCATACCTCATGGTAGGGCTATTTCTAATAAGTTTATAGGTCTGATGGCAAAGTGGATTAAAATATTAAGAAAGGGGGGTAGCATTTTTATTGATAGAATTATTCCATTTCATTTGATACCCTTTTGTACGTTGTCCTTCACATTTTGCAAATTCATACATTAGCCTTCAGCACTTCAAGTTTCATGCAATCAGCCATGTAATTAAGTTTAGCCAGGACCAGATACCTTAACTGTTCTTGTGAAATATCTTTTAGTAGCTATTAACCTCATTAGAGTCTTGTAAGCTGTCAAGTTCCTAGCTGTACTGGAAGGTATCTGTGCCCTCCAAAGGACTCTTTGGTTGATATTTTGGTCCCTGAGAGTCCCTAAATACAGGAATTCCGAAGTAGAATTCTCTGAATGATGGCTGATTCTAATGGTATTATATCTCCTGTTCATGTAAATGAGTCCCTAATGAGACATATCACGGCTGCATACAGTATATCAACAATCTCAGCGAGTGAGCGAGAGGACCGTTATTCTGCACCATCTTTAATATTCAGCAAGAGAAAAAGAAAAATGGTAAAGGCAGTTATTTTTTTTAAAGCCGTGAACAGAACTCCAAAAAGGATTGAGATTGTTTATAAAAACAAAAAATATTAAGTGGGCACATTTTACACACTTAATGGATATATAGATAAAAAAGTTGAATAACACATACACTTTTAAAATAACACATCCACCTATTATATTTTCTGAAATTCTGACAAGAATGAAAAAGGTATGTTAAATTTGCACAGTATTAACAATAAGTGTTGAATGAGTTCCTGCATGTGACTGAACAGTTGAGAGCACATGTGGATGTGTAAGGGGTAACACATATAAGCCATGCCTGCAATGTCCCCAGGCATGGAGGCTATCTTCAAACCTTCATGCATTTAGCACAAAGGGCTCTCTTTCATAAGAAACCATCATAATTTCATCCTTCCTTATTCTTGCCACTGGAGAAATCTGAACATTGTCTGGACCATGCTGCATGCCTGTCTTAGACTATGACAATTGCCTCTCACCTCCAGCCAGTTGATTGCTCTCTCTCTCTCTCTCTCTCTCTCTCTCTCTCTGTGGGTGTGGTTGTACCTATCCATCCATCATACCTGAATCTCTTCAATAGATCACCTGAACCACATGCAACTTTGATCTGAAATGGTAGTGCTATTTTACATCATATGAGTCCTGTGTAGACATTACATTATGGAGGTTAAGAATTGTTTCAAGATGGAAGAGGGTGAGATACAATTTAAAGTTCCATGATTCTACTTCAGCTGAATCTTGAAGTAATATGGCCCAATCTATCTCAGAAACTTTTAAAGTCTAAAATTTCCAACTAATTCATCCAGGAAAATAGATAATGACCAGATATTCCATGTGCAAGCTCTTCTCTCTTCCTCACAGGCAGCATGCTAAACTATTGATGCATGACTACAGAGAAAATGGATAGAATACATGTTAAGTCAACAAGTTTTGCTTATGGTTTATAAGCAGCCCAAGTGGCATTACAGACTGCTTTAAAATTGGGGTATATTTCTTTTCATTGGTGTAACATTCAAAGTGATTTTTAGAGGCACTTATCTTTCAGATTACTTGAATTTTACCCTGCACAAAGGAAAGGTACTTAATGTAGCATGCAGTCCTAGATAATAGAAATCTGCAGTTTTTCATTGAAAGAAGCCATGGGATTGCATTTAAATTAATTAGAAGGATGAGGTTTGATTCTTGCTTGGAGGCTCTGCTGGAGAAAGAAATCTTTAAAACTTCTCTAACTTACAAGAACTTATGCAAAACTGCTGAGATATTGAGCGAGAAGTCTCAGGAGCCTATGGGCTGATTCACACAAGGCAACCTTTCTCTCATCGCATTACCTACAGACAGGATTTATATCAATTTCTCATACTGAAGTCACTGACATGTCAGAAACAGCATGAGTCATATATGGGTCATAACACAATAAATATAAGCCCATAGTTTTTGCTACATGTATATGTGATGAAATATACAGGTGTGCATTTATTATACAGGATTCCTGCCACTCCCCCTCCCCCAATGTAATTTCTATGTACAAAAAATGTCTTATGCAATGTAGTATTAAATTACGCTGAAAGATCCCTGCTTCTGTTCAGTCAGGAAATGCAGCTATTTATTTGTTTATTTATTGAATTCTATCCTGTTGTTCTTCCTGAAGGAGCCTAGGGTGGCGAACGTAAATAAATCAATTTAACAAGAAAAAGAAAAGCATACTAAAAACAATAGCATTCACATTAGGGAATCATGTTGTTGTTTTTGTTGTTATGCACCTTCAAAGTTGATTATGACTTATGGCAACCTTGTGAATCAGGAACCTCCAAGAGCATCTGTCATGAACCACCCTGCTCAGATCTTGTTCAGAGTTCAGCTCTGTGGCTTCCTTTATGGAATCAATCCATCTCTTGTTTGGCCTTCCTCTTTTTCTACTCCCTTCTGTTCTTCCCAGCGTTATTGTCTTTTCTAGTGAATCATGTCTTCTCATGATGTGTCCAAAGTATGATAACCTCAGTTTCATCATTGTAGCTTCTAGTGATAGTTCTGGTTTAATTTGTTCTAACACCCAATTATTTGTCTTTTTAGCAGTCCATGGTATGTGCAAAGCTCTCCTCCAGCACCACATTTCAAATGAGTTGATTCTTCTCTTATCCACCTTTTTTACTGTCCAACTTTCGCATCCATACATACAGATTGGGAATACCATGGTCTGCATGATCCTGACTTTAGTGTTCAGTGATACATCTTTGCATTTGAGGACCTTTTCTAGTTCACTCATAACTGCCCTCCCCAGTCCTAGCCTTCTTCTGATTTCTTGACTATTGTCTCCATTTTGGTTAATGACTGTGCCGAGGTATTGACAAGTTCAATTCCTCATTGTCAACTTTAAAGTTACATAAATCTTCTGTTGTCATTACTTTAGTCTTTTTGACGTTCAGCTGTAGTCCTGCTTTTGTGCTTTCCTCTTTAACTTTCAACAGCATTCGTTTCAAACCGTTACTGGTTTCTGCTAGTACTATAGTATTGTCTGCATATCTTAAATTATTGATATTTCTCCCTCTAGCTTTCACACTTCCTTCATCTTGGTCCAATCCCGCTTTCCATATGATATGTTCTGCATACAGATTAATCAAATAGGGTGATAAAATACACCCCTGTCTCACACCCTTTCCGATGGGAAACCAATTGGTTTCTCCATATTCTGTCCTTACAGTAGCCTCTTGTCCACAGTATAGGTTGCGCATCAGGACAATCAGATGCTGTGGCACCACAATTTATTTTAAAGCATTCCATAGTTTTTCATGATCTACACAGTCAACAGGTTTGCTATAATCTATAAAACACAGGGTGATTTTCTTCTGAAATTCCTCGGTCCATTCCATTATCCAACATATGTTTGTGACATGATCTCTGGTGCCTCTTCCCTTTCTAAATCTAGCTTGGACATCTGGCATTTCTTGCTCCATATATGGGAAGAGCCTTTGTTGTAGAATCTTGAGCATTACTTTGCTTGCATGGAGTATTAAGGCAATTGTTTGATAATTACTGCATTCCCTGGGGTCCCCTTTCTTTGGAATTGGGATGTATATGGAACGCTTCCAATCTGTGGGCCATTGTTTAGTTTTCCATAATTCTTGACAAATTTTTGTCACAATTGGGACAGATTCAGTCTCAGTCGCTTGTAGCAATTCTATTGGTATGCTGTCTGTTCCTGGTGATTTCTTTCTTCTAAGTATTTTAAGAGCAGCTTTCACCCCACATTCTACAATTTCTGGTTCTTCATCATACAGTTCCTCCATGAATGAATCTGTTATCCTGGCATCTCCTTTATAGAGTTCTCCAGTTTATTGCTTCCATCTTCATTTTATTTCATCTCGGTCAATCAGTGTGTTCCCCTGTTGATTATTCAACATCCCAACTCTTGGTTTAAATTTCCCTTTCATTTCTCTAATCTTTTGGAATAGGGCTCTTGTTCTTCCCTTTTTGTTGGCCTCTTCTATTTCTATACAATAACTATTGTAACTGTTCTCTTTGTCCCTACGTACTAGTCACTGTATTCTTGCATTTAGGGTTCTGACCATGTTTCTATCTCCTTTTCCTTTTGCTTTCCTTCTCTCTTTAACCATTTTAAGAGTTTCTTCAGTCATCCATTGAGGTCTTTCTCTCTTTTTAACTGGAGGTATTGTCTTTTTGCATTTTTCCCTGATAATGTCTCTGACTTCACTCCATGGTTCTTCTGGTTCTCTGTCAACTAAGTTTAAAGCCTCAAACCTGTTCCTTATTTGATCTTTATATTCTTCAGGGATGTTATTTAAATTGTATTTTGGCATGATGATTCCATTGTTGTTCTCTAGCTTTACTCTGATTTTCAGTACGACCAGTTCATGATCTGTACCACAGTCTGCTCCTGGTCTTGTTTTCCCAGAAAGTATGGAACGTCTCCATCTCCTGCTACCAATGATATAATCAATTTAATTCCTATATTGACCATTTGGTGATGTCCATCTATACAGTCATCTTTTTGGTTGCTCAAAAATGTGTTTGCAAGAAACAAATTATTGGCTTCACAGAGTTCAATTTCTCCTGCTTCATTTCTGTCTCCTAAGCTCCATTTCCCCACAATTCCTAGTTCTTCTCTGTTCCCTAGTTTTTCATTCCAGTCCCCCATGATTATCAGCACATCTTGTTTTGGTGTGTGATCAATTTCTTCTTGTACTTCTGCATAAAATCTCTCCAAGTCCTCTTCTTCTGTGTTTGCTATTGGAGCATAGACTTGGATGATGGTTATGTTAATATGTTTCCCATTTAATCTCACTTATATCACTTGCTCAGACTTTGCATTGTAGCTCCTAATTGCTGTTGCTATATCACTTCTCACTATTAAAGCAACTCCATTTCTTCTTAATTTCTCATTTTCTGCATAAAATATTTTGTAGTTGCCTGATTGAAAATGTCCCATTCCTGTCCATTTTAATTCACTCATGCCAAGTATTGTAATGTTGATAAGTTCCATTTCTTGCTTGACAACTTCTGACTTTCCCTGGTTCATGCTTCTCACATTCCATGTTCCTATTATGTGCGTCATACAACTCCGGACACTCCTTTAGCATGTGTGCGCATCAGCCTCTGGGCTTCCTTTTGGCTTTGACCCAGCTGCATCATTAGTCACAGTGCTACTCATACTTGTCCTTTGTTCTTCCCCAGTAGCTCATTGAATGCCTTCTGACCTGGGGGTCTCATCTTCTAGCATTATCTTGTGTTGCATTTTGGATACTCTGTTCATAGGTTTTTCATGGTAAGAGGTATTCAGAGGTGGTTTACCATTGCCTTCCTCTGAGTTTGGATGCATTTTAGTCTGGTGTCTCAGCTTTGACCATTCCTCCTTGGATGCCCCTGCTAGGAGTCTAGACTCCTGATGGCATTGCTCTCAGCTTCTTCAACACTCTCAAACCCCCTCACCATGTTAAGATGTGCATCCTAGAGGGGGAGGGAATCATGAACATCTGTGATTTCAATTATCATAGTGAGCAATGCATATTCACAGCTATGGAAAAGTGTTCCAGAAAAGGTTTCAGATTTTTTCCTAGCCATCATGGGTTTGTGAGAGGTGTGTGCAGTGATGAGTGGTGAAACATGTTCCTCAGTTAAGCCAACTTTACAGAATAGGGGAAGATAACATAGACTACCATTTTGAACAATGGACCAGCACTGGGTAGCTGACGTAATAGTACGCTGGCCAGAAATTTGAAGGGGAACAATGGTAAGCAACAGTTTATTATCAAGCACATTAACAAACTGACTAATATCTTGAATAGGGCACAAAATGGGGCATAATTATGGTAGGATGCAACATAACACTTTTTGTAAAACCCTGCTCCTGTAAAACTCACATACATGTTGTCCAAAATAAGTCATGATATCTGGCAAGGCAGAAATACCCATAAAGGTCATGTGCATACTGCTGATTAGCATGGATACTGTTTCTTCAAAGAACTGTAGAAACTGAAGAACATTTGAAACTATTTTATTTATTTATTTAATATTTCTATCCTGCCCTTCTACCCCTATAATAGGGCACTCAGGGCGGCTTACAATAAAATCAAACATGTGCATAATAAAATTGTACACAATAAAGATCACAAAAATATTAAAATTAAATTAAAATACATAAATGCAATTAAAATACATCACACACACACATATATAGACATATATATAGGGATTGGTACTAAAGGGACTGCAGAGGTAAAAATTAACACAGAAGGCATAAAATCACTATCAAGCTCTACCCTCAGTCCCTCCCAAAGGCTCTCCAGAACATCGTTTTCAGAAGTCTCCGGAAAGCCATCAAGGAGGGAGCAGAGTGGGCTTCCTGGGGTAGGGTATTCCAAAGCTTGCGGGCCACAGCTGAAAAGGCTCTTTCCAGTGTGCCTGTCAAACATCTCTCATTCCAGGCATGCAGAGGAGACTAGAGGCAGATGATCTTAAATCCTGGGCAGGTATATATGCGGGTAAGCTAGTTGTTGTAACATTTTTAATATAACTGGTAATATGTTGTCAGGCTACATTTTGCTCAGTGCAGTTTTAGGCATTCTAAATGCCATATATCTAGCGAAAATTCAGTCAAATTTAAGCTGCAGGTTTACACCTGACCATATATTTTCAGAACTGTCCAAAAATGCTCATCAGCAGATTTGCTCTCATGCCCTGCATAAACTATTCCTTCCATTCAGATATTTTATGATGCCTCAAGGATATTCCTGGAACCATAATGTGATTTGGAGGATCGCAATGTAGGCCCTTGTTCGTCCCTGGAAAAATATTACAAAGCATATGAACGAGTCCTATTCTTGATACCAATTAGATTTCAGGACTGATATCTCATTGCAACTAGTCTTATCATTGTGCTGGTCTGTTCAGTGTTACCTGGGTGCAGGGCAGCACTTAAGGTAGCCAAATGCAAACTATTTGATTGCTGTAAACCACCCAGAGAGCTTTGGCTATGGGGCTGTATACAAGTGCAATAAATAAATAAAATAAATAAATAAATTTATGGACTGGAGTTTATGTGATTAATCAAAAGCTTGAAAGAAAAATACATGTCATTTCAGATATTACAGAGGATAACACAATAGCTTACTACCACTGTAAAGGCTTAAAATAAAACAAAATGGAGTGAAAGCAAAATGTGTGCCAGTTAGGTTTGCTTAAATGAAAGTATAGGTGAATTTGGAAGATTCTGTTCAAGTGAAACATCTGTAGGAATTTTGAAGGAAGTTAAAATAATTTAAAAGTTCTCCAGGATAGGGAGGATGGTCTCAACATCTCCAAAATCAATATAACCTAATGTTAAATATTGATGACATAAATGGTGGAACATGTTGCTTATAACCGAATACAGACTGCATAAGGTAATGGGTGCAAAAAGACAGAGGACCAAAAGTAACCCAGTGCTTCCTTTCATCGAGTTCCATTAATTCAATTTGTGAACAGGATTTGCATTGTTCTTTTGGAATGATTTTTTTGTTTGCACACTTGAATGCTTAGGATACAACTCTGCTGTACTATTGCCATCTAGTATAGGCTGCAATGGAGAAACAATTCCCAGAAGACAGCTTTATAATCCATCACTGCATGGCGGGAAGGAGACAAAAAAGTGTTCTGATAACAGAATGAAGAAGGGCAGTGATAAAATGTTGCCTGTAGGAAAGAAGTATCATGATAGATATCCCTACTTGTGACCTTCAGTCCTCTACCATCCAGAGTTTTCTTTTAAATGACTCCACTCATTCTCCCTGTTTGTCCCTTATGCCTGGAAGTCCCTCTCAGAACTCCTCCTTAGCGCAACCCCCCATCTCCTCCCTCCCCCATTAAGTCTTTGGCTGAATAGGGTATAACTTCAAACATATCCATGAGTATAATCAAGATGATAATTTGTCTTCCCACTTTCATGGGTTCTACATTATCAGTTTCTGTTTCTAGAAATCATAGGAGGGGAGAGTGCTCTTGTGCTCGAGTCCTGTTTGCGGGTTTCCCATGGGCAAATGGTTAGCCACTGAGAGAACAGGATGCTGAACTAGATGGGCCATTGGTCTGATCCAGCAGGGTGTTCTAATGTGTTCTCTGTTAAAGAACTGATAGCAATTCTAGAAAGAAAAAAATCCAACTAATGTGAAAGCAAGCAGAGGTTGGTCTGTTGCAAATATCCTATTATGCAGAGGTTCATTCCTTTAAAGATCTGTAATCTTTGTGATCATTTCATGACATCACAGCTAGCTGTTCCCCAAACCTATAGCAGACTCCACTTTTACCACTTAGTGCATATAGATAATCCCCAGATTTTATTATAATGCCAGTCAGTCTGTGAAGCTCAGACAGACTTTGCACTGGCTGAGAAGCTGTCATTACCTATATAAAATGAACAGAAAGACTGGCTTATAAATGTGTAAATTATTTGTGTTCATCATTTTCTTATACAAAATTATCCCTCCACAGATAGTTTTAAGGATTTGATCACACCATTACTTTTCCTACTTCCATGCTCCCCTTGAACAAGCTTTAAGTGAATCTGAATTAATTGCCTATCGAATTGCTCTAATACCCCCGCATGAAGTTCCATTTAAGCAAAAGCTCACAGTTGCAGTTGTATGCATACATATCCTAGGCCTCTTGTGAATACAACATAAGAAATTTTGCCACAAAGAAAATTCATTTCCTGAGCTCCTAATACATATGCAAATTAGATTACTTATGGAAATATAATCACTTGAAATCAATTCGGTTTGAGGATTTCCCCCTCCTTTGTAATGGAATGCTATTTTTCACTATGAAATGGTTTGCAGTTTGGTCGAATATTGGGCACTAAAGGAATTGGGACTATTATACATGAAATCCAGGACCTCCAAGGTGGCTTTCTCTGAAATGCTACCGGTTCCACGCGCAGGACCAGCCAGACAGGCCCAGCTTCGCTGTCTCAATGTGTGGATGAGACGATGGTGTCGGGTAGAAGGGTTTGGATTTGTTAGGCACTGGGGAACATTTTGGGACAAGCCGGGCCTGTACAAAAGGGACGGGCTCCACTTAAACCAGAATGGAACCAGACTGCTGGCACTTAAAATTAAAAAGGTGGCAGAGCAGCTTTTAAACTGACTGAGGGGGGAAACCCGACAGGAGCTGAGAAAGGTCCGGTTCGGAATAAACCTCCCCCCTGGGATAAAAACCAAAGAAACGATGACATTTTAAAAGGGGTAGGCCTAGAAGTAGGCATTGTGAGAGCAGGGGCACAGGATATAAATTCAGAAGAGCAAAATTACCACAGGCCTAACCACAAGTGCCAAAGACACTTGAAGAGAGACGCTGCTTACAAGTGCCTGTACGCTAATGCTAGGAGCCTGCGAACCAAGATGGGAGAACTGGAGTGCTTGGTCTTAGAGGAGAGCATTGATATAGTGAGCATGACGGAGACCTGGTGGAATGGAGAAAACCAGTGGGATACGGTTATCCCTGGATATAAACTATATTGGAAGGACAGGGAAGGACGTATTGGTGGCGGAGTCGCTCTATACGTGAAAGAAGGCATTGAATCCAGCAAGCTCGAAACCCCAAAAGAGGCAGACTCCTCCACAGAATCGTTGTGGGTGGTGATACCGTGCCCCAGGAGGGACTTAAAACTGGGAACGATCTATCGTCCCCCTGATCAAAATGCTCAGGGAGACCTTGAGATGAGATATGAAATTGAGGAAGCATCCAAACTAGGAAATGTGGTAGTAATGGGTGACTTCAACTACCCGGACATAGACTGGCTGCATATGTGTTCCAGTCATGACAAAGAAGCAAAGTTTCTAGATATTCTAAATGACTATTCCCTAGACCAGCTGGTCATGGAACCGACCAGAGGGACGGCAACCCTGGACTTAATCCTCAGTGGGGACCGGGACCTGGTGCGAGATGTAAGTGTTGTTGAACCGATTGGGAGCAGTGACCACAGTGCTATTAAATTAAACATACATGTAACTGGCCAATTGCCAAGAAAATCCAACACGGTCACATTTGACTTCAAAAGAGGAAACTTCACAAAAATGAGGGGATTGGTATAAAGCAAGCTGAAAAACAAAGTCCAGAGGGTCACATCACCCAAAATTCTTGGAAGTTGTTTAAAAACACTATATTAGAACCTCAACTGGAGTGCATACCGCAGATCAGAAAAGGTACCACCAGGGCCAAGAAGATGCCAGCATGGTTAACCAGCAAAGTCAAGGAAGCTCTTAGAGGCAAAAAGTCTTCCTTCAGAAAATGGAAGTCTTGTCCAAATGAAGAAAATAAAAAAGAACACAAACTCTGGCAAAAGAAATGCAAGAAGACAATAAGGGATGCTAAAAAAGAATTTGAGGAGCACATTGCTAAGAACATAAAAACCAACAACAAAAAATTCTATAAATACATTCAAAGCAGGAGACCATCTAGGGAGACAATTGGACCCTTGGATGATAAGGGAGTCAAAGGTGTACTAAAGAATGATAAGGAGATTGCAGAGAAGCTAAATGAATTCTTTGCATCTGTCTTCACTGTGGAAGATATAGGGCAGATCCCTGAACCTGAACTAACATTTGCAGGAAGGGATTCTGAGGAACTGAGACAAATAGTGGTAACGAGAGAGGAAGTTCTAAGCTTAATGGACAATATAAAAACTGACAAATCACCGGGCCCGGATGGCATCCACCCGAGAGTTCTCAAAGAACTCAAAGGTGAAATTGCTGATCTGCTAACTAAAATATGTAACTTGTCCCTTGGGTCCTCCTCCGTGCCTGAGGACTGGAAAGTGGCAAATGTAACGCCAATCTTCAAAAAGGGATCCAGAGGGGATCCCGGAAATTACAGGAAATTACTTTCTCAGCTCCTGTCGGGTTTCCCCCCTCAGTCAGTTTAAAAGCTGCTCTGCTACCTTTTTAATTTTAAGTGCCAGCAGTCTGGTTCCATTCTGGTTCAAGTGGAGCCCGTCCCTTTTGTACAGGCCCGGCTTGTCCCAAAATGTTCCCCAGTGCCTAACAAATCCGAACCCTTCCACCCGACACCATCGTCTCATCCACGCATTGAGACTGCGAAGCTGGGCCTATCTGTCTGGTCCTGCGCGTGGAACTGGTAGCATTTCAGAAAAAGCCACCTTGGAGGTCCTGGCTTTCAGCATCCTACCAAGCAACCTAAATTTTGCTTCCAGGACCTCACGGCTGCATTTCCCCATGTCGTTGGTGCCAACATGCACCACGACCACTGGCTCCTTCCCAGCACTGTCTACCAAACTATCTAAACGACGGGCGATATCCGCAACCTTCGCACCAGGCAGGCAAAACACCTTGCGGTCTACATGCCCATCACACACCCCACTGTCTATGTTCCTAATGATCGAATCACCCACTACAAGGATCCCTCCACCCCCTGGAGATATATCCTCGGCACGAGAGGATAGCTGCTCATCCCCCAAGGAATGGGTCCCTTCTAAGGGATCGTTTCCCTTTTCCTCAGCTGGATGCTCTCCTTCCCCGAGACCATCGTTCTCCATGATAGCAGGAGAGCTATCATCGTTCGAGTGGGACACAGCTATAACGTCCCTGAAGGCCTCCTCCACACACCTCTCTGCCTCTCTCAGCTATTCCAGGTCCGCCACTTTGGCCTCAAGGAAATGAAGTCGTTCCCGGAGAGCCAGGAGCTCATTGCACCGAGAGCACACCCATGACTTCTGTCCAACAGGCAGATAGTCGTACATGCTTCAGGCGGTGCAAAACACTGGAAAGCCCCCACACCCCTGCTGACTTCTTACCTGCATAGTTTTGTTTAAGGTTTATTACGTCAATGGGTTGGAGACTGCGGTTTAGTTGAGGTCAGGGAACAGACGGGCAGAGTGGGGGGCCCTGGCCTCCTCGCTCTGCTGCTTAACTCGCCTTGACGCTTTGTCAGCTGGGGCCTTGACGCTTTGTCAGCTGGGTCCTTGACGCTTTGTCAGCTGGGGCCTTGTCCCACTCTCATTTAAATTTTCATCATTTAAAAAAAATATTCATCCAAGGGGGGAGATTTGTACCAAACAGGACCCTCCTCAGTTCTATCCCAGTTCAAGTGGAGTCCATTCCTTTTGTACAGGCCCATCTTGTCCCAAAATGTTTCTCAGTGCCTAACAAATCCAAAACACTTCTCCTGACACCATCGTTTCATCCACACATTGAGACTATAAAGCTCCACCTGTCTAGCTGGCCCTGCACATGGAGCTCCCCTGCTGTCATGGAAAATGAGGGTCTTGGGGAAGGACAGCATCGCTCTGAGGAAGAGGGAAACAATCCCTTAGAAAGGGCTCATTTCTTGGGGGATGAGCAGCTATACTCTCATATTCAGGTACTTCTCCGGGCGGTGAAGGGATACTGGTACTGCATGATCCAGTCATGAGGAACATAGATAGTTCAGTGTGTGATGGGCCTACAGACCACAGGGTTAATTGCCTGCCTGGTTTTAAGGTTGTGGATGTTGCCCATCATCTAGATAGCCTGATAGATAGTGCAGGGGGAGGAGAGTCAATGGTTGTGGTGCATATCGGCACCAGTAACATGAAGACATGCAGTTATGAGGTCCTGGAAGTAAACTTTAAGTTTCAGAGAAAGCTACTGTGGAGATCCTGTCATACAGTATCCTACCTAGCAACTTAAAGTTTACTTCCAGGACCTCATAACTGCATGTCTTCATGTTACTGGTGCCGATATGCACCACAACCATTGACTCTCCTCCCCCTGCACTATCTATCAGGCTATCTAGATGATGGGCAACATCCACAACCTTAAAACCAGGCAGGCAATTAACCCTGTGGTCTGTAGGCCCATCACACACTGAACTATCTATGTTCCTCATGACTGGATCATGCAGTACCAGTATCCCTTCACCGCCCGGAGAAGTACCTGAATATGAGAGTATAGCTGCTCATCCCCCAAGAAATGAGCCCTTTCTAAGGGATTGTTTCCCTCTTCCTCAGAGCGATGCTGTCCTTCCCCAAGACCCTCATTTTCCATGACAGCAGGGGAGCTATCATCCTGGGAGTGGGACAGAGCTATAATGTCTCCAAAGGCCTCATCCACCAAACACTCTGCCTGTCTCAGCTTTTCCAGGTCAGCCACTATGTTCTCAAGGGAACACACTTGTTCCTGGAGAGCCTGGAGCTCATTGTACCAAGGACACTCCCATGACTTCAGTCCAGCAAGCAGATACATGTGACAGATAGTGCAAAGCACTGGAAAGCCCCCATACCACTACTGGCTTCCTACTTGCATAATTGTTTTTATCACTTATTGAGTTACTATACAGTATCCCTATAGACATTAGGTTTTCTTTAGGTCAAGGAATGGACGGGCAGAGTTGTGTGCCCTGGCCTCCTCACCTTGTTGGCAAACTTACTTTGCTGCTTAACTTGCCTCAACGCTTCATCAGGTGGGGCTCCTTTTACTTGAAGAGCTGGCCAAGAATTTCCTCAAGAATTTACCCAACTCATCATTTACCACCAATCATCACTACCTGGGATACTGCATCAATTAATTTTCCCACTTTGTGGTCCCAAAACAACACGAGAGCCTGGCTAGATCAGACCACATCCAAGATCTAACCGTCTGTTTCAAACAGTGAATAGCCAGATATATGAGAAACTTGCAAAAGTGGTGCATGAAAATAGGAGTACTCTCCTGTTACTTGTCCACAGAATCTGGTTTTTGTCCCCAGCATCTAGACATGGATATTGAATTACATAGAGGTTGAATTTTGTTTTAAGAACATAAGAACATAAGAAGAGCCTGCTGCATCAGGCCAGTGGCCCATCTAGTCCAGCATCCTGTTCTCACAGTGGCCAACCAGGTGCCTGGGGGAAGCCCGCAAGCAGGACCCGAGTGCAAGAACACTCTCCCCTCCTGAGGCTTCCAGCAACTGGTTTTCAGAAGCATGCTGCCTCTGACTAGGGTGGCACAGCACAGCCATCACGGCTAGTAGCCATTGATAGCCCTGTTCTCCGTGAATTTGTCTAATCTTCTTTTAAAGCCATCCAAGCTGGTGGCCATTACTGCATCTTGTGGGAGTAAATTCCATAGTTTAACTATGCGTTGAGTAAAGAAGTACTTCCTTTTGTCTGTCCTGAATCTTCCAACATTCAGCTTCTTTGAATGTCGACGAGTTCTAGTATTATGAGAGAGGGAGAAGAACCTTTCTCTATCCACCCTCTCAATGCCATGCATAATTTTATACACTTCTATCATGTCTCCTCTGACCCGCCTTTTCTCTAAACTAAAAAGCCCCAAATGCTGCAACCTTTCCTCGTAAGGGAGTCGCTCCATCCCCTTGATCATTCTGGTTGCCCTCTTCTGAACCTTTTCCAACTCTATAATATCCTTTTTGAGATGAGGCGACCAGAACTGCAGACAGTATTCCAAATGCGGCCGCACCATAGATTTATACAACGGCATTATGATATCGGCTGTTTTATTTTCAATACCTTTCCTAATTATTGCCAGCATGGAATTTGCCTTTTTCACAGCTGCCGCACACTGGGTCGACATTTTCATCGTGCTGTCCACTACAACCCCGAGGTCTCTCTCCTGGTTGGTCACTGCCAGTTCAGACCCCATGAGCGTATATGTGAAATTCAGATTTTTTGCTCCAATATGCATAATTTTACACTTGTTTATATTGAATTGCATTTGCCATTTTTCCGCCCATTCACTCAGTTTGGAGAGGTCTTTTTGGAGCTCTTCGCAATCCCTTTTTGTTTTAACAACCCTGAACAATTTAGTGTCGTCAGCAAACTTGGCCACTTCACTGCTCACTCCTAATTCTAGGTCATTAATGAACAAGTTGAACAGTACAGGTCCCAATACCGATCCTTGAGGGATTCCACTTTCTACAGCCCTCCATTGGGAGAACTGTCCGTTTATTCCTACTCTCTGCTTTCTGCTTCTTAACCAATTCCTTAGACACAAGAGGACCTCTCCTCTTATTCCATGACTGCTAAGCTTCCTCAGAAGTCTTTGGTGAGGTACCTTGTCAAACGCTTTTTGAAAGTCTAAGTACACTATGTCCACTGGATCACCTCTATCTATATGCTTGTTGACACTCTCAAAGAATTCTAATAGGTTACTCAGAGAGGACTTTCCCTTGCAGAAGCCATGCTGGCTCTGCTTCAGCAAGGCTTGTTCTTCTATGTGCTTAGTTAATCTAGCTTTAAGATGGGCCACTGGCCTGATGCAGCAGGCTCTTCTTATGTTCTTATGTTCTTAGAATGAGCCATTGTGAGTGCAGGGGCACAGGATAGCTATTCAGAGAGGCCAAAGCACCACAGGTCAGAACACAAGTGCCAAAGGCACTTGAAGAGACACACAGTATATAAATATTTATATGTTAATGCCAGAAGCCTCTTAGCTAAAATGGAAGAACTGGAGTGCTTGGTCTTAGAGGACTGCACTGATATAGTGGGCATAACTGAAGTCTGGTGGAATGGAGAAACCCAGTGGGACACAGATATCTCTGGATATAAACTCTATAGAAAGAGCAGGGCAAGATGTACTGGAGGTGGTGTCACTCTGTACATCAAAGAGTGCACTGAGTCCAGCAAGCTAGAAATCCCCAAAGGGGCAGACACCTACACATAATTATTCTGAGTGGTGATACCAGGCCTCAAGAGTAATTTAGTACTGTGGATGCAACATCACTTTCCTGGTCAAAATGTTCAGAGAGATCTTCAGATGAAGCATAAAATCAAGGATGCATCCCAAAGAGGCAATGTTTTAGTAATCAGTGACTTCAACTACCTTGATATAGACTAGCTACATATGTATTCCAGTCATGAAAAAGAGGTAAAATTTCTAGATAAATGACTGTGTCCTAGAAGAGTTGGTCATGGAACCGACCAGAGGGTCAGTGACTCTACATTTAATTTTAAGTGGTGCCCGGATCCTGGTGCAAGTTGTAAGTGTTCAACTTAGAGAGCAGGGACCATAGTGCTATTAAATTAAACATACATGTAAATGGCTAATTGTCAAGAAAGTCCAATAGGTCACATTTTCAAAAAAAGGAAACTTCCCAAAATTGAAGGGGATAGTAAGAAAGAAAGTTGAAAAGCAAAGTCAAGGAGGACAAATCCAAAATGCTTGGAAGTTGTTTAAAAATACAATATTGAAAGCTCATCTAGATTGTATACCACACTTCAGTCAGGGCCAAAAGGGTGCCAGTGTCATTAATGAGGAATATAAAAAACACTATTAGCAGCAAGAAAACGTCCTTCAAAAAAATCAACAAAGAGGAACATAAACTTTGGCAAAAGAAATGCAAGCAGACAATAATGGATGCTTTAAAAAAGAATTTGAGAAACATATTGCTAAAAACGTAAAGACCATCAAAAATTAAATGTATTAGTAGCAAAAGACCATCTAGGTTGGACCCCTGGATGACAACTTAGTCAGATATGTGTTAAAAGGGGATAAGGACATTGCAGAAAAGCTGAACGAGTTATTTGCATTGTCTTTACAGCAAGAGTACTTGAACAAACTTTTGCTGGAAGAGAACTGAGGCAGATAGTGGTGACAAAAGACAAAGTTATAGGCCTAATACACAAACAATAACTGACAAACTGCTGGGTCTGGATGGCATCCACCCGAGACCTCAAAAAACTCAAATGTGAAGTTGCTGATCTTCTAACAAAAATATGTAACTTGTCCTTAAGATCCGCCTCCATACCTGAGGACTAGAAAGTGGCCAATGTAACCCTATTTTTTTAAAAAGGGGATCCTAGAAATTACAGGCTAATTAGCTTAATGTCTGTTCCAGGAACACTTGCATTGAAAACAAAGATAAAATAAGCAAGCATATAGGAGAGCAAGCCTCGTTGAAGCAGAACCAGCATAGCTTCTACAAGGATAAGTTCTGTCTCACTAATCTATTTAGGGTTCTTTGAGAGGGTCAATAAGCATATAGAGGTAATCCAGTTGACTTAGTGTACTTGGACTTTAAAAAGGTTTTGACAAGGTACCTCACTAAAGACTCCTGAGTAAGCTTCACAGTCACAGAATAAGAGCAGAGGTCCTCTTGTGGTTCAGGAACTGGTTAGGAAACAGGAAGCAGAGAATAGGAATAAATGGACAATTTTCCTAGTGGAAGGGTGTAGAATGTAGAGTCCTCCAAGAATTGGTATTAGAACATGTGCTTTTTAGAGTTAGGGGTGAGTAGTGAGCGGACCAAGTTTGTTCAGGGCCATTAAAACAAAAATAGGTTATGAAGAGTTCCAAGACAAATTCTCCAAACTGAGTGAATGGGTGATAAAATAACAAATTCAATGTCAACAAATGTAAAGTGATGCATGTTGGGACAAAAATCTGAATTTTACATATATGCTTATGGGGTCTGAACTGGCAGTGACTGACCAGGAACAAGACCTTGGGGTTGTCCTGGTTAGCTCAATGAAGATGTCATCCCAGTGTGTGGCATCTGTAAAAAAGGCAAACTCCATGCTAGGGATCATTAGGAAAGGAATTGAAAATAAAACTGCTGATATCATAATATCATTAAACAAATCTATGCTGTGACTGCATTTCCAACTGTGTACAGTTCTGGCTGCCTCACCTCAAAAAAAGATATTGGAGAGTTGGAAAAGGTTCAGAAAAAGGTGACCAGAATAATCAAGAGGATAGAGCCATTGTCCTATGAGGAATGGTTGCAAGATCGGGGGCTTTTTAGTTTAGAGAAAAGGTGAGTAAGAGGTGACATGATAGAAGTGTATAAAATTATGCATGGCATAACATTAGAACTCAGGACATCCAGTGAAGCTGAATGTTGGAAGATTCAGGACAGACAAAAGAAAGTACTTCTTTACACAGTACATAGTTAAACTATGGAATTCGCTCCTACAAAAGGCAATGATGGCCAATAACCTGGATAGATTTAAAGGACCATTAGACAAATCTATAGAGGATACATCTATCAATGGCTACTAGCCATGATGGCTATGCTCTGCCTCCACAGTCAGAGGCAGGATACTTCTAAATACCAGTTGATGGAAATCACAGGAGACGGGAGTGCTCTTGTGCCCAGGTCCTGCTTATGGGCATCCTCTAGGCATTTGGTTGGCCACTGTGAGAACAGGATGCTGGACTAGATGAGCCATTGGCCTGATCCAGTAGGCTATTCTTATGTTCTTCACAAATTGTAGATGAAACCTTAGCCAAAAAGAAATTCTTGTTCTCTGTAACAGTCCTGTTATATTTTGTATGCTTAGCACCATACTAGATGTCTGCAGTGAATATAACTATCTCAGACTGCATGGACATGAACACATGGTACTGGAACATGCGGTATTGCCCTTAAATAGAATCTCTCTCTCTCTCTGTCTCTCCTTTCGTTGGCTAGCATTCCCTTCCTTCTGAAAGTTTCCTTTTCACCTTAACTTTAAGCCATAGGCACAGTAGGTGGTAAAACCAACTGAGAGAGAGCTGTGTGTGTTCTCTTATGTAGTCAGGCACACATTTGTGGTACTTCAGAAATCTCACACTTTCACTGTGAAGCTCAATCTTTCCTTGGCAAGGAAAGTCTTCACTCTCCCTCCTCCCTCTCTCTTTCCTGTCAGATAAAAATCACATTGTTTCAGTTTACTGTGATGGCTAGCATTAATGGAAAACCGTCACTTTTTTATTTTTCTGTTTACCAGCTAGAACTCTCAAGCCTTGACTGTTATTGAAACTTTAGAAGGCTGTAGGTAAAGAGATGGATACTTCCTGAGGTCTGTCAGTAACAATCACTGAACAAGAACAGAACATGTAGATCCATACATCTTCAAATCAAGCCCTTACATAGCAGTCCAGAACTTTCAAACTTGAGCAAAATGAGCCTTTTTGTTTTTGTCATTGAACTATGCAGCACAATTCACCATATTCCAGGGTGCCATGCTTGTTAACACTATGATCAACTGCCACATTTACAGATTAAATATAAAAAACTGTCTATTTTATGTTTTATTAAATCCAGTGAGATTAGGGCAGCATTAGTGGCAGCTGAGACCACATCTTTATTAAAGGAAAGTGACAACCATTCAAATCCATCTATTCAGATCAGTATGGAGAAGGTGGTTAATATATTTTTTAATTGAAATGTCCTGCAAAACTGTCATTGATAGCCAGCCAAGATATCTATTTTGGCACACCAGCTCACCCTGAAGATCCACCAGTACCCATTCCTCTTGCAGTAAGTGGAATGGGAAAAGGGAAATGTAAGGTAGGTGTGAGGAGGGGACAAGGAGGCTTCTTCTCCAGTGTGTCAAGGTGCTGGGGGTCAGACCAGAAGGTTAGCCAGTCAGATTTGAAGTGGCAGTGCAGGGAGAACATGGTGAGGAAGCCGTGCCACTCAGCCTGACAAAGGCAGGGCAAGAGACACCTTGGGTGAGAGTCCCAGCTACTGAGAAGGGAAACAGGAGCAGATGAACCAATGCACAAGAAAAGAAGTGGGAGGAAAAGGAGTGGTACCAGAGCATGGATGAATGGAAGCCAGTGAGAGAGGAGGAGAGTGCAAGACAGTGGGTATGTGAAGATAGGATGGGAGCCTGGTGGGAGAGAGCGAAGTAGAGAGACTGTGTTGACTGGAAGGGAGGACAGAAAGGGAGTGTGAATGTGTGAGTGAGCATGAATCAGAGGAGATGGAGGAGGATGGAGATAGTAAACAGGCAAAAAGAAGTGAAGGTAACAAGGGATGAGAGTAAGATACTGACTGAAGTAGGAATAAGGGAAAACAACATCATCATTGGTAAAATAAGAGAGGAGAGCTTACTGATGAATAAATGAGGATGGCAAGCATTACCAGGGAGTAAGGAAACTGATAAGAGAGAAAGGAGGTTTGTAAGGCAACATATCCAAGTGATGGGCAAAGTGTCAGGAGGATAAACAAACAACCAAATCTAAAGAATTCTTGTTGATAAGAATGTGGTATTGGCTCACTAGGTAGCTCTGGACATAAGAGAGCTCTGAAAACATTTGGGACCACAAGGAAGTAAGGTAGGAAACTTCAAAGTAGGTTCTCCACTGAGATTCCTGGAGCCCATACTGAATGTACAATACCTTCACTATCACAGATAGCGGTCCTACTCATGGGCCATCCAAGAGATTCCCACTTCCCTGGTGGCTTTGATATAGTGGATTATAGCTAGGAAAACACAGTTCTGCCATATTATGTGTGTACCCTAGCACCTTGGCTCAAATAATTTCTATTTTTGTTTTGCCTGTATTTATTTATTTATTATTTGATTTATATCTTGCCCATCCTCCCAACAGGAGCCCAGGGTGGCAAAAGCACCAAAAACACTTTAAAAATCATAAAAATAGAGTTTAAAATACATTAAAACAAAACATCTTTAAAAACATTTTAGAAAGCTTTCAACACATCTTTTTTTAATAAAAAGCTTGGAAGAATTTGGTAACATGTGCCTCTGAGCGTATGGTGAGTGGTGGCGACACCTGCCATCTCCAAAGATAGAGAATTATATTTTTGTATGTTTGTTTGTGTTCCACTTACTTTGCTTCTTTTCTGTGTTACTACTGTTTGTACAGAGAATCTAAACTAGAACATTTTATTTTCCTCATTATAATTCCCAGAAATCTGTGTCGTTTATTTTTATTAATTTCAAAGCCTTTTTAGTGGTCAGTGCCATATGATGGTGAAGACAGCCTTTTGTGTTTCAAATTGGAGGTTATGATCTATTTCTATTTTGGGTGCATTAACAGTGGAATCTGAAACTGTAGTTTGATGTAAAATCAGACTGATTCCAAAGACTCTAGCTGTTGGGAAAAAGAGGGTGCATGTTTTCAGCCTGCTATGTTTAAACCACTTCATTTAAGGCAAGGAGGGCATGGTCAATTAAAAACATAGAGCACACCTAGCATTTTGTTAGAATATATTTCACCTCCCACTGTTTTATCGTGTGCAAATTGACACACTCCTGAGGTCCACTGGAGACTATTCTGCAGAAGTCAGTGCCATTATTATGTTTGGAGTTTTTTTAGTGTACATTTTGCAAAGTGTTGCTGTACTTCACATATTCACAGAAACAGAAACAAAAGAAAATGATTTCCTATAGGAAACTTCACTAAAATTGCAAAAGAAATCAGACATATTCAAAGTGACCATCTGAACTATATCAACTGTCTTAATAATGTTGCTTCCTCCCGGCTAAAACAAGATCAGCACAGCACGTGTCTTCTTTCTATTCTTTGGGCTGATTGCAGGTGTCGCCACCCCTCACCATATGCTCAGAGGCACGTTACCAAATTCTTCCAAGCTACACAGGAAGTGGATTGGACTGTGAAAGACCAACCCAAATGGTGTTTGCATTTTGACCAATTTGTAGGGCAGTACAATATCTCAGAGAGGAGTTCAGGTCTCCTGCTCTCCTGGTGCATTCACTATAGCTGCCCAATTTCCCTGCTTTTTAAAGTTTGATAGAAATAGCTGTGGGCTATAGGTACATTCTTAAACCGCAAGGTTTTTTGCCAATTAGTGAATTTCTCTGCTTTTTAAACCAGGAGGTAAGAGATGGGATCCTGTGCAAGTTAGCACCAGCAGTAACAGAAATAGTTCAGCAGTGTATTTTAAATGTTATATTACCATCAAGAATGCCTTTATCTTTACAAGAGGGTCATGGCTTAGTGGCACAGAACATGCTTTGCATGCAAAAGTCCCCACATTCAGTAACCAGCATCTCCAATTAGGGCTGGGAGAGATCCTTATCTGAAACCTTGTCAGTCAGTACTGAGCTAGGGACATCTGTTGTTATAGGAGAAGGCATTAAAAAGGATCTTATTCTCAATGCAGCAGCAAAAAAAGAAGGAGGGGCATGGCTGTGACTATCATGAAGAGACCCTGCACTTTTTAATTTGCTACTGCACTACTGGTCTCAAACAGAAAAACCACTTGGCCACCTCATTAGTGTAATATGGTATTACACTAACTGCAAATGTTTGATGCCCCTGCAAATGTTTGATGAAGACCATGCTTTGTGTGAAGGTGTCTTTTCAGCTTACTTGGAACCATAGCTTGGTTTGCCAGTTTCTCACCACAAACAACACACCGAGGACGTGGCACTTCTTCTCCCGATGAAATGAATCCGAAGGACAAATAGTCTTCATTATACTGGCGCACAACGGTTTTAGAACTAACACTGATGGTACTATGTGCGTTACTACCTGAACTAGTGCCAGCCACACCTGACTCATTGTCATCGTCCATCTTACATTTTTTAATTAAAAATCTATCCATGTCTAATAAGTCCTGGAAAAAAATTAAGAACTAAATTCACAAATAACAAAATAACAAACAAAATAGAAATAACAAACTATCTTGACATTTTTGACAGTCTGGTAGTTTCAGACTTTTCTCATGCAGCAACACCCCAAGAAAGCTGAGCTTTTAAGCAAAAAGGACTGACAAACTTATAAACAAGGCCAAGACCACCTAGGAAAGACCACCTACTAAATTGTTATTTATCTTAACTGGTTTTAATACTTTTTTTATATACTGTTGTAACAATATATTATTGTAACCCTGGATATGAAACCTCCTGCCTGAATCTCCTGCTCTTTGGGGATTCAAACCTCCTGCCTAAAATTAGATCGCGCACAGCTGATGGGCAGACGGCAGCACAAGGAAGCCACTCAGGCACGCAGCCGAAGAGTCTCTTCCCCCATCCTCATGAACAACTGACTGACTGACTGGCCGACAAAGTTCTTGAGGATGGAGCTCTTGCCTGCACTCTGACTGCCCACCACATTCTCACGTGAGCAAACTCCTACGGCACACCTGCGGACCATTTGCGGCACACCAATGTGCCGCGGCACAGCAGTTGAAAATCGCTGCTCTAAGCCCTCACAGCCACACTTTCCAATATATCATTTTCAGGCAACAGTCTTTACTAGTCACTCACTCTAATGCCACCCAAAATTCAATTCTGTTCCTTTACATCATTCTTCCACTAGCTCTTTTGTCACATGAAGCTATATTGTGAAAATGAACATAATAGTACCTCAGTTAGTATATATTGTATGGAGCTTGCCCCTTAGGATACTGCAAAGCTATTTTGATAAACTAAACCAGATTATTAGATTATTTCTGTGGGGACCTATGCCAAATTACAGATGTCAATGGAACAAGAAGGCTCTAATCTACCCTACCTGCATATATGATATAATAGGTAGCTAATCACACAAGCAAGATAATGGTGTGTGGGGGGGGGGAGGAGTTTGAAGTTCCACCAAAGCTTAAGATATTTATACCACTCAAATGTCAACATGTCTACCATGATATGTATGGAGTTGAGCAACTAATCAGCTTGAGCTTGATCCTGACACTGATGTTACTCTTCGGAGAAATCTGCACATCACCACTGCCAATAATAGATCTTTTTTATGTAAGTCATGGGCAGAAATGGGAGGAGTGGAAAGGCTGTCACAGATTTTGACCAAAAAGATGCATATAAAGATTATGAATCATTACATGAGGAACTTAGCCTTTCACCAGGAGCACTGTAACTTAAGCATAGAACTGAGATAAAGTTTCATCCAAACACACTCAGTGCAGCAGATCTACTATAGATACTGTACACAACAGAATCATCTAGGACAGTGTTTCCCAACTAGTGGGCCTCCAGATGTTGTTGGACCACAATCCCCATCTTTCCTGACCACTGGCAATGCTGGCTGAGGCTGATGGGAGTTGTGGTCCAACAACTTCTGGTGTCCCACGAATTGGGAAAGGCTGATCTAGGAGATTAAACAAATTGCTGTATTCGATGATGCACATTTGATGATGAACCCTAAGGACTGAGGTTAATCCTTAATATAGTTCACATGTTAACATTTTTAAAATTCAATTTCTGATTTTGTCTTTTTGAGGGAGTGGGTGTAGGTTCGTTTGAATAAGTGGGCAGAAATGGGATTTTGGTTTTTGTGGGGGGGGGTTGGAGGAGTCATGTTGTCTTCTTTGCTGTATGAAAAATTATCAATACATCATTATTAAATCCACAAAGCTATATTGCTCAGCCATGCATCCAACTCACCCCACAGCCCATCTTCTTCCCCCAGCTCTCTCCCTGCTGGAAAAGCTTAATAATTAACCAGTTAATTGCTGTTCTAGTACTATTTCAACAAATACATTTATTTTTAGGGAAAGCTCTGGGTTTCCCCCCCCCCCTCATAATGAACATCTCTCCAGGCAAAATGATCTGAACATTACCGAGTCTTGGCTCCCTTCCATTTTGGTTGGTGTGTTATTAGGATGAGTGTCATAAAACCAATGCTCTGATGATCAGCGCTTGGGAAGAGTAGACCATTTGAGCTAAACTTGCCCAAGCACTCAAGTTCTAGAAAGGCATCGTCTGTTTTACCAGCTTTAGCTGGTAAGATAGCTACAGCCATTACTGGACTGGGATAGCCTGACCACTGTTGTCCATGCACTGGTAACCTCCAGGCTGGATTACTGTAATGCTCTCTATGTGGGACTGCCCTTGAGGTTAGTCTGGAAGCTGCAGCTTATTCAAAATGTGGCGGTGCAACTGCTCACTGGGACAGGGTGTTGCCAACATGTTATTTCGCTGCTGAAAGAATTGCCCTGGCTATCCATTAGCTACATGGCTAAGTTCAAGTTTCTAGTTTTGGTTTACAAAGCCCTAAGCAGCTTGGAACCAGGATACCTGAAAGTCTCACTCCTTATACTGTATATCCAGTCAATCACTGTATCCAGTCAATCACTCTTATCAGGAGATCTGTTCTGCATAACCTAGGAAGCAGACGTTTAATGTAGTGACACCTACCCTTTGGAATTATCTCCCCTTAAATATTAGGCAGGCACTGTTATCTTTTTGGTGCATATTGAAAACCTTTCTCTTTCAACAAGCCTTTTAAGTAGAGACCTGATTCCAATCTGCATATGTGCTGGAATTGCTTTTAAAGATGTTTTTTAAATATGTTTTTAAGATGTTTTGTTTTAATGTGTTCTAAAGTCTTTAGTTTTAAAGATGTTTTAAAGTGCTTTTAGTGTTGTCATTTGCCGCCCTGGGCTCCTTCTGGGAGAAAGGGAGGGATATAAATCTAATAAAAATGAATGAATGAATGAATGAATGAATGATTGAATGAAGTAGTGTGAAAATGTGTTTATAGGCACATGTCCTGAGAAAGTATGGTAAGAGGATGGGATGTGTGCTTTTTCCTGGCCATCTGCTTGTGCCTTTAACATCAGCCTGACAAGCATAAATTTAGCAGGTGAAGTTCTTCCTGGAATGAAAATTAAATTATGGGGGAAAGTGTCATTAGCATGATTTCAGCAAAGACCAGGGCCATTTAAATTTTTTGGCAGCGCTATCTGTGAATTGCCACCCCAGAAAATATAAAACCTTACATTATTCCAGCAGAGAGGAGAGGAGAGGATCTAGTAATATTTTATAGCTGCTATCATGGATTCTGAGATACAGGTTGTAAGAAGGACTTCAGAAGCTTGTACAGAATTCTAAGAATTTCCACATGCTTTACTTCTTCCTTAGACAATTAAGGGGTGTCTAGGGAAAGCAGACATGCTTGTTTCTGCTCCAGATTTTTTAATTTCATTTTGTTTTTGGTGAAGTCAGATATAGAGTTCTGTAATCGGAATGGGCTCTGCAATCAATTCTACAAGTAAAGGCCTAGAATGTCCTAGAGACATCTGTATTGAGGTATCCTGCACAAACTGGACTCCAGAGACCTTGGAGCATATGAAGGCTAATATATCTATGGAAGATCCTCAGCCTACATTAGGCTTTGCCTGGCGTGTCTTTTAAGGAATACATCTACAACCAATGACATCTGTTAGGTTCTGATTCATTCCACATCACACCAGCTGGAACATGGGCTTCTGGCCCAGTTCCAGTTGTACTGGAATCATCGGTCATTCCTGGGGGCTTCCTGGGTCTGTTCCACTTGACAAACACAGAAAGCCCCTTAGCTGCCATTGAACACCACAGGGTCTGAATTGCAGTCATTTCAGCAGACTTACAGGAATACGCTGCTGGAGTTCCACCATCTGTTTTGCTCAGTGATGGTTAATATGTGCCCTCTGACAACCATCAGACATATATTACATAGCTAAAAAGTATTTGTGAGTTTGGGCTGTTATTTTTTAAAAAATAGCTTTACTGTCTGTCATGTATACAGAAAAAGGACACTGGCATTTTGTTCTACCTTCTTGCGCACAGCAGTCCAAAATCAGCAGGCTGCAGCCATTCAGCTGTTGTTGCCATATGCCCACAAAGGATAGAAAATATGGTCCAATTTCAGTTTACTCACAGACACCAAATGCCATTCTGCCTTGAACATCAGCAATGACAGCATGTGTTAGCATTTCCATTTGATATTCCTTTTGATATTTGGGACTTAATTGATTTATTAATTTATATCTGAACATTTGCATATTGCAAATCCTCCTCCCACCCAACACAGTGCCTCTTTTTAAATCTGTATTTGCCTTTTGTAAATGTTTTATTTGCTCCATTGAGTGAGAAATTAGGATGCTAAAATACCCAAGAAAGATGATATGGAACAATAATTGCTTATATGACAAGGTCAAATCAGCAGTTGTGTTATTCCAATTTAGGAAGGAGGCAATGTCTGATTCCCAGTTGTAAGTAACAGTTAAAATTCAATATCACAGGGTTAGAATCATAGTGCAGTGACAGTTGGTAGACCACTGCAAGAGTAGGAATACCTGTATTTACTTGTGTGTATGTGAAAACACTGTTCCCATTGCTACATTTATTTATTTACTAGATTTATATCCTGTCATTCCTCCTAGTAGGAACGCAGGGCAGCAATATAAATATGAAATCATAGTAGAGTTGGAAGAGGCCTATAAGGCCATCAAGTCCAACCCCTTGCTCAATGCAGGAATCCAAATTAAAGCAAACCTGACAGGTGGCTGTCCAGCTGCCTCTTGAATGCCTCCAGTATTGGCGAGCCCACCACCTCCCTGGGTAATTGGTTCCGTTGTTGTACTGTGTGATGTTCCTGTATTAATGTATATATGGTAAGTGCTGTTTGTATAGAAGATATGTGGTAAGTGGAATGAAAGAGGAGGGGGAGTAAATGAGCAGTAGAATGCTGGATGATTGGCTGAGTGTTTGAATGGCTGGGAGTATAAATGGAAGAATGACAGTTGAATCTGGGTGGAGAATCTGTGGTGAATCTGGGTGGACGTTGCTGGGTTGTTTGAGAAGTGTTTGGTGGTGTTTGGAGGTGGATGTCAGGAACGTGTGGAGAAAGAGAGAGTGGGAGTTCTAGTTCATGATAAGTCAAGTATCACAGAAATAGGTGAAACCATATGCTTAAGTACCATTAGAAAAGTAATCTTGTTATCTCTGTTATTTAATAAAAACTATATTTGGTTACCAAAGGCCTGACCCTTGGCTGGGGTTTCACAGACCAGAAGGGAGGGTAAGGTAATGACCAAGGCTGAAGGGAAACAGTAACAAATGGTGGCAGTGGTGAAGAGGAGATTATAACATTCGTAAGTATCTAGAGCAACCCTGAGTTATGAGTTATCCGCCGTGATACAAGGGGGTTGGGGACAGCTTAAGCACGCAGTCACAGAGGTAACCTGATTGAGAGAGACTCAGGCAGAGTCTCTGGGGATACTGGTTATAGGACGTGACTGGTGGTGCTGCCTAGCAGGGGGATCTGGTGAGGTCTATGCTAGAGCGGAGAGAGAAACCATAAAAAAGGACAGTCCAGACTGGTGGAGTCCCTGGTGGTGCCTAGTGACAGGCAGTAGCCACGAGCAGGTAGGAACCTGACAGGGAGAGCCAGGGAAGGGCATCACATGTGGTGGCAGTAGCGGTGGGATACGAACAACAGAGAATACAAACACAGGTGTTGACAAGAGAGTCCAGATACGAATACTAGAGAATCCCTAACAGTGGTGTGGCAAACAGAAATAACAAATAAAGATTACTTGTGAGAGTGACTGGCAAAGAGTGTGTGGCAAAGAGGGAGTGAACTCCAACATCATGGCTGAATACATAAAGATGAAAAGAGAGGAGCTGGTGGAGAAGTGCATAACATTCAATTTACCTCACGAGGGTAAAGGGGTAGATGAATTGAGGGTAGCACTAATAGGATTTACAACTGTCCAGCAAAAACAACTTGTCAGGGAAGAGACCCCAGAAGGATACTTAAGCAATCCCACTTACATAGAGTATTTGAGAGAGAAGTTAAAATGGGAACGTGAGGAAAAAGATAAGCAGAGGGAGTTGGAATTTGAGAGAATGAGAGTGGATGCTGAATTACAGGTGGAAAAGTTAAAATTTGAAAGAGAGAAGTTTCATTTTGATGAAACAAGAAAGGACAGAAATGAAACAAAGATAAAGGTTACACCAAAAGACTTTGCAGTGTTTGAGCCTGGACAAGATCCATAGATTTACCTCAGCACTTTTGAAAAGGCAGCTCAATTGTGGGGGCTACCAGAGGATAAATATATGCAATATTTATCAAACCTGATCAAAGGGGAATTGGCTGAGGTATACCAATATTTCCCCTCAGACAAGCCCGTCACATATGCTGAGTTTAAAGAGGCAGTATACAAAAGATTCAGACTGGGACCTGACTATTTTAGAAAGTTATTCCAAAACTGTCAGATCCAAGCAGGGAGGTCTTTTGTGGAACTGGGAGCAAAGTTGATGGATATATTTGGAAAGTGGATGAGTAGTGCCAAAGCTCAGTCAGTGGAAGAGGTGAAAAGCCTCATGATACTGGATCAATTATTCCATCAGTTACCACCAGAAATAAGGCTCCTTGTCAAAGACCGTTCCCCTACATCGGTGTAGGAGGCCGCAGAGATGGTGGATCACTTTGCCTCCAATAGAACTGGCTGGGTGGGGAAAACATCAAGAGAGTTTAAACCCAGACCATATAATGGCGTCAAAAAGGATGTGGTGCCACAGCGAGTGAGTCCTCCAGTAAAATCTGAAGGGCACAGGACACCCTAGAGTGTATCTGTGTACCCTAAAATGGAGGAGAAATTATGCTATAAATGTGGTAGACCGGGGCACCTACATTTTCAATGTGAGGTTGCCAACCCCATTAGTAATCCTGCTCAGGCAAGGGCAGTAAAAACAGAACCAAAAGAGCTAACAACGAAAAAGGTTCAGTTCTGCCAGATAAACTGGACAGAAGTGAAAGACTTGGATTCGAGTCTAAGAGAAGAAGTGTGTGTTCAAGGGGCAAATTATTGGGCATTGCTTGATACTGGTGCTGCTCAGACGTTACTGAGGCCAGATTTAATAAAATCTGAGGAAATATTACCTCAGGAAACGGTGACTATCCAAGGAGTGAGGGGACAACCAGAAAGCTTACCCATGGCCCTAGTGAAAATGCAGTGGAGAGGCCGAGAGGGAGAATATAAAGTGGGTATTAATGCCCAACAACAAGAACCAGTGATACTGGGAAGATATGTTATGGGGGCACAAGGGAAAATATATGTGGTGACCAGACAGCAACTTGGCAAAGAAGCAGAAGCCATGTTAACACAGGCTGAAGAAAACAGGGTGGAATCTGTTATCGAGCCTAAGGTCACCATAGCAACCCCTAGCAAGCCTGATGAAAGAAACAACTTGTATCAAATGGTCTCTAGTCAAGAAGAGACAGAGCAGTTCAGGGAAGAACTGAATAAGGATACAAGTTTGAAGCAAATAAAGGACCAAGCCCTGACACAAAAGATTCCCTTTACTGACAAACTGAGGAATCAAATTGTGTGTGAGAATGGGATTTTATATAGACTGTGGATGCCTGCTGAGAGAAAGGATGAATGTGAACCAGTGAAGCAATTAATAGTACCTAGCAAATACAGAACCAGATTGCTAGAGGTAGCCCACGATGTCCCATGTGCAGGACATCTGGGAATAAAAAAGACCAAGAGGAGATTGGCTGCACACTATGGTTGGTCAAATATCTCCAAAGATGTAAAACAACATTGTCTATCTTGTGATATATGCCAAAAGGTGGGAAAAAGTGGAGTAAAGACTAAGGCACCCTTAAAGCCCCTTCCTATAATTGGACAACCCTTTTATAGAGTGGGAGTAGATTTGGTGGGCCCTTTTTCCAAACCCACAAGGCATGGCAAGAAATATCTATTGGTGGTGGTGGATTTTGCCACCAGGTACCCAGACGCGGAAGCATTAAGATCCGTAGAAGCCCCTGTAGTGGCAGAGACTTTGTTAAAAATCTTTATGAGGCTGGGTTTCCCTCATGAAGTGCTGACGGATCAAGGCAGTGTATTCATGGGAGTAGTGATGCAATGTATGTGGAAGTGTTGTGGTCTAAAACATCTAAAGACCACCACTTACCATCCCGCCACTAATGGATTGACTGAGAGATTTAATGGGGTTCTGAAGGGCATGATAAGAAGTTATGTTCAAGACTGGGATGAACGTTTGGGGTGCTTCTTATTCGCGTACAGAGAAGTCCCTCAAGAGTCAACAGGCTTCTCACCCTTTGAACTCATGTTTACTAGAAAAGTGAGGGGACCTTTGGAACTGTTAAAAAATTCATGGGAAGGAACCCTGGGAGAGTACAAAACATCTGTAGTAGATTTTGTATTGGAATTCCGCAATAAATTAACATCAATGATGGAAGTAGTGAAAGAGAATTTGAGTCAAGCTCAGGAGAAGCAACGTTACTGGTATGACAGAACAGCCAGGGAACGTGTGTATGATGTGGGAGATATGGTTATGGCATTCATACCCAGGAAACATGATAAATTACAGGCTAACTGGGAGGGACCGTATACCATAAGAGAAAGCTTGACACAGTGACGTATGTAATTACCACAAACCAATTAAACAAAAACAAAGTGGTTCATGTAAATATGTTAAAGCCTTACCATACCAGGGATGCAAAGGTGTTGCAAGTTACCTTATTCCCTGAGGGAAGTGGGCCTGAACTTCTAGATTTGGTACAGGAAAGCAAAGACAAAGGAGGGGTAGATCAATTGGAATGGTCAGAGGAGGTGAAGGAGGAAGTAAAAGAAGAGATTCTGAGAGTTTTGAAAAACTATGGGAATCTCTTTAGCAATAAACCTGGCTGAACCAGTATAGCCAAACATTCCATTGATACTGGAGATCATGCCCCGATCAGATCTGTTCCGTACCGTGTGAATGGGAAAGTTCTGAGTGAAATCAAAAAGGAGGTCGAAGATATGCTGGAATTAGGAGTGATCAGGGAATCCATCAGTCCCTGGGCCTCAAGTATTATCCTGGTTCTGAAAAAAGATGGAACAAGATTTTGCATTGATTATCGGCTAATCAATAAAATTACTGTCCCAGATGCGTATCCTATGCCTAGGGTGGACGCAATGTTAGAGTTGTTGGGGGCAGCAACTATTATCTCTACGTTAGACCTCTGTAAAGGATTTTGGCAAATGGAACTAGACGAGCAATCCAGAGCCAAAACTGCCTTCAGTACACCAGATGGGTTATATGAGTTTGTGACCTTACCCATGGGACTAAGGAAGTCACCAAGTTCGTTTCAGAGGCTAATCAATACTGTGTTGCGAGGCATGTCAGATTTTGCAGTGGCCTATATCGATGACGTGGCCATTTTTAGCAAGTCGGTGCCTGAGCATGTCCAACACCTGACAACAGTATTGGAGGCATTAAGAAAGGCAGGCCTCACAATAAAAGCTAAGAAATGCCAGTTTGGGTTGAAGGAGGTGGTCTATTTAGGACATAAGGTGGGGAGTGGGAAAATCACCCCCTTATGGAGCAAGGTGGAGGCAATACAATCGTGGCCGATCCCCTTAACTAAAAAACAAGTTAGGGCATTTCTAGGTGTGGCTGGTTTTTATAGAAAGTTTGTGAAAGATTTTGGGGAAATAGCAACCCCCTTGCATGAGTTGACAAAGAAAAGGTGTTCTGAGCGTGTGGTATGGACGGATGAATGTCAGAAGGCTTTTGATCTGCTGAAGCAAGCCTTGTGCCAAGGACCCATATTAATAGCACCAGACTATGAGCAACCATTCATTGTGGCTACAGATGCGTCGGACCTCGCGCTGGGAGTCGTCTTGCTGCAGGAGAGAGAAGGCACCAGACATCCAGTGACGTATCTGAGTCGCAAGCTGACGTCGAGGGAGAAAAACTATTCGTCGGTCCAAAAGGTGTGCCTAGTGGTCGTGTGGGGACTGAACAAGTTGCGCCCATACGTGTGGGGATGAAGATTTATGGTAACAACGGATCATCGGGCCTTGTTATGGTTACAGACTATGAAAAACCATAATACTATGCTGCAGAGGTGGTCCTGGGCCCTACAGGACTATCAAGTGGACTTCCAGTTCATAAAAGGCAAGGACAATGTATTGGCCGATGGACTGTCAAGGCAGGTGGCTGGGACTGCAGTGACGTGACCAGACGGAGGAACAAAGAAAGACATTTTCCCCAGAGAGACTTATTTTACTTGTTAACGCGACGTATGAATCCTGGAACAGGAATAATACTTTGCCATTATTTTTAAGGGGGGGGGAATGTGATGTTCCTGTATTAATGTATATATGGTAAGGGCTGTTTGTATAGAAGATATGTGGTAAGTGGAATGAAAGAGGAGGGGGGAGTAAATGAGCAGTAGAATGCTGGATGATTGGCTGAGTGTTTGAATGGCTGGGAGTATAAATGGAAGAATGACAGTTGAATCTGGGTGGAGAATCTGTGGTGAATCTGGGTGGACGTTGCTGGGTTGTTTGAGAAGTGTTTGGTGGTGTTTGGAGGTGGATGTCAGGAGTGTGTGGAGAAAGAGAGAGTGGGAGTTCTAGTTCATGATAAGTCAAGTATCACAGAAATAGATGAAACCATATGCTTAAGTACCATTAGAAAAGTAATCTTGTTATCTCTGTTATTTAATAAAAACTATATTTGGTTACCAAAGGCCTGACCCTTGGCTGGGGTTTCACAGACCAGAAGGGAGGGTAAGGTAATGACCAAGGCTGAAGGGAAACAGTAACAAATGGTGGCAGCGGTGAAGAGGAGATTATAACATTTGTAAGTATCTAGAGCAACCCTGAGTTATGAGTTATCTGCCGTGATACAAGGGGGTTGGGGACAGCTTAAGCACGCAGTCACAGAGGTAACCTGATTGAGAGAGACTCAGGCAGAGTCTCTGGGGATACTGGTTATAGGACGTGACTGGTGGTGCTGCCTAGCAGGGGGATCTGGTGAGGTCTATGCTAGAGCGGAGAGAGAAACCATAGAAAAGGACAATCCAGACTGGTGGAGTCCCTGGTGGTGCCTAGTGACAGGCAGTAGCCACGAGCAGGTAGGAACCTGCTGCAGCCATTGTGAATATTGCTTTATTCTCCTTAAATAGTCCCACCAAGGGTTTGTGCTCTGTTATGATTATGAAAGTCTTCCTACACAGGTACTGGTGAAACTTCTTTAAGCCAAATATGATTGCTAGACTTTCCTTTTCCAGCTGAGAATATGCCTATTATTTAGTGTCCTGGAGACATAACCAATAGGCCATTATTTGACATGACCAATTTAATGGTACAGAACAGCCTTAGTCCATAGGATGATGAATCACAAGATAGAATTAACTCTTTGCTGGGGCCAAGGTGTACTAACAAGCCTGTGGATTTGTGTATCATTTTAGATTCCTGGAAAGCCTCTCTTTGTCTGTCACCCTAATGCCAGGAGTTTCTTTTTCATAAGAGGTGGTATCAAGGCTCTAACAGGACCGAAAGGTTTGGAAGGAATTGATGGTAATAATTCAACATCCCTAGATATGCCTGAAGTTCTGAGATATTTTGTGGGACCAGTGCCTTTTCAATTGCCAAGACCTTGCCTGCCACAGGGCGAATTCCCTCATCAGTTTTAGAGCCTAAGTACTGTACTTCAGGTCTCTTAAAATATCTTTTATTTCAAATGTATCCTTGTTTCTTCCAGTCTTTGAAATACTCTCTTGAGTGTTGATAGAAGGTCTTGATCACTTTTGCCTGTGATAAGGTTATCATCAATCCTCACCACAATTCCTGGGTTCTCCTTTAAGAGGTTTTCCATGGCTGTTTGGAACATGTCTGGTGTTTATGAAACTTCACAGAGCAACCTGATATACTGATATAACCCTTTGTGATTATTGATTGTGGTGAATTTCTTGCAGTCCTCTTCAAGTTCCATCTGCTGGTAAGCCTGGGACATGTCCAGCTTGCTAAAATATAGGCCTCCTCCAAGCACTACCAGCAAGTCCTCAATTCATAGAATGGGGTAGTTATCTGGTGTAGAAAACTGATTAATTGTGACTATATAGTCCCCACAGATGTGAAAGCTCCCATCAGGAGCTATAGGTGTTGCCCTTTCAGAAAACTGTACAGGGGACAAGATGCCTTCTCATTCCAATCTATCGAGTTCCATTTCAATTCTCTCTCTGAGGGCATAGGGCACTGCTCAGGCTGGCTGCCCTCCTGGATATAAACCCTGGTCTTTATTCCTCTTATTGTGCCTACCCTTTCTTGAAATATTCTAGGGTGGGCTCCCAGAACTCCTTGTAAGTCTGACAATTTCTGTACCTCTGCTTTACAGATTTGGTCCCAGTCTAGACTGAATTCCTTCATCCATGTTCGATCAAACAAGTTTGGCCTTTCTCCCTTTTCTACTATGGCCTTTAAGATTTGATGCTGTCCTTTGTAGGTGATTGCAACATTTACTGATTCTGGGACTGGGATATTTCCCCCTGTATAAGCTGTTAATTTCACTCTTGTCTTGGCCAATGGATTTACGTCTTCTTTACATTTTTAGTAAGGTTCTTAATTGATTACTGTAACAGAAGTCCCTGTATCTATTTCCATGCCAACCAGATTATTATTAAACTGTAGGGTTATTTTATAAGGCTTCATATTTTTTCCATTACACAGTAAACAGTGTGGACTTCTGCCTCCTCTCTCCTTTTCTCCTGTATCTGATATGCTTTCTGCTTGTTTGCCTGTCCCTTGGCCTCACTTGGTTGTGCAACCAGAGGGCCCCTTTTACAATTTGTTGCTAAATGTCCAGTTTTTCTGCATTTATAGCATTGGGACAATCTGTGTCTACAATTAGAAGTTGTATGCCTTCCTCCACAATGAAAGCGCTTCTCCAGATCTTTAAACTTCTGTTGTGGAATGTGCACTTGGTTTATAGATTCATTTTGAGTGTCTTTATTGTCAAGATAGAAATCCTGTAAAATGTTCACTGCTGCTTCCATGTCAGTTGCCACCTTTAAAGACTTGTCCCAGGTCAGCTCCCCATCAGCCAGCTATTGCTTTTGGATTTTAATGTCACTAACTCTGCACACAAACATGTCTCTCAGCATCTCCTTCAGAACATTTCTGAAAGACTGTTTAGTAAGCTTTATGAGATGAACTATGTACTTTGACACATATTCACCTCCCTTCCTCCTCCTGTTATGCAATTTGAACCATTCCACAATTATGCTTGGAATATAGTGGCCAGACAAGATCTTCTGCAACTCTGCCAAGGCTTTTATGGTTCCACTAAGTTTCTTAAAAGAGGGTAAGATTTACTACTACAAACACTTGAGAAATACTGCCTTTTATTTGTTACCCTCAGTGATTTCATTAGCAAGGAAATAATGGTCCAGTCTGTCCACATATTGCTGCCACTCTTCTGTTTCTGGGTTAAATTCCTCAATTTTCCCATAGGCTGACATGATATGATTTTTATCTTTCTTGTCGCCACTGTTAAATAATTATGTAATATTCACTAATAGGCAAAAAAACCCTTGCAGTTTAAGAACATACCTATAGCCAACAAATTTGTCCATCATAATTTAAAAAGCAGGGAAATTGGGCAGCTATAGTGAATGCACCAGGGAGCAGGGGACCTGACCTCCTGTTTGAGATATTGTACTGCCCTACAAATCTGTCAAAATGCAAACTGGATGGAGGAAGGGGGGAGAGGGGAGGGGAAGGAGGGGAAGGGGAAGGAGGACATTGGAAGGGGAGGGAAAGCAGTGATGGAAGGGTGAGGGGAGGGGCAAAAGGGAGGTGATGGGAGGGAGGTGATGGGAGGGAGGTGGAGGGCAGGTTTGATCATTTGCATGCTTATTGAGTTCAATTGGATTTACTCCCATGCAATCATGCTTAGGATAGGTAAAACTGACCATGGGGGAGGGGGAGAGGAGGGGAAGGAGGAGGAGGGGGAAGGAGGGGATTGGAAGGGGATGGGGAGGGGAAGGGGTGAAGGAAGGGAGAGGGAAGGGGCAAGAGAGAGGGCATAAGAGAGAGGAGGAGGAGAGGAGGGCAGGTTTGGTCATTTGCTTGCTTTTTCAGTGGGATTTACTCCTATGCAATCATGTTTATGATAGGTGAAACTGACCTGGGGGAGAGGCAGGGAGGGGAGGAGGAGGGCAGGAATGGGAGGGGGAGGAGATTGGGTGGGTAGGCACTGGGCAGAAGGGAAGCCCCTTTCCTTTCCAAAGGGAAAACATTGTGAACAGTATCATTCTTTTTCAGGGTTTCTCCCACCTTTTTATTGTACAGCAGGCACATGTAGCCTCCCACCCAAATTTAAACCAAAGCTGTCCCTGACCACATCCACACCAGGCCTTTATTCTCCCAAAGAATCCTGAGAAGTGTAGTTAGTGAAGGGTGCTGAGAGTTGCTAGGAGATGCTCTGTCCCCCTTACAGAGCTACAATCAGAGCGGCTGACTGTTGAACCACTCTGGCCACTGGAGCTCTGTCAGGGGGAAAATAATCTCCTTTCAGAGCCCTTCACAAATGACACTTCCCAGGATTCTTTGGGGGAAGCCATGACTGTCTCAAGTGAAAAAAATGTTTGGTGTGGGTTTGGCCCCCTGATTAGGCAAGCCCAGCAACTGTGAGTTTGGTTTTTAGAACACTGATAGTTGCTTCTTACTGAGCATGCCCGGCATTATCAATGAGTTCAATGGTAAATTTATTAAAGTAAGTAAAAATCAGCCAGGCATTTTTTTTAACTTTTAAACTGCAGAAGATGAAGGTAAAAGTATGGGGCAAGGACAGTAATAGGATTACAGGTACTCCGCAAACATGGCTGATTTTAATTAATTTCATCAAATTATGAGAACTCTGACAGAAAAAAGTCCAAAAGAGGTCTGGTTTTTTCTCTTTGTTTTCCTTTTACACTTTAAATGCATGATTCTCTCTGACTGTTTTGCATATCACCATGAAAATTTAGAAGATTGTTAAACAAGCATTTTTTACTTCAGGACTATAACTTTGGTAAGGTTTCGTTTTGAAATGAGCTTATGGGAAGCATCAGAGTGGCATGTGGGGTATTTTCAATTTAACATTGTGGAATGAGAAAAATCCATGATGACTCTAGTATACAGCCACTCTCGTGGCTGTATAATAAACAAGAGAACTCACTTTGCAGGCCCCAAACAAAAGGCTGTTTATTGCTAAGCTAACTGACATCTAACTAGGAAACTGAAAGTAACACACACAAAAAGCTAAAGAGTGTATGTTAGTTCCAACTCATAATAACTGGAGATCATGTTTAACTCTGTCATGACTCATTACTACAGTTTAATTGATAGGTAGTCTTTGTTTTTCTTGGGACCATGACAAGCACTAGTTAGAATGAATAGACCACTGCTTTCATTTGGGGGCCATGTACAATTAAGCCAGATATCTGTACCTTTAAAGGAAGAAAAATGTCCATAACATTAGGATGCAAATTAACACACACATAACTATTCAGTAAACCATATCCTCATGAGAACATCATGCCCACTTTTCTGTACAAAGTTCCCAAACACACAATGCCACTTTTTTTGGAGCATTATGGAACAGGTGTGGAAATATCTGTAGAACCAGAGGAGGTTTAAATTGATCTCTTGTGGAAAATCCTCTTTCCTCCCAATACAAATAGATCTCATATAACTCCTCTTTTAGAACACTTGCATTGTTTGCATTTGTTTCTGAGCCCAATTCAAGGTACTCACACTTGTGTTTAAAGCCCTAGATGACTTAGGCCCCAAACATATGTTAGAGTGTCTCCTTCCCTACACCTTCTCAGGTGCTGAGATCAGCAGAGGGGGCCCTTTTGGTAGTTCCACCACCCTCAGAAGCTCAGGGGGCAATAGCCTAGGAGAGGGCATTCTCTGTGGCAGCCCCTAACTTGTGGAACTCCCTCCTCACTGAGGTGTGCCTGGCAACTTTACTGTACTGTTTTAGGTGAATGCTGAAGACACACCTCTTTACCGCAGCCTTAGGCACCTGAGATGCATATTTTTAGGTCCCATCCTATTTTCTGAGCTGTTGCTACCTATTTTAATTATGTGATTTAAAATTATTGTAACTCGCTCTGGGATCTTTGGGTAAAGGGCAGGCAACTGATGATGAAGATAAAAGAAAGGAGGGGTAATAAATGTAATAAATAAATAAATAAATAATAGTAATTGTCCTTAGAGACGTTGCTGCCTGCTGAAGCCTTAGACTGTTGCCTCCACATTTTGATGTTGAGATGTGAAGGCCTGGAAAGAAACCAGAAAAAATCATAATCATAATCTTAAAAACCCCTATTGTTTCTATGTGGATTTTCTCTCCAATTTTTCAATGAAACCCCACAAAAACAAAAAATGGCTTCTGGTGTTCTGTCAGGATCTCTCTCTTGAGGCGGCTGAGCCTTTCGACAGTGGGACAGTGGGACGTGTATATCCAAGCTGTTCATTCAGCAGTGCGCACAGCTGTAAGGGTTGTCAAGACAATCTGGAAAGCACCTGCCCATCGAGGTTAAAGGCAATCTTTTTTCCAAAATTCACGAATCAGGACCCAATTGCCAGGTTGAAACAGGTGGGCAGGCACATCTAGCGGAACAGGAGCAGCTTCCTGGACCTGGGAGGAAAGAGTTCTCAACACTTTGGCAAGATTAGTGTAATAGACCAGGAGTTCTTCCTGGCCTTCCAATAAAGACTGCAATTGAGCTGGCCTGGGAGCCACCCCCACTCTCATGGGTCAGCCAAAGAGAATTTCATGTGGTGTCAGTCCATGTTTTCTATTTGGTGTATTTTGCATCCCCATAAGGACTAAGGGGAGCGCATCTGGACAAGATAAATTAGTTTCAGTGCACAGCTTTGCTAATCTCATTTTCAAATATTGGTTACAGCATTCAGCCAAACCAGGTGATTGGGGATGATAAGGAGTGTGTAATTTATACTGAATGCTTCTATCCAACCAAAGTGACAGATTGTAGCTAATACGTAATGGTAGCTCTGGCATTTTGGCATTTCAATGAAATCCAATTGAACATGTTGAAATGGTCCATAGGCCCAAGGTGTGGTGCCAGTAAGTGGACATTCTGGTTTCCCAACATTGTGTTGTAAACACACTGAGCAAGTGGATTCTACCTGGCCCAAAACAGGTGTGATTGTCAGGACCCCTCCCGTGTGGTCTCCACCTGTCATGATTCCACCTCAAAGTCCTGGTCTCTTAACGGTTCCCTCACTGGCCCTAGCACAAATTTCTCAAGATCCCACTGCTAGGCACCACAACCTGACACTCTCTGTAAACAATATTGCCTTGAGACTGCCTTAGTCTCCTCTTGGCCTATTGCTACATAGTGTCTGGGTGCACTTACAGGCCACAACCCCCCTGTATCTTTGTGTCTATAAAGATTACAGCCCTGGGTTGCTCTGGATACCCGATGATGTTACACTATCTCTTCACCGCTGCCTCCATTGATACTGTTTCCCAACCTTGGTATATGCTCTACCCACGCTTCTGGTCTGTATGAACCCAGCCACGGATCAGGTGTTTTGGTAAACCAAGAACTATTTATTTATTTACACAGGGAATAACAAGATTGCTTAAAGGTTCAGTCAACATGCATGTGGTTTCATAAGATGTGCTACTCTTTGTATTTCTTAGTCACAATAATCTGCCTCACTACCCACCTAAATCCAATCCAGCCCTCCAATACCCAGAACCAACAACAACTCTCCAAAACCCCTCTCAGACCCCTCTCTCCCAGATTCCTCAGAATTCCCCCTCTACCAACTGTCATCCTCTCATTTATACCTTCAGACACACAGACGCTCAGCCAATCATCATACAACATTCTTCAACATTCCAACCCATGTACTCCCCCCTCACTCAGTCTACTTATATACTCCAATAAACCCGCACTTACCATATTTACAGTATTATATTTACAGGTGCATCACAGTGATCTTAGGAGCAAACCAGAAATTTGAAATCTGCAATAGCATCCCCCCTTTGCTCAGGTGAGAAGAGTGGAGTCACCTGAGCAAGAGGGAAAAGAAGTGCCTGTAGGGCTACAAAGCAGCCTGAGACATCCCTCCAGGCAGAATGTAAGTGACAGCCAAAGTGGACCCAAAGATCTTTCTCATGCTCTGGGGCAGCTTCTTGAAGCAAAGCAAGTTCTGGTAGTTCAGGGTCAGATGGAGAAGAGTCAGTTGAAAGAGAAGGTGGGGAGAAGGAGGTGCACTAAAAGCAGTTGCTTTAGCAGCGGCAACTGCCATGTGGTTGCCACAGCTGACAGGATCAGTAGCAGTAGTGTGAGCAGAACAGTGCATAATGGCAATAGAATCAGGTAGTTGAAGAGCAGACAGTAAGCAGAAATAAGAGTTGAATAGGAAATTTGTGTGCCAGCCGAAGTCAGGAATCCTCTGTGTGACTAGATCTGACCCACAAAATGACAGGTCTTGAAGGCATAAGTAGAGTAACCAGATGCCAGAGTGCAGGCTCTCTTGAAAGCCACGAACTCTGCAGCTTGGGCAGACCAGAGAGTAGGCAAGGAAAAAGCTTCTAGGACTTCATGCAGAGAGCACACAGCATAACTGACTCTGAGAACTCCTGTGTCATCCCTAAAGCAGGAGCCATCTGTGAAAAGGATAAGATCAGGATTATCCAGAGGAACATCACAAAGATCAGGGCAACTAGGGGAAAGCTGTTCAATGACCTGCAAACCATCATAGGGAGGGACTGAATGAGGTTCTCCATCAGAAGGAAGGGGTAGAAGGGAAGCAGGGTTGAGAGGGGGGACTGCGTTCAAAGACCAGATTAGGATGGGTTAGCAGAATGGTTTCATAGGAAGTTTGGTGTTGAGAAGAAAGAAACTGAGTTTTTCTGTGTAGCAGAAGAGAATGCACAGAATGGGGAACCAGAAGGATATGGGAATGACATTGCACTAAGTCATCAGGTTTCTGGAGTAGAGCAGCAGAAGCAGCAAGGGCTCAGAGACAAGGGGGAAAGCCTTTTGCCACGGGATCAAGTTCAGTGCTGTAGTAAGCAATGGGGCATAACTTAGATGCAAAGGGTTGGCAGAGTACTCCAGAAGCAAAGCCCTCTTGTTCATGGCAATACAGGGAGAAATGTTTATCATAATATGGGCAGCCCAAAGCAGCATCTTGAGCCAAAGCTTTCTTCAGGGAAGTAAAAGCCAGTTCACAATCTGCAGTCCAGTTGAGGGGGCCATGAAGTTCTCCTGCTGTAAGAACAGTCAGAGGTTTAGTAAGGGCAGAAAAGTTAGGTATCCAGTGTCTACAATAATTAGCAGCTCCCAAAACCCCACAAAGTTGGTGTTTGATCTGTGGTCTGGGGATGTCCAATACTGATGAGATGTGATCCTGAGTGAGTTGATATTAATAATAATAATAATAATTTAATTTTTGTGTCGCCTATCTGGCCGAAGTCACTCTAGGCGACGTACACAATTAAATTCCAGTAAAATTACAATTTAAAATACAGAGCAAATACAATACAGTATTGACCTTGGGAGATGCAATGCCCCAGATAGAGAACCTCAGGTTGGCAGAATTGTAACTTAGCCCATGAAACTTTATGTCCTTTTGCTGCTAGTTGCGGAAGGAGCTAGAGCAAGTCATTGAGGCAGTCCTGTCATGTTTGCAACACAATTAACAAGTCATCCACATACTGCACCAGTGTAGCGTTGGATGGGAAGGTAAGAGTGTCTAAATCCTTCTTTAATGCCTGAGCAAACCAGGATGGACTATCTTTGAACCCCTGAGATAACCTAGTCCAACTAAGTTGAGAATTTTCCCAGGAAAAAGTGAACAAGAACCAGGAATCAAGGTGCAAAGGTATGTAAAAGAAAGCAGAACAAAGGTCTACAACTGTAAAGGCTGATGCAGAGGCAGGGATTGAAGTTAAGATAGTAGCAGGGTTAGGGACAACAGGGTGAATAGGAATAATAAATGAATTAATAACGTACAAGTCTTCTACAAAGTCTGATGGGTTTCCCCTGGGCATCAAAGCTGTCCTTCCTTTCAAACAGGAAGTATTGGGGTGTTACACGGCGAGGTGGTTGGGACCAGAATACCCTGGGACTTGAGAGATTCAATAACTGGACGTATACCATCAATTGCTTCTCAAGAAAAAGGGTACTGCTTCACTGAGGGAAATGGTTGGTTTTGGGGGTATTGGATTACAACTGGTTCAGTAGACAGGAGTTTCCCAACATCATTGGCGTATGTAGCCCAAAGAGTAAGGTTAAAATGAGATCTCATCCCAACAAATTCACTGGAGAGCTGGAAGATAGAAGAAAAACATGATCAGCAAGAAGAGGTCCCAAGGTTACAGTTGTTGGGGCAGAGAGCTGGTAAATATTAGGTTTGCCAGAAATTCCAATAGCAGAAACTGTTTCACCAGAAGCAGGGAGATTGCAGTCAGCAGTACGAACAGTTGAGAGGGAGGCACCTGCATCAATGAGAAAAGGAAGTTTTACCAGCAACAGTTAAATTAATAAAAGCATCAGAAGTAGCAGAGGAAACAACAAGAGATTGAAAAGAACCAACACTCTGCCCATCACCCCATTATTACTGTTGAATTTCCTGAGGTTGGAATGGCTTAGCATCCATATTTGGGAATTCCGATGTTGGAGCGCCACCTGCTGGATGAATCAGGCATTCATTTTTCCAGTGACCTGGTTGGTGACAGTATATGCATGTGTTATGTGAGAAGGGCAGAGGGGGTGTTTCCTGAGCGCTCCCTCTTCCCCGACCCCATCCAGTGGAAGGTGGTTTGTTTTAACTTCCGCATTGAGCCATTTGCTCTCTGCCATGACCGGGACACTGATAGAGAGCTGAAGAGCTAAAAAGGATTTCTTCTTTTTACTTTGATCAGCCTGCTGTTGATCAAAAATCTGGGTAGAATCATAGAATCATAGAGTTGGAAGGGGCCTTGTAGGCCATCGAGTCCAACCCCCTGCTCACAGCAGGAAATCCACAGCTAGAGCATCTCCCGCAGATAGCTGTCCAGCCTCTGCTTGAAGACATCCAGCGAAGGGGATCCCACCACCTCCCTAGGCCGTCAGTTCCATTGCCGAACCGCCCTTACTGTCAAGAAGTTCCTTCTCATGTCCAATCTGAATCTACGCTCCTGCAACTTAAAACCATTAGACCTAGTCCTACCCTCTGGGGTAGCAGAGAACAAATCTGTACCCTCCTCTATGTGACAGTCCTTCAGGTACTTAAAGAGTGCAATCATGTCACCCCTCAGCCTTCTCTTCACCAAACTGAACATGCCGAGTTCCTTCAACCTCATAAGACTTGTTCTCCATACCGGCTATCATCCTCGTCGCCCTCTTCTGAACCCGCTCTAACTTGTCTATATCTTTCTTAAAATGAGGTGTCCAGAACTGAACGCAGTATTCCAGATGAGGCCTGACTAATGCAGAATATAGTGGGACTATTACTTCCCTCGACCTGGAAACTATAGCTCTGTTTATGCAGCCCAAAATTGCGTTTGCCTTTTTTGCCGCAGCATCACACTGCTGGGTCATGTTCAACTTGCAATCCACTACAGTTCCAAGGTCCTTCTCACACGCACTACTGCTAAGCCAGGTATTTCCCATCCTGTACCCGTGCATTTTGTTTTTGTGGCCTAAATGCAGAATCTTGCATTTGTCTTTATTGAATGTCATTTTATTAATTTCAGCCCAATTTTCTAGTCTATCCAGGTCCCTTTGGATTTTATTCCTGTCTTCCATTGTGTTAGCTATCCTTCCCAGTTTCGTATCATCCGCAAACTTCATAAGGCTTCCCTCCACCCCATCATCTAAATCATTGATAAAAATGTTGAAGAGTATCGGCCCCAGGACAGAACCCTCTGGGCACTCCACTTGAAACCTCCTTCCAGTCCGAAGCAGAGCCACCGACGACCACTCTTTGAGTATGGTTTTCCAACCAGTTGTGAATCCACCTGACAGTATTTCCATCTAGTCCGCATTTGACCAGTTTGCTAATCAAAAGGTCGTGGGGGACTTTGTCAAACGCTTTGCTGAAATCTAGATAGATGACATCTACAGCATTTCCACCATCTACTAAGCTAGTGACCCAATCAAAAAAAGAGATGAGATTAGTTTGACAGGATTTTTTCTTGACAAACCCATGCTGGCTCCTATTAATCACAGCATTGTCATCTAGATAGTTGCCAATGGACTCTTTTATTATCTGTTCTAATATCTTTCCCGGTATTGAAGTCAGACTGACCGGCCTGTAATTCCCCGGATCTTCTTTTTTACCCTTTTTAAAGAGTGGGATGACGTTTGCCCATCTCCAATCCTCCGGCACCTCTCCCGTTCTCCAGGATTTCTCAAAGATGATGGCAAGAGGTTCCGAGAGTAGCGCCTTTAACTACTGCCATTGCAGGCATCCCATCCCATTCCAACATAACAATCTCAAGATGTTTGCGCACAGCAGATTGGAGCCCATTCACAAAAGTACAGACCACCAAGCCATTCAAGTCTGCGTTTCCCATATTGACCCTGCCCCGTGGCGCCTAAGGATCGTACACAGGTGGGTATAATAATTTCTGGGATTCTCTTTCTCTCCCTGTTTGCAGAGCTCTACCTGAGTCAAGTCTAGTTTTGTTGGCTGCACTTCCAGGCATGCCTTAACTAGCCGGGTGCGCAAATTGGCTAGGTGCATTTTCTCAGCTTGTGTGGTATGTCCAGGATCCTCAGACAGCCATGCAAGCCCCTCATTGCCCTCTCCTACTCCCTTTTGGGCTATCAAGGCTGACTTTTGTTCTGGGGACAGGAGTCCAGAGAGCAGCTGGTTCATATCAGCCCAAGTTGGATTATTAACACTAACAATTTGTTCAAGTTTTTCTTTAAATTCATTGGGAGCCTCCCTGAGTTTTGGGAAGGTATTAGACCAGTTCAAGAGGTCTGCGGTTGTCCAGGGGATGTGTATGAAAGTTGTTTGCCTGCCCACAGTCGATGGGGGATATTGGTGAAGTGGATACATGCTGGCTGGCTGAATTTGGGGAAAACACCCAGGGAAGTTTTCCGGATTAAAGTGGATAGAGGTAAGTCCTCCATCGCCACCTTTTTTCAACTTTATTTGGCAAATAGAGTTGGTGCGGCTATCCGTGGATGTAGCTACAATTTCAAACTTTACTTTTAATTCCGGCACAAGCCCTTTTTGTAACTCTTGCATCGACAGTTGGGAAAACTGTTCCTTAAATGTTAATTCTTCTAGGACAATCACCATATTTCGTTAGCTAACTCGAATGGAGGAGTTTTTTCTAACATTGCCGTCGGCTTCTTCATAGAGTGTTTAAACGTTTCAGAGCTTAAAATGGCACCCGCACACACTGGGAAAGGCGGTGCCTGCTCTGACCATAAATGGTGGCCGCTTGAGCTTGAGGCTGAGCCTGCTCAGCCATTGGGGCCCATGGGTCCAAAATGTCATCCTGTTCCTCGTTATAGGGTGGCAAGGGGGCGGTGGCTGGCAAGCTTGGGTACAAAGACTGCAAAGAGCATTGGCATGCATTTTTCTCTTTTTGTTTCTCAATTTCATTTTTCTTTTTCTCCACTTGTGCTTTTAACTTTTTGTTAGAGTCTTGAAGACTCGCAACTATAGATTTCTGTTTCCTGCACTCTGCCTCTTTGTCCCACAAGACTCAGAAATCTATCTGCCTATGCTTTGTGGTTTCCAGTATTCCCTGTAAATAGGTGAGCTTGTCAATGTCAAAAGTGCTGTTTTCTGGAAACTGGAGCTCCAGCTGGTCGAAGGTGTACCAATTCCACCAGTAGGTCAGCTTCACCAGCTTTTGAACAGTTTTTGGACCCAGACGGGTCCTGTAGTTTAGGCACATGTACCCCAAAGGGTTTTTTTCATTGGGACAAGACACCCATGTTTCATCCGGAGCTGAAACTGATCAAGCGGTGGAAAAGAGCAGTTTAGAAAGCTGGGCATCCCCAACAGACAGAGAGAAGAAGTTGGAACAGTATCAGTTTCAGTTGTGGCTCATTAGGATGTCCTCCAAACCAATCCTAACCCAAACCAGTGACAATGGGACTGCTTACCCTTCATTGTGAGTGTTGACTTAACTGGGAGACCTTAACACAGGGGCTTCAGAAAACTGTGGGAAGTTCTTACCACCCATCCAGGAGTCCCAGGTTTGGAGGTGGGAGCTAAGCAGGAGGATTTAATCAAAATGAGGTCCTCTTACCTCTTAGGGTGCACACAGTCCGCCGCTCCAACCTTCTCCTTTTGGGGTGCCCCAGACAGGAGATCCTTATATCCCACTCTGACACCAGAAAATGTTGTGGAATTTACAACTGGGTTCCTTTGGAGGATACTTAATAATGAAGCCAAAGCATGGTTTAAGGTTATTTATTCAGCAAAGTGCTTTACTGAAGCTAAGTACATAACTCAACTAAAATGGTAGTTAGATACAGACATATATATACCCCTACATTCGTCATGGCCATAACAACTGTTTCATCCAATTATTCTATGCTACAGGGATGCTCTGTCCCCTGTACTAGCCACACTCCTCTATGCATTCCTGTGATATCAGTATCCTTGGCAACATGTACAGTCTGCTACAAGAGTTCTATTCACTTCTTCTTCTTGGTGATCACTCGTGACTGAGTAAGATTGTCTTCCAAAATATAGCCTTTAACAATGGATCCATCTGAATCTGTATCCACTGTTGATGTACCAGACCATGACTAGGGGCTTCTGAATTCCACAGTCCTGCCCCCGTCACCATTTGCCAATCGCCATGGGACTTTTGTTATGGAAGACGCCTGTGCGTGAATTTGTTTTATGTGGGGAGATCGGTGCACCACGATCAACACACAATTTTGACAGAAAAAGGCTTTGATGCAATGGCATGGGTACCATGATGATTGGAAGTCCTTTATCTGCTGCAGCCTTCATCCACCTTCACAGCCATTGTAACATGCACATTGTTATCCTCCATCTGTTCTGCTGTTGAGGACTTCCTTGGATTGTTCTTTGTCTGGTTCCTCTCCCTTGACCTTACCGCCATGGGTGACCCTGCTGGGAGTACATGACTCCCAATGGCATTGCTCACAGGGTTCATTGGAACATGCAAGCCCACTCACCACTACACTATTGTCTATTGTGACTCCCCTGCTTACAGGGAATGGCAATCAAAATCCTCCTCAGACTAGAGGAACTATGTGTGGCTGTCTGAGCTATGGTGAACCTGGTTATCATGATTAAATTTCATTTGCAGCTAATTACTGCTGCCATGTGCCACTTTCTCCTCAGAACAGGAGGCAAACTAACAGCTCCTGCCAGTTAGAGATAAGTGGCATGAAACAGCCATCTCCCAAACCACACCCATCAACCTCCAACCCCTCCACAGAGAAACCAGGACTATGCTTGTACACATGCCACACAAAAGAAAATATTGAGGACCCATTGTCACTTTCATGAGAGTGAATTATTTTATGATAGAAGAAAAAGCATTTTTTGCAATACATTATTCCAGAATACTAGCTGAATAATGATGATGTTGCATGGTAGCATACACACACACACACAAAAAAAAAAACCAGGAAAAAACAGCAACTATACCACTATAAATGGTATTGCTGCCCTGGGCGCCTGCTGGGAGGAATGGTGGGATATTAAACAATCAATCAATCAATGGTAAGTATGGAAAGGCCCGTAGTGATCCTTGCTGCGATAATAGAAGGAAGTTATGAGTAGAAGGGATTGTTGTGTCACACAACGTATGGAGAAACTCTCTGGAAGGATCCAGGGCCAAATCTATGTGCAAACACCACAGTTAGAGCTCAGCAGAGGTGCCCCATCCCGTTTTGCAGCCTCATATGCTGGCCATGGAGAGGTGAACATGTGTATAAAAGATATAGAAGGAAAAACAAGTGCATTGTGGTAGTTAGCTGACAGAGAGAGAGAGAGAAAGAGAGAGAGAGAGAGCAGGTTGCCTAAGGCAGCCTAGTGAATTCATGGCAGAGGCAAATCCCTACTAGGACCTTCCTAATTCATAGTTTAGTCACTTAACCGCTATGCCAAAAACAGCTTCTCCTGTTTGCGAGCGATCTCACTATGGCCCTTGGTTCTTTAGTTTCAAAACACACCACCTGTGAGGGCTCATTGCCAACCTTTGGCAGATGCTATTGCAAGATCAAAAATGTCACACCAATGTGTGCATTTCTCCTTTGAGCATAAGATGGACTCTAAAAGCTGAAAAAAAGAAAGACATGTTTCTTAAATTTAATCATAAGAGTGTCCCCCAATCATAACTTCTATTTATCCATTAAGTGGATTTTTATTACCTTTCTTATGATCACAAGAGGTTGACCTTTCAAGTTATTAGATAAGGGCAGAGAGCCAAAGTCATTACCTCCTCTTGAATTATTTAATACTAAACATAAATATTGGTGGGACTTGCTTGCCCAAGACAGGACTCCATGCTCCCTGCGACTAATTAAATTCTTAACAGAATCTCTAGCATAAGCTCAGTTTCAGCCATTTCAATTTTTTTTCATATTGTATCTTCCTTTTTAAATTATTCATATTGTATTTTTTCACAGGAGGACCGACCATGGCTCTTTGGTAGAGCACATGAGTTGCTATAAAAGCTTTAGTCTTTGGCAGGGCTGGGAAAAACTCCTGTCTGAAATGCTGGAGAGCCACTGCCCGTCAGTGCAGACGATTCTACACTGGTCTGTATAATGGTTTGATTTGGTATAAGGCTGCTTGCTGTGTTCCTATGGACTTAGTAGCAAAAGAATATATGGCTAAACCACAACTCCAACACTTCAATAAAAATTGCCAAGAAGTTGGTACAGATTTCATCTTTCGTTGTGGTGCACTTTCATATCTATATAGAAAATCCTGTGCCAGGGTGCAATAGCATGCATTGAAAAATATGTGCCTTGCCAACATACAAAGTATCTGCTGCATCTCTATAGAAAGTTGCCTTATTATATAGCCACTATAGCCAGCATAGATTTTTCACATTCCGCAATGTTAAACTAAAAATACCCCCATGCCATTCTGATGCTTCCCATAAGCTCGTATCAAAACAAAACCTTACAAACTTACAGTCCTGAACTCAGAAGCGCTTGCTTAACAACCCTTTCAATTTTCATGGTGATAAACAAAACAGTCAGAGAGAAGAGAAAAACCCAGAGCCCTTTTGGACTTTTTTCTGTCAGAGTTCTCATAATCTGTTGAAATTAATTAAAAATCAGCCATGTTCACAGACTACCTGGAATCCTATTAGTGACGTTGCCCCATACTCTGATCTTCATCTTCTGCAGTTTAAAAGTTTTAAAAATGCCTAACTGATTTTTAATTAATTTAAGAAAATTTGGCTTGAACCCGATGATAGTGTTGGGCATGCTCAGTAAGAACCAACTGTCACTGTTCTAAAACCCAGACTCACAGCTGCTGGGCTCAGCTAATCAGGGGGCCACACCCACACCAGACTTTGATTTCACATGGGACAGTTAAGGCTTCCTACAAAGAATCCTGGGTAGTGTAGTTTGTGAAGGGGGCTGAGAGGAGACTCCTGTTCCACTGACAGAGTTTCAGTGGCCAGACTTGTTTAACAGTCAGCTGTTCTGATTGAATCTCTGTGAGGGGAACAGGGGGTCTCCTAACAAATCTCAAGGCCCTTCACTAACTACACTTCCCAGGATTCTTTGAGAGAAGCCATGACTGTCCAAAGTGAAAAAAGCCCTGGTGTGGATGTGGCCAGGGACAGCTTTGGTTTAAATTTGGGTGGGAGGCTACATGTGCCTGCTGTACAATAAAAAGGTGGGGGAAACGCTGAAAAGCAATGATACCGTTCATAAAGTTTTCCTTTTGGAAAGGAAAGGAGCTTCCCCTCTGCCCAGTGCCCACCAATCCAATCTCCTCCCCTCCTCCTCCCCTCCCTGCCCCTCCCCTGGGTCAGTGTTGGACTACAAGGTGACAGACCAGGGTTCAAATCCCCACACAGCCAAGAAGCTCACTGGGTGACCTTGAGCCAGTCACTGCCTCTCAGCCTCAGAAAAAGGCAATGGTAAAACCACCTCTGAATACAGTTTACCACGAAAACCCTATTCATGGGGTCACCATAAGTCGGGATTGACTTGAACGCAGTCCCTTTCCATTTTCTAACATGATTGCACAGAAATAAATCCCACTGAACTAAAAAAGTATGCAAATGATCAAACCTACCCTCCCTTCTCCTTCCTCCTATCCCCTCCCTCTTGTCCCTTCCCTCCCCCTTCCTTTGCCCCTTCCTACCCATCCCCATCCCCTTCCAATCCCCTCCTTCCCATTCCCCCTCCTCCCCCTCCCCTTCCTCCTCCCCATGGTCAGTTTCACCTACCTTAAGCATGATTGCGTAGGAGTAAATACCATTGAACTCAATAGGCATGCAAATGATCAAACCTGCCCTCCCCTCCCCCTTCTTTTGCCCCCTCCAATCTGCACTTTCCCCTCCCCTCCCCCTTCCCCCTCCTCCTCCCCCATGGTCAGTTTTACCTATCCTAACCATGATTGCCTAGGAGTAAATCCCATTGAAATCAATAAGCATGCAAATGATCAGACCTGCTTTTCCCCTCTCCTCCTGCTTCCTCCTCTCCTCCCCCTTCCTCTTCCCCATCCCACTCCAGCCCTCCCTCCCCCCGGTCAGTTTTACTTATCCTAAGCATGATTGCACGGGAGTAAATCCCACTGAACTCAGTAAGCATGTAAATGATCAAGCCTGTCCTTCTCCTCCCCTCACCCTCCTGCCTGTTCCCATCCCCCTCCTCCCCTCTGCCCTCCTTCCCTCCTTCCTTCTCCCCTCCCCATCCCCTGTGGTCAGTTTCACCTATCCTAAGCATGATTGCAGGGGAGTAAATCCCATTGACTCAATAAGCATGCAAATGATCAATCCATTCTCAGCAAACTTGGACAGGATCCCATTTCTTACCTACCAGTTTAAAAAGCAGATAAATTCACTAATAGGCAAAAAACCTTGCAGTTTAAGAATGTACCTATAGCCCACAGATATTTCTATCAAACTTTAAAAAGCAAGGAAATTGGGCTGCTGTAGTGAATGCACCAGGGGAGCAGGAGACCTGACCTCTTGTCTGAGATATTGGACTGCCCTACAAATTTTTCAAAATGCAAACACAATTTCAATTCTTCTTTCACAGTCCAATCCACTTCCTGTGTAGCTTGGAAGAATTTGGTAGCATGTGCCTCTGAGCATATGGTGAGTGGTGGCAACACCTGCAATCAGCCCAAATAATAGAAAAAAGACATGTGCTTTGCTGATCTTGTTTTAGCAGGGAGGAAGCAACATTATTAAGATATAGTTCAGATGGTCACTTTAAATATATCTGATTTACTTTGCAATTTTAGTGATGTTTCCTATAGGAAATCATTTTCTTTTGTTTCTAATTCTGTGAATATGTGTACAGTAACACTTATTAAAATTTACACTACAAAATCTCCAAAAATAATTGTGGAATAATGGCACTGACTATTCTGCAGAATAGTCTCCAGTGGACCTCAGGAGTGTCTCAGTTTGCACAAGATAAAACAGTGGGAGGTGAAATATATTTTAGCAAAATTCTAGATGTGCTCTATGTTTTTAATTGACCGTGCCCACCTTGCCTTAAATGAAATGGTTTAAACATAGCAACAGCTAGAGCAGCGTTTCCCAACCGGTGTGCCTCCAGATGTTGTTGGACCACAACTCCCATCAGCCTCAGCTGGCTGAGGCTGATGGGAGTTGTGGTCCAACAACATCTGGGGGCACACTGGTTGGGAAAGGCTGAGCTAGAGTCATTGCTGAAGTAGCAATGTATTGTAATCAGTCTGATTTTACATCAAACTGCAATTTCAGATTCAACTGTTAATGCACCCAAAATAGAAATAGAACATAACCTTCAATTTGAAACACAAAAGGCTGTCTTCACCATGACATTGGCCAATAAAAAGGCTTTGAAATTAATAAAAATAAATTTGACACAGATTTCTAGGATGAAAAATGAGAGAAATAAAATTTTCTAAATTAGATTCGCTGTAGAAACATTCGTAACACAGGAAAGAAGCAAAGTAAGACGAATACCAGCAAACATACATAAATATAATCCTCCATCTTTGGAGATGGTAGGTGTTGCACCACTCACCATATGCTCAGAGGAACATGTTCACCTGGTGCATTCACTATAGCTGTCCAATTTCCCTGCTTTTTAAAGTTTGATAGAAATGTCTGTGGGCTATAGGTACGTTCTTAAACAGCAAAGTTTTTTACCTGTTAGTGAATACTTACTGAGTGAGATCATTGGTCTATTTTGCTCAGCATTGTCTAGACTGACTTGCTGCAGCTTTGCAGGTTTAAGGCAGAGATATTTCCCAAACTTATCTAGAGATATTAGAAGCTGAACCTGGGACTTTCTGCATGCAAATGTGTCACTGAGCTATGACCCACCCAGTAATTAACGTCATTCACTTTTATAGCTTTGTCGCCTTCTGATCAGCCTCTACTGGGAGGGAGGAAATGGAAAATTTTGCCTGACCACTGGAATTCAAAAAAATAGTTTCTTAAATGTTTTTAAGTTGATTGCAGTATCCCATTGTATTTAATTTGCATGTTCATTTATTTTTCTTTCTTTATTTAAATACATTACTAAACTGCTTAATATTTTTTTAAAAGTCTAAGCAGTGTATACTATGAACAATATAAAAGCAATATTCATTCAAACAAAAAAATACATCCTAAAATCAATAAAAGCGTATAAAAATAGAGAAGCATATAAAAGCAAATAAATAAAACAAATATAGGGGATCTTGATCCAATCTTATGAAGCACTCCAAAACCGTGCCACCAACTCCCAACTCACAGAGATGGTTGCCAGCGCTCAAACTCTGCTTTCTGAATTACACAAAGTACATTTTCATTTCTGTATGGTGTAGATTAAACGTGGAGCTGGGGAGTATATACCAATAAAAGGAAGTCAAAACTGTTGTGGAAACAAGTTCTGATTCACAGAGAAAATACATTCAGCTTTGCAGTCGGTGACCATGATGTGAGCAGGCAGGAGGCATTTCCATCTTGATTTGTCTCGTGTCAGAGTCAAGTAAAAAAGTAAAATCTTGATTTGTCTCGTGTCAGAGTCAAGTAAAAAAGTAAAAGTAAAAAAACAATAGTCAAAACAGAAAAGGAACAATCAATTTAATTCTTTTCTGTTTCTAAGATACCAATGAGCCCCTGATTAAGTGAGATACCTCAAATCTGGGGCAAATACTAAGGATTTTTTGGGGAGGGCACGGGAAAATAGTGAAGAGGAAAGGGTTAACTCCCATCAAACTCTTTTATTGCTGCTTTTCAAAAATACATAAATGCAATCAGACATTCAACAAATCATCTACTTTGGCTCACAGAGGAGTAATAAAATTACCCAGAAGAGATTGCCCGTTGTATTTATGCATGAGCCATTTGCTAAGAGATTGTTTAAGATGTGAAATTCATCTGGATCGCCAGATGATCTTGCTTCTGTTGTTGCTGTTGTTGTTGCACATCACCTTTTCTAGGTGCTGTACAAAAACGGGCTTATTTTATTTATTTATTTAAAAGCATTTCTAAATTGCTTACTATTTTAAAATCTCTAAGCAGTGTACAAAAATATAACATGAAAACGATACATTAAGTATAAAAACAGAAGTACAACTCAAAAACTAGTAAAACATTTGTATAAAAACAGATAAAGCAGGACTCCAGAAATAACATGATCCAGTCTTATCGGCCAGGGAACGCCTTAGCAAAAAGGTTTCACAATAACTGATGGATGATGCTTCATGTATGGGAGGGAGAAGGACATTCAACAATGTAGGGGTGATGGCAGAAAATGTCCATTTTCAGGTCATTGTCCTGTGATATTCTACAGAATGCGGTGTCATGAGTAGAATTTCCTTGATAATCTAAGGGCGCAGTCCAATTCACCTTTCTACCAGGCTGGGGTGAGTTGGATGTCACGGATCCCCAGCAATGCCAGAAAGTTCCTGGCACCACCGGCCTCCACTGGCAGAAGCCCTCCACCATGGCTGAGTTTGGGCACCACCAGGAGCCTGCTAGCACTGCTAGGGGTCCCCCAGGGATGGCCAACCCAGCGGACAGAGGGTCGGCAGAAACCCCCAAAATGGGGCCAGTGCAGTAAAATTGTTTTCTTAAATTTCCATTGTGGCTTATGGGGAACATTTACTCCCTGGGAGGCCTGTTCGTTGGAGCCGGCGCTTCCTGGCTGGCTTGTGCACACAGCTCCTGATGGAGCAGGTATTCAGCTGGGCTGGCAGCTCCTGAGCAGGAGGAGGATCCCATAGAGCTTTCTGCTGGCTCCTCCTCTGCCAGCCCCCTTTCTGCCGGCTCCTCTGCATTTGGATTGCTCTGTAAGTGATCTTACAGATGTATACCGGGGAGAGATGGGGGAGAAATTTGATTCAGTTCATATTTAAAAGCTGAATGTCTCAAACATGCACTTTCCAAAACAACATGAGAAAACACAGCCATCCTTCAAAATTCACACAATTCGAATTTTGAGATGCAGTTCTCGAACCAACTAATGTTTATAAAAATGCATATATTAGGGGAAAGTATGCTGAAAAATAAATGTATTAGTGAAAATCACATACCAAAATATTATTTTATAAGAAATTACTTGCAAAAAGCGTGTACATTAGTCAAAACTGCATACAACAATGTATGTACTAGGAGAAATTTCCACTAAAATGCTGGAGAATTTCCATGAGGATATTTTTTTAAAAAAATGCAAATTGCTGCAGAACTGGAAAATTGAGAAACTGAGAGAAGCACAATTGGCTGATCCACCCATCCCTAACGTAGGGGTAGGCCATCTTTCAGGTAACTTGTTGGTCTTGATTTGTTCATGGCTTTATATGGTAGTATGACTCCCTTGAACGTGGTCTGGTCAATGATCAGCTACAGTGCAGTTTGATAAGTGCAGGTGTGATGTGTGCATGTGCTCCTCTCCATAACATTCTGCATCAGCTGCAGATTTCAGACCAGTATCAAAGGAGGCCACACATAGGACACTTTAGAATAGTCCAATTGTGAGTTTACGATACATGAATCACAAAGACTAAGCTATCCTAGTTCAGGAAAGAGCATAATTGGTTAACAGCTTAAGTTGATAATAGGTGTTCCTTGTTAGGGAGGTTATCTGGACATCCACTGACAAATTTGGATCTAGGAACATGTCCTAAATATGTACCTATTGCTTCAGAGGGAGTGCATCCCCAGCCAGAACTGATAAACTCCCCAACTCCCTGAGATGGAAACCATCACTCACAATGTCTCATCCTTACGAAGATTCAGTCTGTTGTTGCTCCTTATCCAGCCCATCACTCCAACCAGCCAGGCACAAGTTCAAAACAGTCACATCTGAATCAGGAGATAACGTAACAGATAAATAGAGCTTGGTGTCATCAGCATACTGATAAGACCATGTCCCACATCTCCTAATGATCACTTTCAGTGGCTTCATATAGATATTAAACAGCATTGGGGACAAAACAGTGCCTTGTGGCACCCCACAATACAAGTGCCAGGGTAAACACACATAATACCCCAACACTGTTTTCTGAACCCAGCTGCATTAGAAGTACAACTACTAACTCCCAATTCATAGAGATGGTTGGGGAGGATATGGAGGTCAACAGTACTGAAAGCCACGGAGAGGTCAGTCAAGAGCAACTTCCCCTGTCTCTCTCTCAAAGGAGGTCATCCAACAGGGTGACCAAGAGCAATTCTGTCCCACACCCAGGCCTGAATCCAGACTGAAATGGCTTAAGATAATCAATTACCTCCAAGAGCATCTGCAGCTGGACGACCACCACCCTCTCTAGCACCTTACCCAAAAAGGGAGTATTTGTGACCAATATTTGTCAAGTACCTCAGGGTGCAGGAAGAGCTTTTCTAGGAGTGGTTTACAATCCTGATTTTAGGATTACAATCTAAGAGGCAACATACAAAAAGAAAAAGGAATGCAGGGGAAGGAAGAAAATAAGAAAATTCAGGTATCAATTCTTACATAGATACTGTAATTGTTCAAATGACCAGGTGAAGGATGGCCACTGAGGGTAACAGTTCTAAGAGGCAGGAAGCAAATTGCAGTGTAAACCAAATGAGCAGGACTTGCCGTCTCATCTCTTGCTATACTGATGTAGCAAACAGGATAAAAACTTACTTAAATAAAATGAATTATTTTTCAAAAATACAGGAAACATATTAAACACATTGTAGCAGTAGTTTGTCAAGAGCCTAGACTTGAAAAATGCCTAGTATCTTTCTTCCTTTTTTGGTTGGCTTGCTTGCTTGCAGGCCAGTTGCCACAACCTGTGCAAGAGTACTGGACTCCCCACCCCAATCAACCTGAAACCATTAGGCTCCATTGCTCGTGATTTGCTCTAAGCTCTACCCCAGACTTCCCATGCAGTTACTAGGTCTTTTTTCTTCTCCCAAGAGCTGGCACCCCAACAAAGGCCCAAGGCTAAATGCTTTCTAGAAGAACTGTAAAACTTTTTTGGTCTGGTGTTCAACAGTCAGAATTCAGTAGGTGTGAAATAACTCATTTAATTAGGTGTTTTGTTTTTATTGAGTGAACTTTGTTTTATGTAAACTGTTCTTACTTGTCCTTGAGCTCCTTGGAATAGGTGAGATAGAATCTGAATGAACTAACCAAATCAGTAATGCTTAGCATTTATCTGGCACATTTGCAAACATTCAAAGTGTTTCACATGCATTAGCTCAGCAATCCCTACAACAGCCATTTAAGGTAGGGCTGCATTGTTATTTCCATATACAGAATAGGGATGAGAGGCAGTGAGGCTGAGAAAATAGTGGCTTCCTTAAAGCCACCATGTGAGTTTAGCCTTGAACAGGGTACTTCTCAAGTCACACCTTCCAGTTTTAGCAATTCCTGGAACGCAGTATATTGAAAGGATAACATTTTTAGTCATGGCTGCTATGACCATTTACTTCAGCTGGAGTGCAAGTGGTGTAAATATCAGTTTGAACCTGACCTAATATGGGCAAGGTTGCACCATCATGCCTATCACATGACAGTGGTGGCAGCAAAGAAAGCATTCTTCTCCCCACCATAGCATCCACAAGTATCCATCAAGCAGAGCTTTTCCGAGTGGTGAATGGGCCAAGACAGTGTTGCTCTGACACGCTTGGAGGCCTGCTGGAACGATATTAGGATGCACTTTAAGGATAAAATTGCTTAGATTCAGACAGAGTTAGATACCATGGTTAGAACAAGTCCAGTGGTGGTATCCAGAACACTGTCGGTTCCATCCATACTGGATCAGTTTCCATTATTTGAGCATGAGGATGTGGACAAGCTGCTTGAAGAAGCCCAGCCAACCATCTTCCCTCTTGACCATTGCCCATCTTGTGTCTATCCTCTGTTATGCTGACGATATGGCCCTTCTTTCATTGGTGCCCATAGGTCTAAAAAGGTTGCTGAGGAGACTTCAGGTCCTCTGCATAAATGAAGGGTTAAAGATAAATTATGGGAAAACGAAAGTCTTAGTCTTCGGGAAAAGGTATGAAGGGCATCGATGGTCACTAGCTGGCCACCAGTTGGAACAATGCCGTGAGTATAAATACTTGGGAATATGTTTCTCGGAGACTCTTTCTTGGAAAAAGCACTTGCAAATTACAAAATTAACAGTGGCAAAAACCGTGGGAGCAATCCTGAAGTTTTACCGTACGGCTGGTGGCAATTTGATTTCACCAGGTTTAAAAAACTTTCAAACTAAGGTAATACCTCAGGTCCTGTACGGTGCTTCTGTCTGGGGCTGGGATAAGGAAATTTCTTCGTCCTTAGAGATAATACAAAATAATTTTCTTAGACGTCTATTGTCCCTTCCCCCAGGAACCTCAGCAGCTATGATACGAGCCGAAACTGGCCTCCCCCCACTGAGTGCACATATCCACCTGACTCTTTTGAAGTTCAGGAGATCAGTTAATACACTCCAGGGCAAGGAAATATTAAAACTCTGCCTTGAACATCCATTTGCTTCTAATCTATGGGATAGTAAATTAAACGAAATATTGCATAGTTACCATCTTACTACACAGGATTATATCTCCCTATCAACAAACAAAAAAGTACGTGAAGCCATTTTCCAACACTGCGAATATCTAGACAATTTAACTTTAAATAATTCTAGAGTAGCCCCATGGTATGGGAGGTTTAAAACTGACCATCACTGCGCCCCATACTTACGCAGCCTTTTCCAATTAACTTCAGACATGCATTTACAGCAATACGCTTTCTATCTTTGCCTAACGCTGATAGAGAGGGACGGATTGCTGGCATCCCGAAGGATCTAAGAAAATGTGTCTGTGGAGCCCAAACAGAGGATCTTCCTCATATATTACTACATTCCCCAATATACCAGACCCCGAGAACTAGATTTTTTAAAAAGTGGTTTGATGATCACGGGTTGTTTACGGAAGAGGACAAAATACTCTTCCTAATGTCTGATTAAATCCAGAGGTGACCCACAAGGTATCTTTGTTTGTGATAGCAGCTAGGAAATTACGAGTTAATTATGTTCTAGAGTGCTAAATGAAATAGGTGTTTTATAACTGATATTATGTTTTAAACTGTATAGTAACTATAGTAATAATTGCTGTACCCTTTTAACATTGTGTTGGCCTATGGCCCTGCAATTTATAATAAACTTGAAACTTGAAACCATTGCCCATCTTGGCTTCTTAGTGTAAGCTGTAGGAGCAGGGCCAGCTCCAGGCATGCAGGGGCCCTTGGGCATCAGCTTGTCCTGGCCCCCCAGTAGGGGTATGTGTGTGCACATGTGTGCGTACATGTGACCCCCACAGCCCCCTACCTGTCTAGTCTTTACTTAATGAATTTACTTAATGAAGATGGCGGCTGCAGTTTCCCTAAGGGGAATGAAGCCTCCGCTGCCATCTTTGTTGATGGCACAAGTGCATGCTATGTGCGCACATCTCTGCATCAACTGAGATGGCGGCAGCAGCTTCAGTACCTTAGGTAAGCTGCAGCCGCCATCTTTATTAAGGGCAATGCTAAAAAGCCGGCTGACAGATAAGTGGGGGGCATGGGGGTGTGGATCATGTTAGGGGAGCAGAGGGCTCCTTAGGGGCCCCTCAGGGGCTCCTGTAGCTCCGGGGCCCTCAGGCCAGTGCCCAACCTGGCCGCCCTTTAGAACTGGCCCTGTGTAGGAGGTAGGGTTGCCAGGTGTCCAGTTTTTGCCTGGAGACTCTGGATTTTGGGGGTCCTCTCCAGGTCTCTGGGTGAGTCAGCTTAATCTCCAGACTCTCAGCTTTCATTTTGAAAAAAATGTTTCTAGGTTGTCTGGTTCAAGAGATATACACCAAAACTTCACCTCCCCTGCAACTTCCTTGAAATGATCTCTTAACTAGCTGCTCTAACCCCTCCCTTTCAGGTTTGTAGCCAATAAGTGAAGTCATCCTTGTGATTGACAAGGGATTTCTGGGCCTCTAGGCAGTACCTAGACTCCATTGCAAAGATAGAAAACTATTGTTTATTAACCTGTTTATCTGAAAATCTCATAAATTGAGTAAGTATACAGCTTTCAGCAGTACCAAAAGTCTTTTTTTCTCTTGTGTTCAGGAGTAAAAGAAGTTTACATTTTCCTAGGCTGTTGAAGATGGCAGTGTTTTGAAAACCTTCCCAATATGAAGCTTTAATCCAATACTTGTTTTTCTGGGAGTAAAACTGCAATGCTAATCTCACATACCCGAACTAAACCCCATTGAATTCAATAGGACTTACATTTGAGTAGACATGGTTAGGATTGTGCTGTAAATTAATGAGACTTTTGAGTGAACATAGCAAAGGTTGTGTTTGTGTTGTAAATCTTTCTCTCCCCCTTCAATCCTACTTTTAAAAGCAATTAGGCAGGGCTTACATAGATATCTCTGCTTTTATTATGTAGGAAACTAATACTGATTTTATTTTATTTTTAAAATGTTCTGCAATGACCAAATCATTTTTGACAATAAACTATTATATGGGGTCTATGTAGTTTTACATCTCCAGTGTGTTTGTGTATATGGAGTCTTCCCAACAACCCTGTGAGGTAGGATTGCCGACTGGAAACTAAGGCAGCTCACAACAAGAAATAAAATCCTTTAAAATCCAATAACCATAAAAAGTATAAACAGTTGCAAAACAGCTTAAAGTGGCATGATTGTGATTTTCAGATTTTCCTTATCACTTGAGGCTGCAGTTCTGTGCACGGTTTCTCACTGAATACATTGGGACTTGCTTCTCAGAAAACAATCATAGGGTTGCACTACAAATATATTTACAGGTTGTGTAAATAATAAAAATCTTTGACAGTCATGCTTATATATATATATATATTTCTTCATATGTGGTCCGGCTAAGTATTTGATTTCACACTATGCTTGTACATTATTACTTCCTCTACATTTGCAGTGTGCCCTTCTTCCTTGGGGTTGTCATAGTTCTCCTCTGTTGTTTTCATCCTGAGGGGCAGATTAGGCTGAGAAATGATGAGTAGCCTATGGTCACCCAGGAATTTTGATATGACCTGCCCCAACATCACTAGGACCCGCCCCTGAAATCTCAGGCTTTGGGATGCTTCTGATCTGGCAACCCTAGTAGGGGGTTGACTGGGTGGTTCCACTCATACCTCCAGGGCCGCTTCCAAAAAGTAGCTATGGGTAGCTACTCCATGGGAGCTGTCCTTTGAAGTTTTGCAGGATTCCTTCTTGTCCCCCATGCTGTTTAACATCTATATGAAGCTGCAGATGACACCCAACTCATCTCTCCATTCCATCCAAATTAAGAAAGGCAGTTGAGGTGCTGGACTGGTGCTTGGAGGTGGTGGATGTAGGCCAATAAATTAGGCTGAATCTTAAAGAGACAGAGATGTTATATGTCCAGAGTTCTCATGTCCAGGTGGTCGAGAAACGTCCTATTCTGGATGGGGTTGCACTCTCCTGGAAGGAACAGGTCTGTAGCTTGGGGGTACTCCTGGATCCAACATTGGAGGGTGGGCTGCCAAGAGCAGAGGAACTACATTTCCCAGCAGGCCCCTTGGCGGAGGCCCAGGTGCATTCACCTCGAGGCAGAAGCAGAGTGAGTGAGCCGGAGCCCAGGATGGCTTCTGAAGGCTCAGGCTGCCTGTACAGAGTCTACTGCTCCCTGAAGAAGTGTTTTCATGTCCTCCAGGAGCAGTGTAAGGCCTGGAAGAGGGTATTTATTTATTTATTTGTTTATTAAATTTATTAGTCGCCCATCTGGCTGGCTGTCCAGCCACTCTGGGCGACATACAAAATAAAAACATACAATACATTAAAACATTAAAAATCTCAACAATAATAATAAAACCTAACCCACCCCAAAAGTCTGCCTGAAGAGCCAGGTCTTCAAGGCCCGGTGGAAGCTCATCATAGAGGGGGCATGGCAGAGATAATTTGGGAGTGAATTCCACAAAGTGGGGGCTACAACTGAAAAAGCCCTCTCCCTAGTTCTCACCAGTCTAGCTGTTTTAACTGGTGGGATAGAGAGGCTGATCTTGTTGAGCGGCATCCCTGATGATGTTGGAGGCACTCCTTCCGATAGTCTGGGCCAAAACCAGTCTATGGTATTAGCTGCCTGCACTCCTCTCCTTGGTTCGCTGGCCAATCTGGCTGAGCAAATGCAGGCCTCCCAGAAGGTTTCCTTTGCTAATACCCCATTTGCAAAACATTCCAGGTCTACCAGAGAGCCTCAGGCATAAACAGCAATGTGCAGTGGAGGCTTTGTTGGTGGAGCTGCAGCAGGGCCGGCTGTAAGGGCTGCCTTGCATTGTGGGCCAGGCAGGGGTCATGCACTGTATCCATCATTTTCTTCTGAAAATCATGTGCTAGCTGGCAATGTTATTTTTTTACTGGCATGAATGATTCTTTATTATTTCTCATTTACTGTAGCCCACAAGTGTGGCATCTGACACCTACCTTGAGTTTCGTTGGAGCTAAACCTTGAATTAGTTGAACTTAATTCCTGCTGAAATTAAGTAAGTTCAATTAACTTACCTGGGCCCCAATCAGTTATTTCTACAGCACTTTCCCAGGTAAAAAAAAAGGTTCATGTTATTATTTATTTCCATAATAGCCCATGAGGTAGTTCAGACTGGCTTCCCTTGGCTCTGCCTAGTGAGCTTTGTGGGAATTTTATAGTGAGCTGCCCAAGCTCAGCACCTTTCCCATTGCAGCATGTCAAGCCATTCTAAATTTTGATAACATCTTTGCCAATTCATGCTTTTCTTGTCTACATAGCAAACATTCTTGTTAGAGAATTAGCCAAAAGGGGAGGGGAGAAGCCAGATTCAAGGGGATTGGCAATCCTGGACCTGATCTTAACTAACATGGACGAATTGGTCACGGGAATTAAAGCAGTCAGTACCTTGGGGGAAAGTGACCACGTAATGCTGGAATTCATGATTCTGGGGAAAGCCAAAGAAGAATATAGTCAAACATGGACCTTGGATTTCAGGAAAGCCGATTTTAGCAAGCTCAGGGAAAGGATGGGTAGGATCCCGTGGCTAGATAGACTAAAGAAAAAAGGAGCCCAAGAAGCATGGGAGTTCATGAAGAACTTATTACAAAAAGCGCAATCGCAAACAATTCCAAAGAGGAAGAAAAATGGAAGACATTGGAAAAAGCCAATGTGGCTACACGGAAGACTGGTGGAGGAGGTAAAAGTAAAAAAGAGCATGTATAAAGAATGGAAGGAAGGACGCATCACCAAGGATGAGTACCGCCGAGCAGCTCGGGCTTGCAGGAATAGCGTAAGGAAAGCTAAAACCCAGAATGAGCTGAGGCTGGCGAGGGAAGCGAGGAACAACAAAAAGGGTTTTTTCAGATATGTTCGAAGCAAGAGAAAGACCAAGGAAATGGTGGGAGTGCTGCTCAATGAGGATGGCAAAATGTTGACAGATAACAAGGAAAAGGCAGAACTGCTCAACGCATATTTTGCCTCCGTTTTCTCCCCAAAAGGGAACAGTGTGCAACCTTGCATCGGTAGCAATCTCAGGAAGGGGTCGGGATTGCAGTTTGAGATTGATAAGGAGATAGTCAGGAAATACCTAGTTAACCTAAATGAGTTCAAATCTCCAGGGCCTGATGAACTGCATCCCAGAGTATTGAAGGAACTTGCGGGTGTACTCTCGGAACCTCTTGCCATCATCTTTGCAGAGCTTGGAAGATTACTTTTAAAAAGTAATAAATTACAGTTACAATTACTTGGCCCAAAAAGTAGTAATTGCCGTTACAATTACAATTGCTCTGAAAGTAACTGATTACTTTACTTTTCCTCAAAAGTAATCACTACAATTACATTTCAGTTACTTTTAAAAAAAAACTCCTACAAGGTGCTGGCCTTGGCTGCTGCACATCTAAGAAGCCTAAAACAATATTAAAAATAAACACACACACACAGGGGGTAGTAGAATAAAAAAAATTATCCATAAGATTAACATAATGGCATAACAGAATCTCACATCCCCCCAAGCAATGAAGATACCCCAACTCTTGAAATCAAATTTTACACTTGAAATGCTTTTATAATATGTTTCTGTTATGTCTCAAAAGAACAAGATGCTCAAAGAGCATGTCAGACAAGGAATGTCTTTTTACAGTCATTACGTTGCCACCAGTACTGAACAGGCGTTCTACTGCGGCGCTTGAAGGCATGCCTGTGTTGTGCTGCAAAAAACACCGCAGCACATGTGGAAAGCCATGGAGTGATTACACTTCCCTGCTGGGAGACTTCAGGTACCTCACCAGTTCCTCCTCAGCAGTGTCCACTGCTGACTTCTTGCCCTGGGGCAGAAAGTTAAAGAAGTCATCTTCTAAGTCATCTCCTTCCTGGTCTTTATCTGAAGACTGATCACTGTCCTCATTAAGTACACCCATCTTTATTTCGGCTTTCAACAAGGCTTCCATTGTGTATCTAAGAAAGAGAGAGAATATGTTAACACATATATGTTAGGAAACCATAATCTGCTCTTCATTTCCTGATGCTTGTCATGTCCCCTGGTTCAGGGTCCAGCCTGAGCCTGTGGATGATGACATGGAAGGTAGGAAGGTGACCAAGTCACCACACTCATGGGGCAGCACAGCAGACCCTTAAGGATTACCTGCAGCAACCCAAGGTTGTGATGAGGAACCCCAGGAAGAAAAGGACCAGCCCCTGCCTACCACCTTAAGCCCTCTGATGCCTCCCTTGAGACAACATTTCCCTTGGAGTAATCCACCCAAAGGGCTTCCTTGTTGGAATGGGTGGTGGCCTGACACGATTCCAGCCAATCTAGTTTGAAGCGAGGGTGTAGGCAGGCTGCCAGAAGAAGCCTCTTGTCCTCCCACATAGCTGCAAACCACTTTCTTAGGGCTTCGCACACACCTCTCAGCAACTGAAAACAGTATGTGTACCTCTCAGGTTTGTTTTCCAGTCCTTCTAACTTGCGGTCCAGATTGCAGAGCGTTGGTAGCAAATACCCCATGAACATTCCGTTCTCCCGTTGCAGGATATCTAGGGACTGGGCTAGTGGCTCCATAATCTCTGTGCATTCCTGTACCACTTCAATCTCAGCAGCTATGATCCTGGACAAGGAGCAGCGGTCCATTATGGCATGCATTTTTAGTGGCACAGTTGACAGGAGCTCATGTAGTTGCTTCAACGCATCAAAGGTGGAATTCCACCTGGTCTTATTCGGTACCTTCAGATACACACCACATTGCGCATGGATATACTCAGCAATCTGGGCTGACTGGTTCTGCTTGGACCACAACTTGCTGCACTTTCCCATCAAGGAACGAAACTGTTTCTTGAAAGGACCAAGAAGACTACTTTTGGAGGAGTCAGAAAGCATGGCCTCTATGTCTTGTGTTGCCACAAGGTTGAGGGTGTGGCTAGCACATCTCTGGTGTGGTGGTAAAACAAAATCATCTCCTGAGTCTGCAGCTTCTTCCTCTGCCTCAGGTCCTGTGTCCAGGATCTCACAGATAGGCACAAACTCCACCTCAGCCTCCTCCTCCTCTTGGTTATCACCATCATCGTCACTGGTGCCTGCAGCTTCCACTGGTTCTTTGGCCATGAAAACTCTGAACGCTTTCACAAAGTTGGAGCCATTGTCTGTAGTAGTGCACATAACTTTGTTGTGGATCCTGTACTGCACATGTACATCATGCAGTGCTTTTGAAAGGACATCGTATGTATGGCGCCCCTTCAGACGCTTACAAGCCAAGGCCCCGACCTCATGTTTCAGGGTAGTTGGGTTGATCCAGTGGGCTTTTACCCCAAAGTAACTCTTCTTGCCATTTGTCCAACAATCTGCAGTGGTTGCTATATATGCCACAGCACCCATTTGGTTTGCAAGAGTTTCTCTCATGTGGCATGCTCTCTTCTCAATTCTGTCTCTCAGAGTCTTGGCACATATGATGGTGAGATCTTTGGGGAGTCCAATGCGAACCAGATTAATGAATGATGGTTTGTCCACAGTCTGAAGTGGTAATGTCTCCTCTACAATGAAATCAATGATTCTCCTGTCGAGATTGCTCTGGGTGACAGGCTCCCTGCCAGATCCCCACCTCTCAAGGGTTGTCTGCTGCTGCTTCAGCATTTTGGGAGGAGGGGTGTCATGCATTGGTTCAGGAAGGCCATGTCTCCTTGCCTTTATTGCTTCTTCAATTGCTCTCAGCTTCTCAGGGTGTGCCCTCTGAGGAAGAAGAACAAAGCATGAATCCAAGAGAAAATGGAAGAGGAACTTCACAATTTAAACATAAATAGACAATGGACACTCTTTGAGGACCAGCATGACAAAGGCTTACTTCAAAATGTTTCTTCACATTGGATGAGGAGGAAACAGCTGATCTCAGATTTTTGATCCTTGGAAGGCAGTAATTGCATCGTACAACAACATTTTCCCCACTCTGGCTCACAAATGTACAAGCTTTCTCAAAGCCAAACCATGGTACTTGCTGTTCTGCAGATGTGGCTGTGGGCAACTGGCACTGCTTCATGCCCTCCTCCTCCTCATGCACAGGGCTTCCTTTCTGAACCTCACTTTCTAGTTTTGCCTCCTCAGGATCAACAAGCTGTGACTCAAGTGGCCGCAGTAACTGACTGCTGCTCTCAGCAGCAAAACCTGCAACAGGCGTCTCTGTAATAAACAAGAGATAATGCTCCTATATGGGTGAACTTCAGCTGTGATGTGCCCCCATCTCTTCCCCATGCTGCAAGATCCCCCAGTCAGAGTGGAAGTAAGCAGGTCGATAGCACAATTAAAAGAGATCCTATTTGCATCATTTTTGCTCACTAAATAACCCTGCCTGGGCCAGTCTAACCTACTATCTCACAGGGTTGTTGTGAGAACAAAATGAGACTAGGGTTCAAATCCCCACATAGCCATGAAGCTCACTGAGTGACCTTGGGCCAGTCACTGCCTCTCAGCCTCATGAAAACCCTATTCATAGGGTCACCATAAGTTGGAATCAACTTGAAGGCGGTACATATATTTTTAATTTTGAATATGATGATTATGATAATAAATATGCAGCATTTCAAATTAATTCTGTATGAGAAGCATTCCATGCCAAGCTTGGAAAACCAAGGATGAGGTATAAAATGTAGACAAAAATACTTTTGACAAAATGCCGTTTATCTTTTATATTTTATCTTTTATATATATGAGCCTGGGTAGGGAACATTTAATCTAGCCTACTTGCTTTCAGCAAGAAGGGTTAAGTGCCTTCAGGCTAGGGCAGTCACCAGAAGGCCACAGCAGAGACAAAGGAGCCTAGTGTTGTGGAGATGTTAGATGGGAGCTTTGGGGAGTAAAGATGGAGGCTCCTGAAGGCTGCAATTCTAAACACACTTACTAAGGGATTAAGCCCCATAGAACTCAACAGGACTGACTTCTAAGTAGATATAGTTTGGACTGTGCTGTTGGTAAACCTTGACTAGGGTTCTTCTGCAAAGACATCCATATCCAAGCAGGGTTGGCAACCCCCTGCCTGGAATACCCTGCCCTTATCTTTTAATGTGGCTGCTCCAAATGTTTTTACAGATTTGACCCTTTACTTCAGAAAGAGGTCTGAAAAATGAGTAAGAGTAAGAAGTATCTTTTAAAATTGTTCTTTTCAATTCACTCTTGAATGAACATCATACCTAGGGCAGATCCACACCATTCCTTTAAAGCACATTCAACACCCATTTGAAGTAAGAACATAAGAACATAAGAAGAGCCTGCTGGATCAGGCCAGTGGCCCATCTAGTCCAGCATCCTGTTCTCACAGTGGCCAACCAGGTGCCTGGGGGAAGCCCGCAAGTAGGACCCGAGTGCAAGAACACTCTCCCCTCCTGAGGCTTCTGTACATGAATCCCACCACAGAATCATGGGAACTGCAGTTTGTTAAGAGTGGTGAGAACTATAACTGTGAGGGGGAAATGACACTTTCCAGAATTCTTTAGGGGAAGTCATGCGCTTTAAATGCGAGTTGGATGTGCTTTACACATATTGTGTGAATCCGCTTAATAAATTTTGCCTGCATGTAAATTGTTTTAATTAATTTTTCAAAATGAAAATAAGCTATAAAGTGTAGTGGGTGACCATGGGCTACTCACCATTTCTCAGCCTATCTGCCCCTCAGGATGAAAACAATGGAGAACCATGACTACCCCAAGGCATACTTAAAATGTAAAGGAAGTATTGTACAACCATAGTATGCAATTGGATACTTATAGGGACACAGCATGACAAAACTGGGTGGAAGTAAAAGTTCTACACTTAGGAAAAAGAAACCAAATGCACAGTTATAAGATGGGGAATACTTGGCTCAGCAGTACGACATGCAAGAAGGATCTTGGAATTGTTGTTGATCACAAGCTGAATATGAGCCAACAGTGTGATGTGGCTGCAAAAAAGGCAAATGCTATATCAGGCTGCATTAACAGAAGTATAGTTTCCAAATCATGTGAAGTATTAGTTCCCCTCTATTCAGCACTGGTTAGGCCTCATCTTGAGTGCTGTGTCCAGTTCTGGTCTCTGCACTTCAAGAAGGATGCAGACAAACTGGAACAGGTTCAAAAGAGGGCAACAAGGATGATCAGGGGACTGGAAACAACGCCCTATGAGTAGAGACTGAAGGAACTGGGCATATTTAACCTGGAGAAGAGGAAACTGAGGGGAGATATGATAGCACTCTTCAAGTACTTGAAAGGTTGCCACACAGAGGAGGGCCGGGATCTCTTCTCAATGATCCCAGAGTGCAGGACACAGAATAATGGGCTCAAGTTGCAAGAAGCCAGATTTCGACTGGACATCAGGAAAAGCTTCCTAACTGTTACAGCCATACAACAATGGAACTAATTACTAGAGAGGTAGTGGGATCTCCGACACTGGAGGCATTCAAGAGGCAGCTGGACAGCCATCTGTCGGGAATGCTTTGATTTGGATTCCTGCATTGAGCAGTGGGTTGGACTTGATGGCCTTATAGGCCCCTTCCAACTCTACTATTCTATGATTCTATGAAAATATTTATAGAAGCATGACTATCAAATATGTTTATTTATATAACCTGTAAAGATATTTATAGTGCAATCCTATGTTTGTTTACTCAGAAGCAAGTCCCAATGTATTCAATGGGGCTTACTCAACCAGGGAAAACTGCAGCCTCAAGTGATAGGGAACTTGTTCTTTTAACAAGTCCTTTAAGTTGAGAGCTTATCCCAGTCTGCGTCTGTGTTGAAATTGCTTTTTAATGTTTTTAAACTTTTTCTTAAAAAAAATGTTTTAAAGCTTTTAAAAATGTTTTTAAATCTGGTTTGTTTTAATATATTTTAAAGTCTGTTTTTATGATTTTTAAAGTGTTTTTAGTGCTTTTGTTTGCTGCCCTGGGCTCCTACTGGGAGGAAGGGTGGGATATAAATAAAATAATAAAAATAAATAAATAAACTTCATTCATTTTTTAAAAAAATGAGTATTAGTTTCCTACATAATAAAAACTGTGATAAACCCTGCCTAATTTCTTTAAAAATAGGGTTGGAGGGAGAGAGATTTACAACACAAACACAAGTCTGCACTTTACTCACAATCATGAAAGGGCGGGGTTGCAGCCAGAGCTTTGAAAAGTTACTTTAAACTACAACTCCCATCAGCCCCAGCCAGCATGGCCACTGGATTGGGCTGATGGGAGTTGTAGCTAGAGCATGAATCTGTTTAAAAAAAAAGTTGTGCAGGGGGGGTTACGTTTTGGTGTATATCTCGGGAATTAGATCACCTAGAAACTTAATCTTTTTTTTAAATTGAAGCGGAGAGTCCAGAGGGTAAGGGGTGGTAGCCAGAGAGCTGGAGCCCCCCTAAAACCAGAGACTCCAGCCGAAAACACACACACCGGGGCACACACACACACACAAATCATCGTCACTTACCTCCACAGCTCTTTACCATTCTGCTGCTCCATTGTTGTCCGTGCCCTGGCTTTTTCTTCCGGCGTCCATTTTTTCCTCTCAGAGTCAGATGCTAGCAGGCTCCCCCTGCCTATTCAACCTCTTCCCTCGTGCCTCCTAACACAGATCACGAGGGAAGAGACAGTGTGCGCAGAGGTCCAATCATTGTGAGGCACATGTCTTGTGTTAACCAATCACAGCCAGGAGCTGACTTCCCCTTGTTCCTGCCGCCAAGTAACATCCAACCTAACGTGGAAACGTTAAAGTTGAAGCTGAAAAGTAGGGAAATTACTATTTGTTCCGTTACTTGCCAAATGTAATGGAATTACCCACTCTTTAATTAAAATTGTAACGAATTAAAAGTAACTCGTTAAAAATAACGAGTTACTTCCAAGCTCTGCATCTTTGAGAAATCCTGGAGAACGGGAGAGGTGCCGGAGGATTGGAGACGGGCAAACATCGTCCCGCACTTTAAAAAGGGTAAAAAAGAAGATCTGGGGAATTACAGGCCGGTCAGTCTGACTTCAATACCAGGAAAAATATTAGAATGGATAATAAAAGAGTCCATTGGCAACTATCTAGATGACAATGCTGTGATTAGTAGGAGCCAGCATGGGTTTGTCAAGAAAAAATCCTGTCAAACTAATCTCATCTCTTTTTTTGATCGGGTCACTAGCTTAGTAGATGGTGGAAATGCTGTAGATGTCATCTATCTAGATTTCAGCAAAGCGTTTGACAAAGTCCCCCACGACCTTTTGATTAGCAAACTGGTCAAATGCGGACTACATGGAAATACTGTCAGGTGGATTCACAACTGGTTGGAAAACCATACTCAAAGAGTGGTCATCAGTGGCTCTGCTTCGGACTGGAAGGAGGTTTCAAGTGGAGTGCCACAGGGTTCTGTCCTGGGGCCGATACTCTTCAACATTTTTATCAATGACTTAGATGATGGGGTGGAGGGAAGCCTTATGAAGTTTGCGGATGATATGAAACTGAGAGGGATAGCTAACACAATGGAAGACAAGAATAAAATCCAAAGGGACCTGGATAGACTAGAAAATGGGCTGAAATTAATAAAATGACATTCAATAAAGACAAATGCAGGATTCTGCATTTAGGCCACAAAAACAAAATGCACAGGTACAGGAGGGGAAATACCCGGCTTAGCAGTAGTGCGTGTGAGAAGGACCTTGGAATTGTAGTGGATCGCAAGTTGAACATGACCCAGCAGTGTGATGCTGCAGCAAAAAAGGCAAATACGGTTTGGGCTGCATAAACAGAGCTATAGTTTCCAGGTCGAGGGAAGTAATAGTCCCACTATATTCTGCATTAGTCAGGCCTCATCTGGAATACTGCGTTCAGTTCTGGGCGCCTCATTTTAAGAAATAGACAAGTTAGAGCGGGTTCAGAAGAGGGCGACGAGGATGATAACCGGTATGGAGAACAAGTCTTATGAGGAAAGGTTGAAGGAACTTGGCATGTTCAGTCTGGTGAAGAGAAGGCTGAGGGGTGACATGATTGCACTCTTTAAGTACCTGAAGGGCTGTCACATAGAGGAGGGTACAGATTTGTTCTCTGCTGCCCCAGAGGGTAGGACTAGGTCTAATGGTTTTAAGTTGCAGGAGCGTAGATTCAGACTGGACATTAGAAGGAACTTCTTGACAGTAAGGCAGATTGGCAATGGAACCGACTGCCTAGGGAGGTGCTGGGATCCCCTTTGCTGGATGTCTTCAAGCAGAGGCTGGACAGCTATCTGCGGGAGATGCTCTAGCTGCAGATTTCCTGCTGTGAGCAGGGTGTTGGACTCGATGGCCTACAAGGCCCCTTCCAGCTCTAAGATTCTATGATTCTATGATTCCCATCTTGGGTTTGTGTGAGGTACTCTTCAGATACGATGATAGAACATCATAGACATCATCAAAACATTCAGAAAGTTCTGATTGTTATTGTATTGTTATTGAAAGATGTTGCTTTTTAAATAATTTTTATATTTTGTTGTTTAAATTTTTGTACACTGTATTGTTCTTTTCTGATGTATATTTTGCATTTGTGTTTATTTTTTGTAAGCTGCCTTGAGGGCCTTTTTGGCCAAAAGGCAGCATAGAAATAAACCATATAACACAACATAAACATTATCACTGGGGGCTCAAGTGGCCTCCATGGCTAGAAGTGCCTTTTTCCAGCTCCAGCTGGTTCACCAGCTTTAGCCCCTTTTGGACAGGGATGACTTGGCCACAGTACTCCGTGTTCTGGTAACTTTCAGACTGGATTATTGCAATGCACGTTCTGTGAGCCTGCCCTTAAAGATGCCTTAGAAACGTCAACTGGTCCAAAATGCAGCAGCCAGATTACTGGCTAGGATTGCTTTTAGATCTCATAGAACTCTCTTTTAAAACACTTGCATTGTTTCTGGGCCCAATTCAAGGTACTCACACTAGTGTTTAAAGCCCTAGATGACTTAGGCCTCATATATCTGTAAGAGTGCCTCCTTCCCTACAGACCTTCTCAGGTGTTGATATCAGCAGAAGGGGCCCTTTTGATCGTTCCACCATCCTCAGAAGCTCAGGTGGCAATGGCCTAGGAGAGGGCATTCTCTGTGGCAGCCCCTAAGATGGAATTCCCTCCCCACAGAGGTGCATCTGGCAACCTCACTGTACAGCTTTAGGTTAATGCTGAAGATGCTCCTCTTTACCCTGGCCTCTGACACCTGAGTGGTATATTTTGAGGACCCACCCTATTTTGTTATTCTGATTGTTTTTAACCGTTTTTAACACTGTTTTTAAAGGTTGCTGTAACCTGCCCTGGGACCTCTGGGTGAAGGGTGGGTAGTAAATGCTGCTGCTGCTGCTGCTGCTGGTGTACTCAAGATGAAACAAATAAGGAAAAGTAATAATGCATAGGCTAGATTAGGTTGAGGATTGCATCTTTATTTTATTTTTACTGATATAGTTACCTTGTATTTTATACCAAGTCAGCAACTAATTTGAAATCATGTCCAGTTTACTTGGTCCCTGTTCTGATTGTGCTCAGATCACCCATCCATCTAAAGGTTTACCCTTGCCTCAGAAGCCTCTTCAGTATGTACTCTCTGACATTTTAGGACTGCTGGCAGGAAATGTTCAGTTTATGCCTGACATTTTGACAAATAATACTGTACGTACAGCCTGAGCTTTTCCTAACTTGTGCTGTGAACCTTCTCCAGGCTCATGAACCATTATGTGAATAAAAGCGTCCTATTGCTATCCATTAGTCATCTCAGCCAATGTGACACATTGTTTCACTTATGTTTTATAATATGGTTCACAGGTTTTACCACATTCATTTTGTCCCATTCTGGATCTTGGTTAAGAGTAAAGATGGCAAGCAATTGGGGTTATACTCATCTGCAGTAATCTAGCTATTATTTTATTCATTGAATTTCAACTTTAACAGTTTCTAATTATCATATTTAAGCATTTACTCACATAACGTCATAGTAGTAGGCAGTCCTATAAGTCTGGGAAGTGATAGCAACAATAACTTATTAATTCTCTCTCTCCGTCTCCCTCCCTCCCTCTCCCTCTCCCTCTCCCCCTCCCTCTCCCTCTCCCCCCCCACCCCGGATGTTCTTCCAAAGAGTTCAGTGTTACTCACATATGGTTCCAGGGTTGCCAGGTTCAGGGCCTGAGACTGATCCTGTATCTTTAGGAGAGGAGAAAGTCAGCCAAGTGCAGGTGTTCTTGCAACACTGTAATGGGAAAAACCACAAGGTGGAATTCTCCCTCCCCCCTGTACAATTTTTAAAGATACAAAAGACCTCTTGCTTGCCAGGCCCAGCCTCCAAGAGGTCTTCTGTATCTTTAAAAGTTGGGCAGGGGGAAGGAAGAATTCCATTTTGTGGTTTTTCACATTACATTGTTGCAAGAACACCTGCACTTGGCTGACTTTCTCTTCTCCTAAAGATACAGGATCAGGATCAGGCCCTGAGACTGGCAACCCTATATGGTTCCTGGGCAGCCCCTCATGCTGGGACAGATGTGCTTAGCTTCAGTGCTGGAACAGTTTCATATGCCTTCCATTCTCTGGCTCTCAGCTAAGGTTGCCAAGTCTCTTGAGACTTAGGCCCCATCTGCACTATTCATTTAAAGCAGTGTCATACCACTTTAAACAGTTGTGACGTTCCCCAAATAATTGTGAGAACTGTAGTTTGTTCAGGGTGCTAAGACTTGTTAGGAGATTCCTATTCCCCTCAGAGAGCTACAATTTCCAGAGTTACCTGGGAAGAGGGATTGACTGTTAATCTACTCTGAGAATTGTGGCTGCTGCCTCAGAGGTAGAGTGAATAGAAAAACCACTCAAGCCAAGCAAAAAATAATCCCCTTAATTCCGATCCTTAACTCTTGAGATTTTACTCCTTCTACTGGAGACTCCAAGAAGAAAGCTAAAACTCTGACTCTTCAAGCCAAACCTTAAGACCCAGCAACTATAGCTCATCTCACTTGTCCTGATCACAATATGCTGTAGGCAGCCATGTTATTACCATTTGCAGACAGAGAAACAGAAGCCTATATGTAGCCTAGAGAAATTCCTTAAAAATGTCCAAGCCCAGCAAGGAAAATCTGAGAATAGATGGAGACACTCAAATGTTGATCAGGTTTTGTGCATGAATGGCGGGTTGAAGACTGGGTTGGAAGGGTTCATACAGGACATAAGCAGTGTTCTTAATGCTATGTCACTGAAGCCAATTTACCATTAACGATGCAGCCGGTGATCACTTTATGTCCAGTAGTAGTGCTAGAAGTTGCCATCACATGCATCCAGGAATGTGAGTGGAGATGTGTTAAAAATACTAGGGGAGGCTTGTCAGCTATGGAGGTGGTGTTGTGCCCATCCAAGAATTAGAGACTACTCTCTTGCATTGCCCCACTCCTATGATCACTAGTCATAACAATTGGATCACTCACTCAGTCGCTGTACAGTCCATTTTTAGTCTCTCATCTCTGAAAGCCAATTAGCTGCAAGCCTACACATGCATGCACTCAGCAATTGCTATAGGGGTGTCTTCACACATTATGTTGTATCTGTGTACATGTTGTCTGCACATGTCCAGCTGCTCAAGAGCGTCTATATATATTGATTTTCAAGATCACCTTGTGTAGCTGTTCCCTGAAGAAAGTGGTGTTTTGCTCACAGTTTGGTCTGTCCCCTCAGTCTCTCCACGTGGCTTTGACCATGTGCAGCTTTCTCCTTAAGCAACTGGGTATCTCTGTTATCTGATCCAGCAGCTGCTCCCAACTGGAAATGAGATCATGTGGGAGAGTCAACAGTGAGGAAAGATGAACAATAAAGCTAGGATAGGGAAGGGAGAGGAGGACAAAGAAGTGGAGGAAGGAGAAACCAGATGAGCTCAGTGGCTGTATTGCTTGCAGTGAGCTAGGGTGACAAAAAGCAAATATCTGTAACCTTTTTTTCAAGGTTCTGCAGGTTGTTTGGGTGCTACTACAAAAATGAACTTCCTTTAATTAGCTTTAAAGTATGTTTGTTTTTCAATTTTCACCCTGATGTCATTTGCACTAGGCAAAAATCAGTGGAGTGCAACTTTACTTTGAGGCAACACTACCGAGCACTTAGTACTTCAAATACTCTAAATGCTACAAGCGCTATATAAATAATAAAATAAAGCCATAAGCTGTAAAGAGGTCAGCAGGGTACCTTTTTTATTTTTAAAGATAAAAATAATAGATATTCTAAAAGAAAAAAAATGCTTATCAAAAGATAGGACCTGCTAAAAAGCAAAAATATTAAAAGTAAAACCTGTGATAGATCTCTTGCTTTTTCCCAGGACTTGGGGGAAGGATTCAATACCATTCAGGAAGAGGAGGAGAAGAGGGGGAAAGAGGGGAGATTTGGGTGGGCAGGCACTGGCCAGAGGGAAAGCAGCTTTCCTTAGCAAAAGAAAAACATTGTTAACAATATCACTATCTTTTAGGAGGGAAAAAAACCAGGATAATGGAAAAACAAATAACCCAAAATGGAATTGCCTGCTAGACAAAATACCATCGAATAGGCACCAATAAGAGGATCCCATCCCTATCTAGGAGTAAGCCCCATTTAATTAATAGAACTTACTTCTGAGGAGATATGGTAGGATTGCACTGTAGGCTATTTGTATGGACACTGTGCCCTTACCTGATGGAGTTGTTGTAGTGTGGTTTTGAAGGAAGTTTTGCAAGAGCAGAACGACATCTACTTGGGTGAAACTATTTTTAAAAATTGCTAAAGATGGCATACTCATAAGAGCACTCATCTACTGTATGTCCAGAAATTGAGAAGATATAATCTATGGATCTGCTCATCCCTCTTCAGCCCTGATCTTTTCTGGGTCATCAAATGTTATTGTAGGAAGTGCACTCTAGAGGAGGATGCCATTTTCTTGCCTTTGACTTTGAGGTATATCTAGGTTTGGTGCATGATACTTGAGATAGAAAGGAGATGAGCAAGTCTATAAATGGTATCTAAAAGAGGGGTAAGGAATCTGTGGTCCTACAGATGATGTTGGACTACAAGGCCCATCATCCCTGACTATTGGCTGTCTGGCTGGAGCTGTGGTAAGCATGTCATTTTAACACAAATCTACCTGTAAGGTTCTTGTATGGATTTCTATTGGTATATTTATAAAGTTCTTTGAATATTCTAGTTCAAGGGTAAGAAGACTATAAGCTTGCAGGACCTACTTTGTTCTTTACTATATCCCCAAAATCAACCAAGCAGAGCCAGGATCAGAAGATTAAATTAAAGAATTTTTAACCCAGGAACTCATTTTGAGTACCAAACGTGAAGTGACCTTACAGTTCTTCCATTCACAAATTCACACCCCAAACTCCCACACATGAGGTTTCATCATTTCAGCAGTATAAATTAGGGGAGAGTTCATTTTTTGTTGTCCTTGCTAAACGATTAGAAGTGAGAAATCCTTGCCAATCTAATTCATATCACTCAGAGATCTACCAGTAGACCCCAATCTACCCTGCTCTAAAGCACTATTCAAGAGCTAAATATGAAAAAGAGATGATGTTGATGAGAACTTTTTGATACTGCGCTGCAAACTTTTCCACAGAAAACTGAAAAATAAAGAAAAAAACACCCAATCCCATTTTTGACAGCAGCAGCTCCCTTCCCCCACTCTGCCATAGTCCACTGGGTGTTCCCCGCACTTCAAGAAAGACTTTTCAGGGGGCACTGTATGCTAAAGTGGGAGGAGGAGCTGGAAATTCTCTTTGCACAAAGAACATTGCCCTTGTGTATGTCATGAATGCTTCCCAATAGTGGTGGCAGCACTTTACCACCTTCCTTGGCACCTGGGCTCTGAGAAATACCTTTTAAAAAAAACCTTAAGTTTTAAAAGCTTTTCTATCTGCCACTTCAAACCACAGCAGCAGTGCAAGTAATGCCTGGCCATGTCACTCAGAACATCAGGCTCTGAGAAGAAGGACCGCCCCTCTTGCCTTTTCTCAGATCCCTGAACCTGTTCCTTAACAGTAACCTGACTCTTTTCCTATGCTTTCATTCATTCTCCCTCCCATCTCACTCCTTCTCATTTGCTGTCTTTCCCCACAACTCTTCCACTCATTCTCAAGAAAACAATCTCCATCCATCACTCACTCTAACTCCACCCAACAATGCATCACTCTGTCCTGTTGTCATTCTTCTGCTCACTCTTCTATTATAATCAATTTTACAAATAAGTTAATTGGAAGTGCTAAACTAGCAGAAGAAATCCACAAGTGTCAAGCACATAGGGAGAACTGGAGGTTTGCCCTGCAGACATGGACTAATTTAAGTAGTTGACACCTTCTTGAAAGAAAGATCAATAGAAGCCTCCCAGTAAAGCAAACATTTTAGGGATTAAAAATTCCCCAACTTGTTCCCTGCAATTGTGCAACTATTAGATTGATAGAACAAGGAGGGGAAAGCTTTCAATAAAATGGGAACCAAACGGACCCAATTAATTGGAGTTGAATAAAGAGTTTTCAAATACGTGAAACATATTCAGCTATTTATTTCCTTGGATGACTTCTCAGATTTTCATTGCGAAAGTTTGTGAAACTAATTAACTTCTTTGACTGTTTCATCTCTTTGACTGTTTGTTTCAATGGCATTTTTGTATGTGTGAAAAACACAAGTTATTTCATGAGGTTTGGGCTGTAGGCCAATGTGATTTACCATCTAATGGCCCAGTTCCAAGATTTCATGTGCCAGCTAATGTAGAAACTTGGGATCAAAAATCCTAGCTTTGTGTTAGTACAATCTGTGTTAGTGGCTTTCAAACTGGTGAACAGTGGAGTTCCTTAGAACACTATCATCAATTAGAAGATCAGTGATGGTGGACAAGTGCCCCTGTTGTCCACCTTACCAATTTTCCTCAATAATGTGATGCTGTAGGAAATGTTTCAGTGCATTCTATGACACACTATCAGATCAGGCAGGTCCATGGTGACGTCCAACAGAACTGCTGTAAAATATGAACTGAGTGTGCACCTTGGAACACTTCCCAAATTCCTTGAGATCATGCAGCAATCTTCAGCAGAAAAGATGTAGAAAGATTTTGATAAAAGAAACCATGGCACTACTTCAGTGGTCCAAATATATATACAGTAGGGCCCCGCTTTTCAGCAGCCCACTTTTTGGCATTCCGCTAATACGGCAGCTTTCAATTAGAGTAAGGCCGCACTCATACTGTGCTCGTTCAGCTTTTATGGCATTTTTTTTGGGGGGGTGGGCACCATTTTATTGACGGAGTTCCACTTTTCAGTGGGTTTTGCTTTTAGGCAGGGGTCTGAAATGTAACCCACCATATGAGTGGGGCCCTACTATACAGAGGGGATGTTGCAAAGGGATGTGCTAAAAATCTTTGTGGTACAATATTTATTTTTACTGGTCTCCCACATTCACTCCCACATAGGGATTGCTCATGAAATTAAAATGCAAGCTGACCTGAACTGCATCTCCTGAACTAATGTGTGGATCTGGACCTTACTCGGGGCCCAGATCTTGTACTCCTCTGAATTTACTGTGTAATTATGAGGTGGTCTAAGGTCTGCCTTTGTTTCCATTTGGGAAAAAAAATGTAATAGCAGCTCCAAGCAGCTTCAAAGCCTGGCTGGTTCTGTAGCTATTACACATGTGTTCAAATGGGGCCAGCAGTGTCCCTGGGAAAGAGGAGACATGGTGATTTGATGTCTCTTTCAAAGACTTTGTATAGGGAAAAATGATGGCTGGGACTTAAGTTAGTTGTGATTTCACTGATTTCAGTTGGTCTTCTCTACGTATGGCAAAGTATGATACAATCCATTATGGCTGTTGAAACAAGGATTCAAAAAAATGATTATTAAAATTATTTGGGCCAGTTTCCACACAGCTCATGTGGTTTGTTATTCTATTAATTAATCCATGAAAATTGAAGGGGGGGAAAGAATAGCAGGTATCATCTATTTTAAATGTTGATGTGTAGTTTTCATGAGAGATTTCACTAGACTTATTGAAACTCTTGGTTTTACTCAAAACTGATCCAATGTTTCACCCAAGCAGAAGCTTTTGTTTGGATTGTAATAACTTTAGACCAGATGCCAACACCCCTTTCTTGGCCAAGGTAGAGGAGAAGGTGGTTGTGGAGCAACTGTAGGTATTCCTGGATGAGATGGATTATGTAGACCCACTGCAATCTGGTTTCAGAACCAGTTTCACAACTGAATCAGTCTTGGCCACCCTGATGGATGATATTTATCGTGAGAGAGACAGCAGGAGTGCAAACCTGTTACTTTGGCT